>NC_050579.1:32770993-33120159 GCF_011100635.1 Trichosurus vulpecula
TGGCCGAGCCTGGAGTCAGGAAGACTTGTTCGGGCCTCAGACACTTACTAGCTGTGTGACCCTGGGCAAGTCACTTAACCCTGTTTGCCTCAGTTTCCTTATCTGTAAAATGAGCTGGAGAAGGAAATGGCAAAACCACCCCAGTATCTTTGCCAAGAAAACCCCGAATGGGATCATGGCGAGTTGGACACAAATGAAATGACTGAACAACCACAACAATAGATAGTGTAAAGCTTTTTCCACTGGGAAAATGAAAGTGTGTTTGCATTTCCAGATAGGTTTCGATTTCCCAGATTTTCCTTCTCTCTTGGGAATTGGTCCCAGCAAATACTTTGATATGTTAACCCCACTGATGAAGGCTGACTAAGAAGGAGGGGCATCTCAAGAATGGATGGCTATAGGAATAGAAACACAGTTCACAAATTTGCTAAATGGTCTTTTTTGCTGTGGACATTAACCCTCTAACAGTGAAGATTTCTTAGAGAGGATGGATAGTTCAGTGGTAAGAACACCAACGCTGGAGTCAGCTGACCTGGTTCTGGGTTCAGATGCCACCTGCGTCATTTACTCTACCTATGTGACCCTAGACAAAGAAGTTTGGTTTTCCCATCTATAAAATAAGAAGGATAGCTACGGTGGCCTTTGAGGTCCTTCCAGCTCCAGATCTAAGAACCTATGATTCTGGCTCCTCCCATGTTCTCATTAATAAAGGCTCTTAATAAAGAGCCTGCTATGTGCCAGGCACTGTGCTAAGCACCGGGGATACAGAGAAAGGCAGAATACAACCAGATCCTCACCTTGAGGAGCTGCCAGTTAACATGCCAAGAACTACACATGGGCAAGATCTGTTTAGGAAAAATTAGAAATAACCAGTGGAGGGAAGGCTGTAGGATTATGGGGAATCAGGAAAGGCTTCTTATTGGATGTGGGATTTTAGCTGGGATTTGAAGGAAGCCAGGATGCAGAGAAGAGAACATTCCAGGCTTTAGGACAGCCAGTGAAAATGGCCGGAGGTAGGAGATGGGGGAACAGCGATGTCACTGGACTGTAGATACATGGGGTGACACTAGGCGTAAGGAGACCAGAAGGGCTTTGGATACTGAACACAGATTTTATATTTGATCCTTGAGGTGATGGGGAGCCACAGGAGTTTATTGAGTAGGGGAGTGGTATGCTGTGCTTTAGGAAACTCACTTTAGAGGTTGAATGGGGGATGGTTGCAGAAGTGTGGCTGTACTTGAGGACCTAGAGGGCCACATGTGGCCTTGAGTCTGCAGGTTCTGCACCACTGTGTTAGAATGTGCAGAGACTTTAGACAGGCAGACCCCCCAGCAGCCACTGCAATAGTCCAGATATGAGGTGATGAAGGCCTGTACCGTGGGAGGGACACCGCCAGAGGAGAGAAGGCATTACAAAAGTAAAAGCAATAGGCCTTGGCAAAAGGTTGGATATTGGAGGGGATATTAATAATAATAATAGAGTACCTTGAGGTTGGCAAAGTGCTTTGCAAATGTCATCTCATTTTATCCTTACAACAAAACCGAGAGGGAAGGGCTATCATGCTCAGTTTACAGATTAGGAAACTGAGGAAGGCAGAAACGAAGTGACTTAGCCACTCACACATCCAGTATGTGTCAGAGGGGGGCAGGATTCAAAGTCCGGTCTCCCTGGCTTTGAGGCTGGCTCCCCAGCCAGTATCACACACTGCCTTTCAGGCCTCTCACAAGTCACTGTGTTCACTGGGGCATCTGGTTCTTCATCTGAAGAAGGAGAGGGCTGGACAATTTGGCCTCTGAGGTCCCTTCCTGATCTGGACCAATTATCTTACAAACTCATTTTCCAGAAATTTTATTTCCGGACCCAGGCATAAAGTTGCCAAATCATGTGGAGAGAGCCCAATTTCCTGGCAAGGAGATTGAGGTCCCAGAGGAGCAGTGACTTGCCTAGCCTCAGCCATTTTGTAAGAGTCACAGGTGGGATTTGAACTCAGGGATTCCTGGAATTCCTAGCCTAGCACTCGTGTAGGGATGCAGCTATGCTGTAAGCCGCAATGTGCTTTATGAACACAAGGCGGCGCTGAGGCTCCACTCGAAGAGCGTCTCTAGGCCTCTGCCTTTGAAGCCACTTTTCTAACTAATGGAGATTGGAGATCCCGGGACCCCCAAGCCTTGAGCAGTGGAATAGAAGAATCCAGGCTGATGGTCGTCTAGTGTTTGACAATTTGCAAAGGGGGCTTTTTGCAGCCAGGAGCCTCCCAGCAGGCACAGTTGAAGCCGTGTTTGATAGATGAAGGGATCGAGGCACAAAATGTGACATAATTTGTCCAGCCTTGTACAGCTATCAAGCAGCCCAGGTGGAGTCTGAACCCAGGTCACCCTGGCTCCAAGTTCAGTCCTTTACCCACGATATATGGTTGTTCACTTGTTTCAGGCGTGTCTGACTCTCTGTGACCCTAATTGGGGTTTTCTTAGCAAAGATCTGGAGTTTCTGCTATTTCCTTCTCCAGGTCATTTGACAGATGAGGAAACTGAGGCAAGCAGGTTAAGTGACTTGCCCAGGGTCACATAGCTAGTAAGTGTCTGAGGCTGGATCTGAACTCAGGTCTTCCTGAGGCCCAGTGCTCTAACCACTGCTCCACCCAGCTGCCTGAGCTTACCTGCTATAGCCGGTCTCCAAAAACAGTTTTGATCCTGTATTGGCAAAAAATGTTTGAACATATCTCCCTCCCCCACTATGTATATTCATAAATTATATTCTCTGTGACTTACTCTGCCTAACCCAAGACTTGGGGGAGGAGAAGAAGAAGAGGATGGTGTCTTATCAGTCACAGATGCTGAACAGAACATGTTCTCCAGGGGCATCTGCTGCTGTTGGAGGCATGAAATGATGGGGGTGCAGGGAAGGGGTGGAGAGGGGTTATGGGGAAGGTGCTGCCTCCCTGAGGAGCCCATGGCCCAGGCGGAAGAGGCCCAGGCTCATAGCTAAGCATGGCAGCTGATGGCTGGGGAGAGGGTGAGGGGGATAGAGGCAGGTGTGGCCATGCTGGGGAAGGCTCTTGAGCTCACCCCCCTCCCTCTTGGACACTGGGAACCTAAAGTGTGCCACACTATTGTCACATTTTCCTCTGGGGGAGATTGGAAGCAGCCAGAGGGCAGGAGCCAGAGGACAGGGGGTCGGATCCTACTTGTGTCGGTCATAGTCACCTTGGGAAAGTCATCTAACCTCTCCCGGCCTCAGTTTCCTTCTCTGCAAAGTGAGAACAATGGACCCGATGACCTTCTAGCTCTCAGTCAATGTTCCCAGACTTCTCTTGTAGCCACCCCTCTGCAGTACTGAGCACAGGACTGGGGGCAAAGCTGGGGCTCAGTGAGCTCTTGTTAAATTTCCCCCTGAGATTCTCCTGAGCTCTGCTGCTTCTGATGGGGTGGCTCCCGTGGACCTGAGCTCCCTGGCTCAGCCAGACCTGGTCCCCGTGGTGCCATCACCCCAAGCCTGCTGCCTGCTGTGGCTCGAAGGGGTGAAGGAGAAGGGGCTAAGCATTTATTTGGCACCTACTATATGCCCTGGGCCAGTCACTTCACCCTGCTTGCCTCAGTTTCCTCATCTGTCAAATGAGCCAGAGAAGGAAATGGCAGACCAGTCCAGTGTCTCTGCCGAGAAAACCCCGTGATGAATGGAGTCACGCAGAGTCGGACGGGGCTGAACAACTCTGCGGGGCTCTGTGCTAAGCACGATTTACAACTCTTACCTCATTCAATTCTTGCAACAGCCCTGTGAGGGAAGGGCTACTATTACCTGCATTTCACACATGGGGAGACTGAGGTCCAGAGAATTTGAGGGATTTGCCCAATGCCACCCAGATCATCAATGTCGGAGGCTGGATTTGACCCCTGGCCCAGGGCTCTACGTACATCACCGCCACCCGTCTCAAGGGATAGTATGTTGGGAAGAACACGGGCTCTGCTGTTGGGGGATCGGGGCCGCATCATGCCTCTGGCACTCATTACCTGTGTAGTTGTTCTGTTTGATCATTTCAGTCGGGTCTGACTCCCCGGGACCCCATCTGGGGTTTTCTTGGCAGAGAGCCTGGAGTCATTTGCCACTTCCTTCTCTAGCTCATTTGACAGATGGGGAAACTGAGGTAAGCAGGGTGAAGTGACTTGCCCAGGGTGATGTAGTCTGTGTCCGAGGCTGGATCTGAACCCAAGAAGATGTCTTCTTGACTCCAGGCCTGGAGCTCTGCGCACGATGGCGCCACCTAGAGGCACTGTTGCCTGGGTGATGGTGAGCTTACTTTCCCTAGACCCAAGCTTCCTCATCTACTAAAGGAGGGGGTCAGTCAGCCAGCCCTCAAGGTCCTTCTACATCTCGGACCCTCTAAGGATGGAGGAGAGAGGGCTGCCCCCCGGCTCCCCCTCCCCTCACTTACATTTTCACATAGGGGTCGGAGTATCCATTGGCATCCATGGCTGCCAGATGTGCGCACCTCACGATGCCCACCACCAGGCCCTGCTTCTGGGAGCTGTACTTCAGGGATATCAGGATCCGCCCTCGCTCTTCCAGCGACTTGTCTTCCGTCTTATCCACCTGTGGGAGGGGGCACAGCAAGGATGGTAGCAAAGATGGCCCCCAACCCCACCATCCCCACTGCACCATGGACCAGCTCGAGTGGCCTACTCAGACTAATGAGACCACCGCATTCAGCCCCACTAGAACTAGTGGTGGTGCAGGGGATGGAGTGCTGACTTGGAGTCAGGAAGACACGAGTTCAAATCCAGCCTCAGACACTTATTAGTTGTGTGACTCTGGGCAAACTCTGTTTGCCTCAGTTTCTCCATCTGTATAGTGAGATAGAGAAGGAAATGGCTAACCACTCCAGTATCTCTGCCAAGAGAACCCCAAATAGAGTCACGAAGAGTTGGATGTGACTGAAATGAATGACCAACAAATCCTGATCCCTAATTTCATTGACATGGGGAGACGCTGGTAAAGGAAGCTCCCCCTACCCATGCAGGCCCCAGGGTGGGCCTCCTGCAACTTAGAGGCCTTGAGAACTGCCTAGAGCAGCGGGGTCAGGCTCAGATTGCAAAGTATCCCTGCACTTAGAAAACCACACATTAAACATCTCTGTGGTATTTTTAAACATTTTCTTAAACTCCATTTTAGTCTGGTTCTGGTCCACACTCTGGAGTGTGGCTCAGTGCCATGGCCTGAGGGTGCGAGTTTGTCTTCTCTGGCCTAGAGCACTACCCCGAGGTTAGGTGACTACCCAGAGTCCCTCAGAACAGGTGGCACCTGAACTGAGGACTTCCTGGCTCTGAAGCCGGCTCTGTATCGATCCCGCCATGCTGACTCTTAGAAAAGACAAACTAAAGCCATGATAATAATTCTGAGTTACGTGTCCCGACACTGAAGAGCCATAACAGCCAGCATCTATACAGCTTGGAGCTTTGCAAAGCACTTTACCAACGTGAGCCCTGTCTTCCAACCCCTCGTATGGGACTCTCCTACTGTAGAGATGGAGGTCCTCTCCTGCCTGGGAGTCCAGAGAGCTCTGGCCTTTGCCCATCTCCCTTTGGGGACTCTCCAAGTGAGAGTGTTCTTCAAGCGTCGAGAGAGAAGATGGGAGAGGCCGAGCCCACTTCAGGCTGCTGAACGAAATGACTGGGATGACGTGAGGGGAGCTGGCGGGTCTCCAGCTTGCTACTCCCCTTGGGTGAGATCCAAGTCTTCCTCTCTTGGTAGAGCTGAGTTATCTCACTCCCAATGGGTGAGCTCCTTCCCTCTGTCCTGTCTGGTGTAGATTTTCTCTGCCTACCTTCTCTGACTTGTGTTAGGCTAGGATTTAGATAAATGGGCTTCTTTGCTATTCTCTATGTATGTTCATTGTGGAATTGGTATTAGGTGGGAAAGGAGTCAGCCTTAGGTTCCTCCTTCTCCCAAAGTGGTCAGAAGCAGATGGAACCCAGTCACGTTCCCTAGAACAATGAACAATATTTAAGGGAGCAGATAAATACACCTCTAGCCTAGTACCCCTTTTCTCCAGGGAGAGCAGCGTGGCCTCCAGCCCCAGCCTCCTACATCCCCTCCTGGCAGGGATGAGAGTCCCCTGGTTGGAGAACAGTTGGGATCTCTCTTCTGCCTCCCTTAGAGCCACAGGCAAGGACAGCATCCTCACCACACTTGGAGCCTCACTACGCAGTGGGACCCGCTCCATCACTCTGTTGGCACACAGATATTATCCCACTGGATCTTCTCAGCAACCCTGGGAAGCAGGTGCATCATTTTCCCATCTTATAGATGAGGAAACTAAGGCAGATAGCAATGAAGTGACTCACTCAGGGTCACTCAACTAAGTGTCTCAATCTAGATTTGAACTCAGGTCTTCCAGACTCCAGGTCCAGAACGCTATCCACTGTGCCACCTGTACAGGATGGATATATAAGGACCAGTGGGATATACTGGAGAACCAGGTGGGATGGGGGGAGTTTCACAAAGGTGGGGGCCTCATTATTGAGAGGGACAGCCCCCTACCTGCCTGACCACAGACCTGATTGTGTTACTTTGAGTACCCCTTGGTTAGTATGAAGACAAAATGGATGAACTACCAACTCTGGGACTAAATTTTTCTCTCTCCCTGTTTTCTCTTCTCCCCACGTCTCCCCCCTTTCTCGATCTCTCTTTGTCTCTCCCTCCCTTTCTCTGTCCCTCCCTCTGTCTCTGTCTCCCTCTCTCTCTCTCTCTCTCTCTCTCTCTCTCTCTCTCTCTCTCACACACACACACACACACACACACACACACACACACACTCTTTTTCTGAGGGCTGAGAGGCTCAGAACTTCTCTCCCTTGACCAGACCAGAAGCTCCAAGGCTGGGAAGGATCCCCCTATTGCTGTGTCCCATCTTGGGCCTTCCTGTAGCCACAGCCATCCCTGCAGCATTCTGTCACTGCCAATCTACTTCTGTCTTGTCTTGTCTTTCCCTCAAGTCTCATCCCTGTTCCTCTCCCATCTCTCTGTGTCTTCTCGGCCTGCTTTCGGTTCTTCATGCGAATGTCCTGAACTGGTTCTCATTTTGATGAACAAGGTTTTCTATCTTTATCTGCGGGTTAGAATTTCCTCAGTATGACCAACACCTTTTAGTGATAGGCAGCTCGGTGGTGTAACGGATAACTGATCATCATCAGGAGGTCCTGACGCTCTAGGCACGGCACCACCTAGCCACCTCTAGGCACTTAATAAATGCGTAACGATTGATTGGTAGCGGGAGTTCCCACACTGCCCTTTGAGATGCCGTAGAGAGTCTTGTCTCTCTAGTTAGACTGTGAGCTTTCTTGAGGACAGAGACCATGCCTGATAATCCCCTAGGATCTTCCTATGTGCTCTGCTCTAGGGACACGAGGGGGTCACAATAAACCCACTCACTGAGAGGGCAGTAAGCTATCCACACTCCACTCCATGAACACTCTGTAATTGGCTACTAGGAGCATATGAGGGCATCCCTCAGAGCTGTAGGATCACAGATCTGGAGCTGGAAAGGGCCTCTGGTCCAGCCCCTCAATTTACGGAGGAGGAAACTGAGGCCCAGGGCCTTGCCCAAAGTCATAGAGTTAGGGAGCACAGAGGTGGAATTGGAACCCAGATCCTCTCATTCTGAGGGCAGCTGGCTGGTGTAGTGGTTAGAGCACTGGGCCTGGAGTCAGGAAGACTCATCTTCCTAAATTCAAAGCTAGCTTCAGGCACTTCCTAGCTGTGTGACCCTGGGCAAGTCACTAACCCTGTTTGCCTCAGTTTCCTCATCTGTCAAATGAGCTGAAGAAGGAAATGGTAAACCACTCCAAGATCTTTGCCAAGAAAACCCTAAATGGGCTCACAAAGAGTCAGAGATGACTGAAAATGACTGAACAACAACCTCATTTTAGAACCATCTCCTCACAACATCACCTCCCGCATCAGAATTAGGTTGGTTTATTCTGCGGCATCACTCACCGGCAGCTGTTTCTCCAAACAGATGCTAAAGGTCTTGGTTTGGTTGGGTTTCAGTTTTTTCAGGGGGATCCGGGTCTCCCCGATGAACTCATTGTGGCGGAATTTGTCCTCATCACAGACAGAAATCCTGGAGAGGGAGACAGGTTAGAGCAGGGCCAAGCGTGTCCAGGATCAGTGAACAGAGGATGGGGACTGAGGTGGGGGCAGGAGGAACCTGCCCCGGAGAGGGGAGCCTGCTGACATTCTGTTCTCTAAGCAGAGCCAAGGGAGGAGCAGGCGGGGGACCCTGAGTTAAGGAATCTGTGTTAACACCATTTTACCTTAGTATTCATCTGTGAGTCGCTGAAGTCAGTGAATAGAAATTGGGCCTTAGAACTAAGGAAGACTTGCATTCAAATCCAGCATGGTGTGATTCTGACCAAGTTACTTAACTTTTCAGCAACTCCCCAAGACCATAAAGGCACAGAGACGTTGCCTCCTGTCTTGGCAAAGGGAGTTTCTTCCTCTGGGACTTCCCTATGCCTGTGAAATCTGGTCCCTATCCCTTAAAGCTCACCTCCTACAAGTGCCCTTCCTGCATTAACCTCACCTTGATTCTGCCCCTTATCTTAAATCCCCTTCTCTGCTTCTGTATGGCAGTGATGTCTCCTACGGGTTGGAATGCAATGTAAAATGCACCTGTAAAATGGGTGTGGTAACACTTTTTATCATCTGTAAAGTAGATGTAACACTTTCATTAGGAATCGCTGTTTGCCCCCTATTCCCACCCCCTCATTCGTGCCCCTCCACTGCACAGGCGGCTTCTCATTCCCTCTGCGTCTCCTCCTGGAATCCCCGGCTTCTTTCAAGGCTTAGCTTATTCGCCACCTCCATGCAGCCCCTCTGGATGCTCCCAGGTGAAGTGGCAGTAACCAGTACTTGTGGATCTGTGCAGATGTTTATATATCCAGTAGGACAGAAACTAGACTAAACCATTCTGTCTGTGCCTCCCTGGTGCCTAGCTGAGAGTAAGAGCTTAATCAATGTTTATTCATTCAAATTAACTTATTGGGCAAACGTTTATTAAGGACTTACTATGTGTTAGAATCTGGGGATACAAGAACAAAGTCTTTCTTGCACTCCAGGAGTTTACATTCTAGGGGTGTGGGGTGGGGGATGGGCATTCTAAACACAAAATAGAAATGAGTGATTTGGGGTGGGGGGAAGGCATCACCAACCGTGGGCATCGGGTTAGACTTCCTGAAGGAGGTGGTGCTTTGGCTGAGCTCCGAAGGAATTGGGGATTTGATGAGGGGGAGAAGAGGGGAGGAGAGAGGGGCCAGTGTGGGGTGAAGCAGAGCCTGTGCAAAGGCAGAAAGATGGAGGGGGAGCATTGTGGACAGAGAACAGCACCTAGCCCAGAAGGCACCGCTTGGGAAGAAGGGAAGTGTGCATGGAGCCTGGAAAGGGAGACCAGAGTGAGGCGGCGAAGGGCTTCAAAGACCAAACGGAGAAGCCTGTGTTTCCTCCAAAGGCAGAGGATCCTATCCCAAGAGCTGGAAGGCCAGGCCCCTTACAGATTAGGAAACTGAGGCCCAGATCTGAAGTTAGGTCTACAGACTCCAAAGCCAGTGCCTTTCCCCAAAGTGTGACATAAGAGGGAGCCACTGAGGTTTCCTGAGCAGGGTCAGAATTGAATATAAAGTCTTCGTAACACTGGATAAATGCCACTCACCATCCTAGTGTCAGTGACAGTAATGATAAGGACTGCCCAACAGTGCTGGTGGGGATGATGTTACATCTGGGGGCCCCATCTAGTGCCCTAATGCCCAGCCTGGGCACAGGCTGACCATCCGGTGCATATTTGCTGCCCAGGCTCTCTTGGGTCAGGGCTCCCTCCCTACCAGAGGAGCCATTTCTCCCAGCAGCCTCCACTGTGTTTGGATCGAGAAAGCTGCTGCCTGGCACTCCCACCTGGCGCTCCTGCCTGGCTGCACTTTACAATTTTACATAGACATGGAAAATAGAGACAACTCATTAGGAAGAAAATGGTTCTTGAAGCTAAGACTGCATCAGCTCTTTTTAGCTCAGCCCTGCCTGGGGGATCCAGGGAGGGAGGGGAACCAGAAGCCAGCCCAGTGGGCTCCTCACCTTAGTGTCTTCCGGATCATATCTTCATCTGTGATTCCGTAGTAGGTGAGGGTCTCGTTCCAGGTGGGGTTTAGGGTATTTCGAAGAGTTTTTGTTCTTAGTTTATTTGCCTAGAAGAAGGAAAAAAAAAGAAAAAAAGGTAGAGGAGATTGTTATAGCCTGGAGAAGGGCCAGGGGATGGCCCAAGGAGCACCTCTGGGATAAAACAGCCAGAGGTATCAGCTGCTTTCTATGCCCTGGGGCCTCAGGGCAAGCTGGTCCTCTCTGTGCTCCCCACTGCAGGGCCCCAGGGAAGCAGGACTGGGGAGTCAGCAGACTCTGCCCTGGAGCACCCAAGCTTCCCACTCCCATAGTGTGTGGGGTGCAGGGATTGTCCTTGGCTCTTATCTGCTCTCCGGAGGGGGACTGTCATTTACAATCTAGGCAAATTTGAATCACCTGCTGGTTTCTTCTCCCGGGGGAAATCAAATCTTCTAATCCTGGTTTGTTTGTTGAATGAAAAGTTTGGTCCTTGATGCAGGGTATTAGACCAGGTCCCCTTCATCCTGGGAAGGAGAAGGGCCATGCTGATAGAGCCAGCAAGAATGACCCATGAGTACAGTGGAATTCTGCTTTACCTTTTTCCAAGAGGCTCCAGTGTCCAAGCTCCCTTTGTTACCCCAGCAGAAAAACCACACAGACCCTAACATCTGTGGGTCACCTAGAACCTCGATGCAGCTAGATCCCTGGTATTCAGCTGCCTTGTTTCCTTGAGCAGAGATTAAACTTGAAGTCATATAGATTCTCCCAGCGATCAGAGCCTTCTCCTGAATTTATTGTGTTTACACTTAGGTGTGTAAATTTTGTCTCTCCCAATAGAAAGGAGTCTCCTTGAAGGCAGGTACTATTGTTCCATTTTTATTTTTGAATCTCCAGCACTTATCACAGTGCCTGGCACGTAGTAGGGGCTTAACAAATCCTTCTTCTTGTAGCAAGACCTCCATTCCCCTGTACTCGGCAAAAATGGGGACCTCAGGATGGCGGTGGGTTGGAGAGCGTAAGCTTTTGGTATAAGTGGGTATGTTTGCTAAACCAGCTTCTATACAATCAGTAAACCTCAGGTTTGAAAAGTTAGTGTGAAGTCTTTACCCTTGAAATCCAGAAATCTGACCAGCACCATCCTGAGAAATTTCAGATCTTAGGAAGCAGGAGAAGGAGGCATTCCTCAATGAGCCCTGCCCAGATCCTCAGCATCACTTGTGTATTCAGTTACCTCTCAGAACTTGGAAGGACCTCTAGGGGTCTTGTGGTCTGGCCCCTTCATTTTGCAGAGAGGTATAAGTGAGTTGTACAGGTATACACAGTGTGGTCAGAGGAAACTACAGGCATAAAATGGGGCCATTATAGAGAGGGTAGGTCAATGCGGGCCTTGCTAAAGAGAAGTCACTCAGACTGGCAGACAAATGAAGGAATGGGGTTGGCAGAAGGAGCTGCTTCCCTTGGATCTAAAATGTTGGTACCAAATTTCCAAAAAGCCCGATCCTGTGTGTGAGTCAGAGCCTGTTTTCAAAGGACTGCCCCATCATGGCTTCAAATAAGAAAACTCGTGACCTCTGGGCGCTCCATGAGCAGGGGTGGTTATGGCTGCCCTTTGACTACTCTCCAGGTCTCCAGAGCTGGGGGCCATTGGCAGCCTGTACTCTTGACCCTTTGAATCTCTGCTTCCTGCTGTCAGAGCTGATGTCAAACATAGAAGACGCATTGTGCATGTACCTTCGAGAGCTTTGGAGCAGAACTTGGAACCCCCAGGGAACCCAGAAGATCACATCTTCCCTTGTGAACCAGGAGGAAACCAAAGGCCTGAGGGCAAAGGAGTCTGGGAAACCAGGCGTGGAGCTTGGGCCATTCAGGTCCCATCTCAATGATAGTCAGGGCTTTCTATCTTGCTCACACCTGTTTGCTCCACGCCACCCCTCCCCCAACTCTGTGAGGTAGGTGGAGCAGGTGAGGAAACAGGCTCAGAGGGAAATGATCCACATTCAAAGGATGTTGTCAAAGAGAATGTAAGCAACCTGTCCACGGCCACACTGCCACTGTCCCAAAATGGACTCTATGATAATCAGACCTTTTACTTTTGCGATTATTTTAGAGCTATGATTTCATTGGCATGGGGCAGGGGGAGGGCGCCTCCCTGTTTTACAGGTAAGGAAAGTGAGAGAAGTGAAGAGACCTGCCTGTGTAGGAGTAAGTAAGTATCTGAGGCAGGTCCAGACTCAGGTGTCATTCCAGGTCCCACAATCTATCCCCTACACCTACTCCCTGGGTCTCAGTTTCCTCATTTGTAAAATGAGCTCTAGGGTGAGGCTCCTATATTTCATTTTAGTCTCTTCATCTGTAAAATAGGGGGGTTGGGATGGATGGCCTCTGGGCCTCAGTTTCCTCACCTGTAAAATAAAGGGGTTGGAATAGTTGGCCTTGGGCTTCCCTTTCAATTCTAAATCTATGATCCTGTGATCCTTCCCTTTCCCTTGTCCCTTTCTCTCCTTTCCATCCCAATCTCTGTCCATCCCCACCCCCTCCAGCATTGCACCCTGCTGGGACCGAAGGAGAGCTGGAGGCAGAAATTCCCAGCACCTTGCCAATGGTGCCCTGGGCCTGATTACTTCAGGAGTTTGGGGGAGGCTGGGAAGGTAACTCAATTAGGAGGAGGAGAGAGAAACCAGGACACCCGAGCCCCATTTTCAAGGCTGGCCTGCAGAACAGGACTGGGACATTCTGACCTAGCACAGAGTCTGGACAGCATCAGTCAGCTTGGCCTGTTTATCCCCCAGGCGCTCACCAGCCCCTCTGCTGCTCAGCCTTCATCCAGCAGAGTTCCACCCCTCACCCTCCTTGACTGCCTTTTGGTCCTGGGGGTGGGGGGAGATTGGAGCTATTTTCAAAAGCTTCCAATTGTGCTACTGAGGGCTCCAAAGGAATCTAAATTATCCCAGATGCAAACTCACTTTCTCTCTCTGGACCTCAGTTTCCTCATCCGCACATAATTTAATAATTTAGTTAATGTTTATATAGTGCTTTAATGTTTACAGAGTTTGTTTGTTTTTGAGACTGAGTCTCCCTCTCTTTTGCCAGGCTGGATCCACTCAGGAACCCAGTCTGACCCTGATCAAGTTTCCAACCTTGGTCAGCTCCTTAAGGGAGCCTGAGCTCCACTCTCAGGGGCTTCCCATCCTAGTGCTGACCCCTAACGGGCTTAGCTCTACTGCTGTTCCTCCCATATGATATTCCATCTCCCACCTCCAGGTTTTTGCCCTGGCTGTCTCTCATCCCTAGAATGCTCTGCCCCCTCACCGGGACTTTTTGGGATCCTCAGCTTCCTTCCAGACTCAGCTCAAATGCCACCTTCTGGAGGAGCTGCTCAGCTCCTCTGCACATACCTTGTATATAACTAATTATTTACATTTTGTCTCTCCTGCTAAAATATAAACTCCTTGAGGGCAGGGACTGTTCTTGCCTTTCTTCGGATCCTCAGCACTGTACAATTCCTGGAAGTGTTTAATAAATACTTATAAAATTAAGCACAGGAAGTGCTTAATAAATGCTTGTTGATTGATTTAAAGAGCACTGGGTCTGGTGTCTGAGGACCCAGATTCAAGTGCTTACTACCTGTGTGACCACCTCCCATCCCTGGGCCTCAGTTTCCCCCTCTGTACAATGAGGGGCTTGGACCCTCTGGCGTCTGAGGTCCCATCCAACTCTAGATCTATGATCCAATACTTCAGTTTCTCTCCCTGTACCTCAGGTTCCCCTGAGAGGTTTCCTCTGAGAAACCCTTCAGCTCTAGAGCTGTGATTCTCTGATTCTGTTGGCAGTGGGAGATGCTGAGTATTTCTAAGCAGAAGAACAAAGACCTCAGAGCTGTGCACCAGGAAGACGAAGTGGTATCTTTTTTTTTGGCAGTTGGCAGAGGCTGGAGGTGGGGGATCCAGTGAAGAGGCCATTTCAATAGCTTTGACAATAGATGACGAGGCCCTGAGCTAGAAGGGTTGTGTGGGAATTGAAACGTTGAGACAGCCTGGAGAGATATTCCAAGGTAGACGTAGCAGGAGCTCTTTTGGACAACAGATTAGATGGGGTGGGGTGGAGAAGGGAGAAGGAGAGGGTGAAGCCAAAGCTTCTGTAGTTCGGAGAGTGAGCGTATCATTGACAGAGAGGGAAGCTAGGAAGATGAACAAGTTTCAGGGGGAAGAGAATGGCTCAGTTCTGAACGTGTTGAGTGAGGGATGCTGGTGGGATGCCCTCCTGGTTCTCCTGCCCCATCTTACCTCCCAACCTACCTCTTGCATTTACAAATTATGTCACCCTTGAGCAAATTGCTTAACTTCTCATTCTCCTCATTTGTAAAACAAGGGGATTGGGCGAGATGACCTCCTCGGCTTTTCCTAGCTCTCCTATGATTCCCACTTCTTTGTGGACATGTCTTATGTGGCCAGAAAGCTGCTGGGAATGTGGGTTGGGGCTAGAGATGGGGACCCACAGTGATTCGCTTGAAAAGTAAAGTGGGAAGGGTTGTGGGGATGAATGTCTCTTTTGTGAGGACCAGCCTCGGTGACTACTCCAGCCATGGAAACGCTTCAAGAACGCTAAGACAGAAAAGGAATGATATTTGATTCACTTACCAATCTCTCAAGGACAGAAGTTAGTATGAAGAGCAGAGTTGACTAAAAGAGGATGAGATTGTGGAGGTAGGGGGAGGGGGGATCAAAGAGGAAACTGGGGTTCGGGGGGGGAAGTAATTTGCTCAGGGTTACATAAATATTAAACATCAGTGGTGGGATTTGCACCAAGGTCCTAAGTTCCAAATTCAGTCCTTTTTTCTCTGCATAGGGAGAGGAGAGGGATGAAGTCAGAGCCTTAGGGATTATTAGCATTTTAGGAAAGAGAACGAGTAGACACATAAATCATAGATTTAGAGCTGAAAGCGACCATAAAGGCTATCGAATTCACCCTTCTCCTCATTTGACAGCTAGGGAAATTGAGGCCCAAGCCCCAGATCGCAAGCAATCCAGAGGAGATTCGAACCCGAGTTCCCGAGTAGTAGGTGCTGAACTCCAGAGCCAGGGCTTTCCCTACTGGACCATGAGAACAGCCAGCAGAGGAGAGAGAAGAAAGGGTAGGGGCTGTTCTCAAGGACCACTGGGGGCTTTGCCCTTCATCAGTCTGGGCAAACCTTTTATGTGGCCATTTTCTTTTCTTGCCCATACCACCTACCAAAGTAATGAGTTCCTTAAGTTTGTTGTCTCTTGTTTGAAGGCAGGCTTCTTCTCCAGGGTGGCCCCAAAGTCTGACTTGGTCCTAACTTACTATGACACCCACTGTGTGACACTGGCCAAGCCACTCCCTGTCTCTGGGCTTCTGTCTTCTCCTCCGTAAACTCAAGAGGTTTGGCTGAGTGATCCCCAAGCTCTTTCCATTATGCCCCATTCTGTCTCGTTACTTGGCCTGTTGTGGCTTCTGCTGGAACTCTAGAGGTCTGGTATGGTAGACAAAGCATGACTCTAGACACTCAAGACCTGGGTTCGAATCCCACCTGTGACATTTACTCATTGTGTGCCCGTGATCAAGTCTGTCAACTGTGCCAGGTCCCAGTTTCCTCCCCTGTTAACGAGGGGGCTCTGAGGGCCCTTCCAGCTTCTGAGGGAGGATCCTGGGTCACATTGGGAAGTTGGTGCTCTCTGGCATGTACCGAGAGTCTCAGAATGAGAATAGCAATGGCAAGTGGCCTATAGTCATGGGTAGAGAGCAGGCCTCATCATCAGGAAGGCCTGGGTTCAAGTCCTGCCTGGACACCTCCTGGTGGTGTGATCCTGGCCGAGTCACCTATGCTTTCAATACCTCAGGAAACTCTCCGAGGCTGGGTATTACAGAGGAGGTGTCGATCTATGTTGGTAGAGGGGCTTTCCTCGCCAGGATTCCCTATACTGTGCTCTAAAGGCTTGCGTTTCAGAAGGTTTTACAAAAATTATCTCAGTCGATCTTCACAACCCTGTGATTATAATAGTATTGTGATGATCATGCTCTCTCAATGGATGAAGAAATATCGTGATGCTCAGAGTGATTAACCCAGTCATGTAGCTGGTGTGTTCGGTGAGATTTGAACTCAAGTCTTCCTGGCTCTTAAGCTCTATCTAGCCCACCGGGCTGATCTGTCTACCTTGCCACACTTCAGGCTGGGGTTCTGGAATCAGGGGATACTCAAGTGCCTGGAGGCTGCTCAAGGATTGGCTGCCTGTGGCAGGAGAGAGAAGAGGCGGCTCTCACCTTACTTGCTCCCGGGAGCAAATGCAGCTTGACGTATGGATCTGCCAGCCCATTATGGTCCATTGGCTTCAGTCCCTTAATAAAAAGAGAAAAACAAAGGCCGTTGAATTGATTCTGACAAAGAACAGCCCATGGCCACCTGGGCATCTGGCTAAGCAGACATCATGAAAACCGACTCCCACTGAAATCCATTTCCACACTCAGGACATATGTTTCTGCCCCACCCCTCTGGTTTCCATGATGGCTCATCAAACTACCTGGACCCAGGAGGTCTGGACAGTGTCCTCTGTTGCTGGTTCCCTGAGGCAGTCAGGGAAAGCTGTCCAGATGGTCAGGAGGCCCCAACAGGGCCACTCAGTCTTGCTCTGTTCTCTGTGTGACCACCAGCCACGCCCTTACCTGGGCCATCTCCCAACAAAGACAGCATGGGAGTGGATGGATTGGTGCATGGTGATCCCCCTTGTGGAAAAAGACTCAAAGCCCGTCCTACCACCACTGGGTCAGAAGTGCCTTCCTTTGTGTTCCCAGCACTTAGCACAGCTCTAGGCACACAGGAGAGGCTTAGTAAATGTTTATTCATTGATTGAGCATGGTGTACAAAGGACTTGGTGTGGCTCTGACTCCCTTAAATCCAATTCACGAGTGAGTCCAGGCATCATCCTCTTCTAGAATGAAGGACGAACACCACGTAACAAAGGGCATAGTTGGCGCATAATAGATGTTTGTTGAATTAAATTAGAGTGAGAGTAGATCAATCCACTATGCCCTTCCTCCCCTGGAGGAAGCTTCCTGTCTGCTCTCCACCCTTCCTGTTCCATCTTGCTCACTCCCCATGTTTGGGCCGCTGCCAAGCCTATTGATCTTCCCTCCTTGGTCTCCACTTCCACCCTCTTCTGATGACTAGTATGGTCACCACCCTCATCCAGCACTTAGTACAGTGCCTGGCACACAGTAGATGTTTAATAAATGCTATTGATTGCTTGATTGCTGGGTTCGGGTTCTCATCTACTTTCACTTGAACTATTCTAAAAGCTTCCTAATTGGTCTCCTTCCCTCCAGCCTCTCTCCTCTCCAATCTAGTTAGCCAGTCAAATAGGCATTTATTAAGCTCTTACTGTATGCCAGGTACTGTGCTAAGTGCAGGGCATAAAAAGGAAGGCAAAAACAAGAACCCTGCTTTTATGCTTGAGAATGGTGGGGGGAGGTGGGAGCAATGTGCAAAAAACTGTGTACATACTCGATATATAGTATAATTTGAACTGGGGGGATGGGGAAGGCAGAAAAGACCTCCTGCAGAAGGTGGGATTTCAGCTGGGTCTCAAAGGAAGCCAGGAGGCAGAGGGAAGGAGGGAGAGTGTTCCAGGCACAGGAGGATAGCCAGTGAAAAGAGATGTTAAGTTAAGGAGATGCCTTAACTCTTCAGTAATCTCCAACAGATGTTCATTCAGTCGATCAATGAGCTGTTGGTCAATATGCATTTATTAAGTACCTACTATGTGCCAAGCACTGAGGATACAAAGAGTCAAAAGACAGCCCCTGCTCTCAAGAAGCTCGTGGTCTAACTGGGGAGACAGACATGCGAACAATTATGTACAAACAAGAGAGAGACAAGATACACTGGAGATAGTCAGTGCAGGACAATCTAGATTCCACCAAGCAGCCAAAATAATCTTCTTGAGGGACAGGTCTGACCATATCATTTGCTTTGCTCAAAGCCCTCTTGCCTATGGGAGAAAGTACAGAAGTGACAGCCTGACATTTAAGACCCTCCAGAATCTGGCTCCAGCCTGGCTGCATGTTACCTCTATTAGTCAGCAAGCATTATTCCTTCTCACATACTCCACTACAGCCAAACCTAACTACTAGCTTTCCTTATCTTGTTTTGCCTTTCTGTGCCACCATGAATTTGAGCTGGCATTCCCCCAGCCTGGGATGCATTACCTCCCCGCCCCACCCTTCTCTATGGCCACCACCTCTACAGCTTCCTTCACAACCAGCTCCCCCACCACACCAGAGAACAAGCCTGGGCTCAGCGTCCCACTCTTGGATGGGAACTGCCTCTCCCTTCTCTTTCCTTCAGTTATGGAGCCATGATCAAATCAACTTTGCTTTTCATTGGTCCTGGATGGGCTGTGTCAATCTATCCCACTCACCATCTTTTGAGGGCAGGAGCTGTCTTCGCTTTTGTATTCATATCAGAGTTTAGCAAAATACTTGGCACATAGTAAGTCTTAAATAAATCCCTCCCTTCCTTCCTTCTTTCCACCCATTCTCCCTCTCTCCTTCCCTTCTTTCCTTTATCCTTCCTTCCCTCCTTTTCCTTTCTTTCCTTCCCTCTTCTCCCTCCCTCCCTCCCTTCCTTCCTTCCTCCCTCCTCCTTCCTTCCTTCTTTCCTTCCTTCCTTCTTTCCACCCATTCTCCTTCTCTCCTTCCCTTCCTTCCTTTATCCTTCCTTCCCTCCTTTTCCTTTCTTTCCTTCCCTCTTCTCCCTCCCTCCCTTCCTTCCTTCCTTCCTCCCTCCTTTCCTTCCTTCCTTCCTTCTTTCCTTCCTTCCTTCTTTCCACCCATTCTCCTTCTCTCCTTCCCTTCCTTCCTTTATCCTTCCTTCCCTCCTTTTCCTTTCTTTCCTTCCCTCTTCTCCCTCCCTCCCTTCCTTCCCTCTTTCCCTCCCTTCCTTCCTTCCTTCCTTCCTTCCTTCCTTCCTTCCTTCCTTCCTTCCTTCCTTCCTTCCTCCCTCCCTCCCTCCCTCCCTTCTTTCCTTCCCTCCTTCCTCCCTCCTCCTTTCCCTCTTTTCTTTCTATGTCTGCCTATCTTCCAATGGACTTGGAGTCCAGGAGCCTGAATTCAGATTCTGATTTTGTCCCTGACTACTTGTCGATTTCACATCTTTGCTGAGGATTCACCAAGTCCAATAAGATGCATTGGCGGCCTTCCTTGTATGCAAAGAAAATGGAACCACCCTGTAATGTTTTCCATGGGCAATGTTTGGGAGCTTAGTAATTTGTTTAAATGCTCTGCCATTCAGAGGCTCCTTCTTCCAGTGGTTGTGAAGTGTGTGGACTCCCTTCCCTCCCTGGATACTGATGCTGGTCAAGTCATCTACATCCCCTCTCTGGGCCTCAGTTTCCTCATCTGAAAATGAAGAGAGTACACTTGATGACCTTGGAGGCCCTTTCAAGCTCTAAATCTACGCCGAGAATACAGGAAGCACTTAATAAATGCTTGTTAACTGACTGACAGATCCTATGATCCGAAGGATGCTAGTTCTAGAAGAGGCCATCAGAGGCAGCATGTTAGAGTGGAAAGTGCACCGGCTATGGGGTCTGAGGACCTGGGTTCGAAGCCTGCTTCATTGATATTAGAGTCAGAAGAGTTGAGTTCAGATCCCACCTGAGACATTTATTACCTGTGTGACCTTGGACAAGTCATATAACCTCAGTTTCCTTGTCTGTCAAGTGAAGGGATTAGCCTAGATGGCCTCTGAGGTTCCTACCAGTTCTAGACTTAGGATCCTAGGATCCTCACATTTGGGTCCCCCTGACTCTGAGAAAAAATCTCTTTCATGAAACTGCAGAAAGGGAAATGGAATTTATGCTTGAGGAGGGTCCCATCTGCAAGTACGAGGATTTTCTCATTGACTGTGTTGAAATGGTTCGAAGACTAGCACTAGATCCGAAATCCCATTTTTTATATGAGGGAAGTTGATTAAACTGTTGGGGTTTTTTATGACTTTGGTATTACTGCTTACGAATCCATATTTCAGAATAGCTTACAGGCATATTCAAGATTGCTCACCACTGTAATCAATTTTAAAAGTCCCCATGGCCCACACTCATATGGATTTCTGATTATGTAGCCTCGTATTGTGGGAGGAAAAAAATAAAAAAAAACTCCTCCAAAATTGGATCCTTCATTTTGTCTTGTGCCGACCTTTTACAGAAGGGTAAATTGAGGCCCAGAAAGAGAGAGGAAAGTGACTTATCTGAGTTGATAGATGATCGATAAATGGATACAGAGTATTTATTAAGCTGTTACTATGTGCCAGGGGGACACAAAAGCAAATCTATGATCCTCCATGGTGAGCTGGGTATTTCCGGGAGATTTGGATCATTGTTGTGAGTAGTTTGTGATGATTCCTGCTAGATGCTGTTGGTATTTCAAAAACTTGGTAAGTATTCCTTTCTGTCAGTAAGGTTAGTAAGATGAATATTGAAATGTGCATTTATACATTACTTTACAATTTACAAAGCGTTTAAAGCTCTTCCCAATCTGGCCCCAACCTACCTTTCTAATCTTATTAGATATTACTCAGTCATGAACAACACAGTCCAGCCAAACCACCCTAATTGCTGTTCCCTGTACATGACATCTCATCTTCCACCACTTTGCCCAGGCTGCCCCCATGCCGGGAATGCCTTTCCCTCCCTCCTCTGCCTTTTAGAATTCCTCATTTCCATTAAATCCCAGCTCAATTGCTATCTTCTGTAGGAGCTTTCCTGGGCCAAATTAAGTGGGTGCGTGCATGTGTGTGCATTTGCAAGTGTGTGTGTGTGTGTGTGTGTGTGTGTGTGTGTGTGTGTGTATGTATGTATATGGTGGGGGTCCTAGTTATAAGTTACCCTGCTTGTTTCTATCAGTGTGTATTTGTGAATCTTTTGTGTTTAGCATTGTGTGTGTGTGTGTGTGTGTGTGTGTGTATGTATGTATATGGTGGGGGTCCTAGTTATAAGTTACCCTGCTTGTTTCTATCAGCGTGTACTTGTGAGTCTTTTGTGTTTAGCATTGTATGTGTGTGTGTGTGTGTGTGTGTGTGTGTGTGTATGGTGGGGGTCCTAGTTATAAGTTACCCTGCTTGTTTCTATCAGTGTGTATTTGTGAATCTTTTGTGTTTAGCATTGTGTGTGTGTGTGTGTGTGTGTGTGTGTGTGTGTGTGTATGGTGGAGGTCCTGGTTATAAGTTACCCTGCTTGTTTCTATCAGCGTGTACTTGTGAGTCTTTTGTGTTTAGCATTGTATGTGTGTGTGTGTGTGTGTGTGTGTGTGTGTGTGTATGGTGGGGGTCCTAGTTATAAGTTACCCTGCTTGTTTCTATCAGTGTATATTTGTGAATCTTTTGTGTTTAGCATTATATGTGTGTGTGTGTGTGTGTGTGTGTGTATGTATGGTGGGGGTCCTAGTTATAAGTTACCCTGCTTGTTTCTATCAGTGTGTAGTTGTGAGTTTTTTTGTGTTTAGCATTTTGTGTGTATGTGTGTGTGTGTGTGTGAATAAATAGCTGTCCTATACCTATTACTCTAGGAAGACCCTAGAGAGGAGTCACACCAGGGGTGTAAAGAGCCTGAGCCCTCTGTAGAGGCCGGGACTGAATCTGATCCTTAAGCTCAAGCCCAGAGCTGAAGGTAACCCTGAGGGGTAGAAGACGAGCACCACCCCAGACTCACCTAGACCCAGGCCAGTTGGTACATTGCATGTATTTTGTATCTGCTATGTGTCATTTTGTTTTCATTGATAGAATGTAGACTTCTTGAAAGCAGGAACTCTTTCTTTTTTTGGTCTCTGTAACATCAACATGGAGCATAGTACCAGGGGCACAGTGGGTACTTAATAAATATTTGTTGATTGGCTGAGTAAGAAGTTATTTAACCCAGTACTTTCATTTTATAGAGAAGAAAACTGAGAACCAGAGGGAGCCCAAAGTCCCTAATCTTTACACCCCTAGCTCAGAGTCCTGGCTTGGCTCCTATCTAGGATCTCTCCCCACCAAAGGGCATTAAGCAATGACAAATCGAGGCCTGGGATCCAGGTCTCTTACAGAGGAATGCATAATGTGCCCAACACAGCCCAAAGTATGTGCCCTCTTGCCCCATGACCGGGCAAGGTCTCAGGCAATGCCATCTTCTGTTTTCCAAAGAGAAGGAGAAAGGGTTCTAGAGATTGTCATTGGTGGATAATCAGGTAAATTACAGGCCTGTTGAATGACAGCGATGAAAGGAACCTTAGAGTTTATCTAGTCCAACTTCTTCATTTTACAGGGGAGGAAACTGAGGCAAGAAAGGTTGGAGTGCTTGCCTAACACCACACAGTGAATGGCAGACCTGGTGCTTGCACCCAGGCCTCTGGAATCCCAATCTTAATTAGAGCCCAAGTAAAAATAGTAACAGCTAACACACATGTAGTTTTTAAAGGTTTGCAAAGCTCGTTAGTATGTTATCTCATGTTATCTCATGATCCTAATCATATCTTTTGGTGTGTGCAGTGTGACCCTCCTGACATTGTCTACAGACAGAGCCAAGAAATCTCATTCGTGTCTCCTTCAGTGCCCAGCTCAGGTGCCTAGGTGAGGCCCTTCTTTATTTCCCCCTCCCCCCACTGTATTCTCTGTCCCTTGAAACCACTTTGGCCAACATTGTATGATACTTATCTATGTACATGTTGTATCCCTCTGTAACAAGAATATTACTTGCAGCTACCGTGGCTGTAGAAGGCCAACAACACCAGCACACAAGAGGGCTGCTAGCACAGGTTCTTTGATCGGCTTTTCTAAGAAAAGTAACTTTAAGGGGTTAACAATCTCATTTTAATTAAACATATATACATCATTCACTTAGTTCAGGGGAAAATGTCAGCACCCTGAACTTCAGAGAAGACACAAACAGAAATTACATAAACAGAGCAAATAACACAATAGCAGACAGAGCTTCTATCTGTCCATAGCAATACATATATACATAGTTTCCAGAGAGAGGAGCACTAACATCTGGGTTTTCAAACATGGGGTGCTCCTTAATGGCTACCCAGAGTCTTGTCTGGCCAAATCACAGGAATGTTCTCCCAGTGAGTGAGCCCCAAAAGCAAAATGCTAACCTCCAAGTATATATACACACACTTCTTCAGGGTCAGAGGGCATCACAACCATGTGACTCAAACTCATGTGACTTAGGCTTTCTTGTGACTTAAACAGGTCATCAAAGACTCTTGATTCAATCAAAGGCACTTGATTGCTCAGGGCTGAGAAGCACTCCAAAAGAAAAAAGAGCAAAAAGTCCCACTTTGCTTGCTATTACATCCTCCCCACCCCGCCCAGGAAGCTCTTTGAAGGCAAGGATTCTTTCACTTTTTGTAATTGTGTCCCCAGCACCTAGCATCATTCTGGTACCTAGTAGGTGCCTAATTAATGTTTCATTGAATTGAGTTGAACATATATGTTATAATGCACATGTGTGGACTCATCCCTTCTTCCCCACCTGGGAAGTTCCCTCCAGATTGGACCTCTGAAGCCAAGCCTTTCCTCATATCTTGGAGCTGCTCCTCACCTTCCAGACCTCTAAATGAATGCATTCAATTTTGGAACTTCCTTCCTAGGGCTGAACAGTTCTGGCTGGTGAAGGAGTGACTGTAAACTTACCTAGCCCATAGTCTTCAGAGCATGCTTCATATCTAGACAGCTTGCCATCTGCCTTGCTACTGAGTGCTCAAACCCTACATTTGCCCTTAACACATCCCATCTATCACTCCGGGAACAAATCAATTCTCCTATTGCTTCTGGAAAGGACATGACAGCCAATTGTCCTGTGGTTCCACTCACCATTCCTGAGACTCCCCTGACCTGCCAGTCACCTACAGGTATTGTTTCCCGTCATTAGAACGGAAACTCTTTGAAGTCAGGGGATATCTACCTCGCCTTTGCACCTGTATCTCCTGTGCCCATTAAGGGCACAGAATAGACTCTTGATAAACGCTTGCAGTCATTTCTTAATTCAGTCCCAGTTCTGAGTCCCGAGGTCCTGAAGATGCTAGACTTCGGTCCTATATATCAGCCTGATTTTGGCCACCACCCTTTCCCTAGCCCAAGGCTCTCCCTCCTGCAAAAACAAATAAACCAACCCAATCAATGTCTGTTGCAGTTACCCCTCATTTGGACAGCTCCTTCTCTAACACCTGCTAAGGCCCAGACTCAAAGCTGTCTTGCTCATGGAGTGGAATCCGATTGTCTTCTGAATCTTGTGAAGCTAGCCTGGTTTGGACAGCTTAGCTGTGGGCACCAGAGGGCAGGGAAGGGGGCAAAAGGCCCAGGACTGAATTGTTCTGCTTTGCTTTCTTACACAAAGAGGGCTTGATAATTAGGCTGGCCCCTTTCCCTTCCTTTTTCATAGGTTTCTCACTGCCCTCACAGAGCTGCTGGGTGCCTTGGGAGGAGGAGAAGGAGGGCTCTAGCTAATTCAAAGGCAGAGGAAAGGCAGTGACCCAGGGGGCAGGAAAGGGCCATCACTTGGCAGCCTGGGTTTTGTCTGCCTTTGTCCAAATTGGCTGTGTGTGTGTTTGTTTGTTTGTTCATGTGTGTGTTTTTACCTTTAAGAGGGAGGGAGAATGGACAGAAGAGCCTGACCTCCTGCCCACTGAGAAACCTGAGAATCTTGGTAATGAAACAGCTCTCTTCGAGATACCCACTTCTTTCTTTCCATCCCATAGTCCCGAGCCAAGGCCTCTATGTCCATTGCCCTATTGTTTAAGAACCAAACACTTATGAGGCTTGGTCATGCCATGATCACAACGGCTCCCATTTCTTGGAGTGCCCTTAGAGGTCTGAACCATTCTCTCCTCAAAACCATCTCTCAAAGGATGCTGGGTGAGGATTATTATCCCCACTTGACAGGAGGAAACTGACACCACTGCCCCCAGCTAGACTGAAAGCTCCCTGAGGGGGAGGGGCTGTTTTACCTTTATATTGATATCCCCAGCACTGAGAACAGTGCCTGGTACAGAGCTGGTCCTTAGCAAATGTTCGATGATTGATTTTCTATCCACCAGCCTGCCTGAGCTATGGTGGCTTTCAACATCAGCCTCTCAAGGCTCCCTAGGCTTTTGCCGAGCCTTCATATATTTCAATAGCCACTGATACCTACCCAGCCCTAAGGGATAGAGAGTGGAGGAGGGAGGGAGGGAGAGACAGAGAGACACAGAGAGAGAGACACAGAGAGACACAGAGAGAGACACAGACAGAGAGAGACAGAGGGACACAGAGACAGAGAGACAGAGAGAGACAGAGACAGAGAGAGACAGAGACAGAGAGACAGACAGAGAGACAGAGAGAGAGATGGAGAGAGACAGAGAGAGACAGAGACAGAGATAGAGAGGGAGAGAGACAGAGACAGAGAGGGAGAGAGACAGAGAGACAGAGAGAGAGATGGAGACACACACACAGATACAGAGATAGACAGAAAGAACCAGAGGGCTGTCCCATGGCCCCCACAAACAGTTCTACTTCCTCCTTCCTTCACCTCTCACAGCTACTGTCACCCCCCCCCCCAGCCCTAAGACTTCCCTGACCCTTCTGGCCTGGTCCTTGATCAGACTCAGGCTGTCCCCCACCCCAATCCTATGTCTCCCAGCCCTAGCACCTGCCCTGAAGCCACACCCCCCTCCCATAGAACAGCTTCCATAAGAAAGTGGATGTGTTGAAGAAGGTTCCAGTCTTTTATTTCTTTCATGTATCTCCCCCTCCCAATCATCTGATGTGCTGTTTGAAGTGTGAGGCCCATGTTCTAGATCACAATTCCAGGGAAATTAGGCCAGAGGCCAGAGTAATAATAGCTAACATGTATACAGCCCTTTAAGGGCTACAAGGTACTTTACATGTATTATTTCATCTGATCCTCTTAACCCCATGTGGTGGGTACTATGGTTATCTCCATTTCACAGACAAATTGAGGTTGAATGAGTTGAAGTGAAATAACCAGGGTCACACAGTTATTAAGTGTCAGACTCAGGTCTTCCCAATCTCAAGTTCAGCATTCTCTCCACTGCACCCCCAAGCTGCCTATGTGGGGTCTCCCACAGGGCCCAGGCCACTGCCACCTCCTCCCTTTCACCAAAAAAAGGTCAAAAGGGGGATGTGTCCCTTCCCTCACTCCAGACCCACAAATGCAGCTCCCACTAGGGAGTCTCTCTTTTATTAGGATATAACCATGGAAAAGAAAGGGAGAAGGAGGCCAAGAGAGGAAAGAGAAAAGAGGCTCACCCTCTGGTCAGGAGAGGATGAAACCATTTGGTCCTTGGTTTTAGCCCTTAGGACTCTAGGGCACCACCAGCAAAGAGATGAGGGAATAGTGGAAGAGAGGGCTGAGTACTGCCAACCAGCCTCTTAGCTCTTCCCTTAAGGAATCAAGTTCCCTCATTCCTCATCATGTCCCACTCCCTGGGGGCAGCTAGGGTTTGGGCAGTCCAGTGGATAGAGCATAAGGCCTGGAGTCTTGAAGATGTCAGTTCACATTTGACCTTAGAAACTTGCTAGCTGTGTGACCCTGGGCAAGTAAGTCCCTTAACCCTGTTTGCCTCAGCTTCCTCATATGTTAAATGAGCTAGACAAGAAAATGGCAAAACCACTCCAGTATCTTTGCTAAGAAAACTCCAAATGGGGTCACAAAGAGTCAAACATGGTTGAAACAACTGAACAACAATACCACCCCCCCACTCTTCTCTGCAATTCTTTCCCTCCCACCCACATTTCCCGGGGGGAAAACATTTACCAAAGCTGAGAGGGACAGACAATTAGTGGAAGAAGGAACCAGAAACTAGAGATCTAGTAAAGGGAAAGTAAAGGTAAAGGGAAGGAAGAACAGGCTAAGAGTCTATTGGGGCAGGATCTGAGTCATCCAAAACTTGCTCCTGCACCTATCCCCCTGTGGTAATTTCCCATCTATAGTGGCATAAGTACGTTTGGTCATTTCACCAACTCTCCAATAACTATGCTAACGGAGAAGGAGAGGTGCTAAGTCTAAGCAAAGACCAATGGCCATTTCATTTTATCTCCCACCCCAACCCCAATCTGGCCACAAAGAACCCTCCTGGGTGCTGCAGGGATTCCTAACTTGTCAAAGACAACAGTTAAGCATGAGGCATGTGAAAGCGTGAGAAGGCTAAGTGGAAAGAGTGGATTTGAGGTTCAAGTTCAAATCTTTCCTCTGATGCTTACTCCTTATGTGACCATGGGCAAGTCATTCGAACTTCCTGGGCCTTGGACCCACCCCTCTTCCCCCAGATTGTAACCTCTGTGAGGGCAGGAACTCTAACCAGACACCTTCTGGTGCTAGATCTATGAGCTCTGAAAGGGTCATAACCAAGGCCAAGTTCAGCTTTTAGTCCAAAGACTTGATCCTTTGGCCCAGGGGGACATTCCCTGGTCCTCTAGAAGGATCAGAGACTTAGTCCAGCTCCCTCCCAGCTTTAGGGACTTGCCAGAAGTTGTAAAGGTAGTAAACACCTGAGGCAGGATTTGCGCCTCTGACTCCAAATCCGGGGGTCTTTCCATTGTGCCACATTGCCCCTCTGTGCCTTGGAAGGCACCTGCAGCTGAGTTGGAGAGTTAAATCCAGCACTCTGGTTGGCCTGTCCGTGTCTTCCTTTTGTACCCAGGAGTCTCTTTTATTGGCTAGGATATTGGTTATGATGTAGCCCCAGGCAGCTGTGCAGATGTATCTGTTGTTAAGATGTTAGGAGACACTCTGTTTTCCAGAGCTAAGGCCCACCAAGCAGGCGTTGCCCTGAGCTTGGCATAACAACAATCTTTTGCACTCACCCTCTGGATGATCTCACCCTCCGGCAAAATCACGCAATTATCATACTGCTTTGAGCAGCACCAGGTGCTCTCTGAGATCGGACAAGTAGCCATGTTTTGGTCATGAAGCCTGGCTATGAATCAAACTTGTCATGCTGTTGCTGTTACCCCTTATTGTCAGGGCCATGGGTGTAAGTACTGAGATGTCCCCATACTGTCTCGGGTCCCCCCCACCAGGGGTGGGTCCCTGTACCGGCACATGTGTCTAGATTTCTCCTTTCTTGCAAGCCATTTCCCTAGCTTTGAAATTAAACTTCTGTTCAATTCCTAACTCTTGTCTCTAGCCTGCTCTGTTCTGCTCCCGCCATCCACAGGTTTGATTGGGTGACATTATCTATTTTGTATACCCTGGTAGTTGGCTGGAACGTGGGCCTGATATAAACCTAAGGCTGAGGGTTGCGCTTTTGCATATAGGAACTCCCATCCGGGCCCCCTAATTCACCCCATTCTCAGGCATTTGGTTACCAGAGAATCTGAGCGGTGTAGAGACGGTGTGGATGACTCCATAGACCTCAAACCCCCTATTGGGGAAATATTTCTAAGGGCTCCCTTGCTGATGGGTGAAGTTCTGAATAATCACCTTGCAAGGGGAGGACCCTTGCTTGGCCCCTTTCAGTCATGGAAACTCAGGTGTTCCATGCTCGCTAGAGAACAAGAAAAGGAATGTGGAACTTCAGGAAAGCTGGCTAGCTTTCCTGTCCTACTTCAGCCATCCAAACGTGGCCTTTATTTGGGAGAAACTACTGAGAGGGCCAGCAGAAATTGGACTGTGCTACCATGGGATCTACTGCACGGGATCTACTTGCAGCACTTACCTTTCTATAGACAAACTTTGGCATCTTCCTTTCCAAAAGTGAGTGCCAGAGGAGGGGGATGGGAATGAATGGGTGGCAGAGGATTGGGACAGGAGAGCAAGAGGAAATGAGAACAGATTGAAAAACAATACTGGAAATTGACCATCACACATTCTGGGCAGCCATAGGAACCCAGGGGGCAGCAGGGTGTGGGCCAGCCCCAGAGCTGGGTTGTTGTCATACCCAGTGGGAAAGTCATTGTGCAAATCAGTCTCCACTAAAAGCTTTTAAAATGCTCCAAACCCTGGGGGATGGAGAGTGAATGCTGGGATATGGAAGGTCAGTTCCAAGTCTTTGAAGGTTGTGTTTGGGGGGATGGGGTGAGTTGAGATTTAGAGCTGGGCCAGGAGATTAAATTCAGGAAAACAAAATCTTTCCTCAGGCATAGCCTGGTATAACTAGGTATTTTTGCACCCAGGACAGCTACCACAGAGAGCACCCAGGGTTGGCAATATAAAATGTGCCTTCAGTTGAGGTGGGGAGAGGGGAGGAACAGAATGTTGCCCTGTGGACATCAGGTGGGATCATAGAGAACTACCCCTCTTTATCATGCCATCTGGTAGCTTCCTATTTTAACTAAATGTTCTTTCTAACTAGGTACTAAGATTTGTTGTTCTACACGAATGAAATCTAGACCCCTGAGGGAAGCCCAGATTGTTCTGCCTAGTTATGGCTGGGGGCTCAACTTTGCCCAAGTCTGTAAAGAGTGGACATTGACCACCACAATGGAGAATGTCTGTTATGCTGCTTGCCCCAGTCCTGTCCCAGCTCTGCGTCCCATATGTGCCTTTTCTATGCTCTGCCCTTCATCCCTGGGAAGTGCTCTGGGAGATACCAGGGAGAATCACAGGTGGGTAGTAAATCTCATCACATTTTCACCAAGTTAGACTGAACCTACTCTGTCCTCTCTGTCCAATTCAAGCCTGACTCTGAGGTCCCCTTTCCCCCCTCCCCTGATCCCCTTAGGCTAGGGGACATACCTTAATTTCTTTTTTCCATTCCTCTTTCTCCCCCTTCCTGCTCAATTTATTTTATATCCCAATCTTTAGTGCTTGTGGGGGTGGGAGGTGGGGGAAAGGATTTGGGATGGCTTTGGTGGGAGCTAGTTGCCTTTGCTTCCTCTCCATCTACAACCTGGCCCAAGATTCTACTGCCTGGGACCCTGATCACTACCGTTGAGATTCTCACCCTCCTTCCTATGGTTCAATGCAAAGAGTGTTGGGTTTGGAATCCCAGGACCTGGGTTGGAATCCCACCTCTGCCGTTTACACCCTGTGTGACTTTGGGCAAGTCACTTAATTCCCCTTGATAATCATTTAATATCAATTTAATAACCTCAATGAGGGCCAGAGCCTGAACTAATCAACCAGAAGGAGAGCCTGGATCTAACAGCTTCTTTGTTCTTGGAGTTTACTCAGAGGATACCTCTTCCTATGTCAACAAGCCCAGATGGGGCTGCCTTAAGAGCATTCTTTCCTCTGTCTATGGCATTAAGGATGAGACCCTTAACTGGAGACACTTTCTTGAATAATGTGACTTTTTCTTATCTTAATATTTTATGGACATATACTATGTTATGGCATGTTAATGGTAAATTAAACACAGAGATTCTATCCTGGGTTATAATTTCAATTGATACTTTGTCAATTTAATTAAGAAAAATCCTTTTCTTGCATCATGGTTAAACATACATAGAGATCATAACTTTGAGTTACACAAACATGTTGAGTTGGGACTGTTCTAAAGAGTATTTAAGCCTTCTCTATGTATGTACAAGTTGGCTAGCTTTAAGGGAATAAACAATATGAATTTACATATCACCTAGCTTGTTTGCCTCCTTTAACCAAACTTTCAGGTTGACACCCTGGACCTCATTTCTCTCATCTGTAAAATGTGGGGGTGGACTAGATGGATTTTAAGGTCAGCTCCCATGGATTCAATCACCATCTCTATGCAGTAAACATTTATGAAGCACCTACGATGTGCCAGGCACTGTGCTAAGCAGTGGGGCTACAAAAAGAGGCAAAAGACAGTCTCTGCCCTCCAGCGGCTTACCATCTAATGGCAGAGGAAACAAAGAAACAAATATATGCAAAGTAAGCTATATGGAGAATTCTCAAATTTCGTTTTCTTGCCTCAATCTCTCTCTGACCTCCAATATTGCATCTCCAACTACCTTTCAGACATATTGAGCTGGATGTTCAGTAGACATCTTAGAACTCAACATGGCCGAAATGGAACTCACTCTCTTTCCCCTTACACCCTTCCCCTCTCCCCTCCTGAATTACTGTAGACAGCAATATCATCCTCCTAGTCCCTCAGGCTCAAAGTCTAGCAATCATCTTGGATTCCACACTATCTCTCACTACCTCGCCCCACTCCCTCACCTCCCTTTACAGGCTATTGTCAAAGTCTGTTGATTTCATCTTTGCAACATCTCCTGAATATTCCGTCTTCTCTCCTCTGTCATGGCCACTGCCTTGCTGTAAGGCTCATCACTTCACACCTAGACTATTGCTATAGCCTGGTGGTGGGCTGGCCTGCCTCAAGTCTATCCCCATTTCAATCTATTAGTGAGTTTCCTAAAGCATGGGTCTGATCACGTCACCCCTCTCCCCTACTCAATAGATACCAGTGGTTCCCTATTGCCTCCAGGAGCAAATGCAAAATGCTTGATTTGGCATTCAAAGCCCTTCATTGCCTAATCCCTTCCTGCCTTTCCAGTCTTCTTACACCTTACTCTCCAACTGGTACTTTTTGATCTAGTGACACTGACCTCCTGGCTGTTCCATGAACAAGACATGCCACATCTTGGCTCTGGGCATTTTCTCTGGCTATCACCCTGGAATGCCTTCTCTCCTCTGCTTTGACTATTGACCTCCCTGGTTTTCTTTAAGTCTTAACTAAAACCCCGCCTTCCATAGGAAGCCTTCCCCAACCTCACTTAATTCCAGTACCTTCCCTCAGTTAATTATTTCCTATTTATCCTCTACTTAGCTTGCTTTGTATATATTTGTTTGTAAATTGCCTCGCCATTAGATTGTAAACTCCCGGAGGGCAGGGGCTGCCTCCTTTTTGTATCCCCACTGCTTCGGGTAGTCCCTGGCACATTGTAGATGCTTACTAAATATTTACTTATTCGTTGATTCTAAGGTCCTTCCAGCTCTCTATTTAGGAGCTTATGACCCTATCCCTTGGGGCCCTAAAAAGCATACTGATGGTAACTCCAGCTTAAGTCCTCAACTCTTCCTTTCCACATTTAGCCAGGGGCTGGTTAATAATAGTATTAACAATGGTGTGTAATTGTGCCTTAATGTTTGTTTGTTTTTAGTGCCTTAATGTTTGTGAAGCACTTGAAACATTTGATCCTCCCAACAACTCTGGGAGGTAGCGGTTATTATTATTATCCTCATTTTACAGATGAGGAAACTGAGGCAGACGGAGGTTAAAGTAACTTGCCCAGGATCACACAGCTGGTGAATGTCTGAGATGGGATTTGAACCCAGGATTTTTGGATTCCAAGTCTGTCACTTTATCCATTGGGCTGGCAGGAATAGTGAAAGGGAGGGAGTATAAGCGATACTGGAAAGTCTCCCTGAGTTCCTCCATCACCCCTGGATTGAAGGAAGAGTCTAACAAGCCTCCCACTCCCCGCAGAAGCCTGGCTGTCTTGTCCAGAACTGAACAAGACATGGCCCTGGTAGTTCTACATCTGGCACAGGTGTTGTGGGGTTCTGCTCCTTAGGGGGCTCCCTCTTCTCCTCTCCCCAACCTTTCCCATCTCAGTTTATGAGCAGGTTCATTGAGCAGGAAGCAGCTGGTGCCCCGGGAGGGCACACACACACACACACACACACACACACACACACACGCACACGCACACATACCTTGGCTTTACTGATGGTGCAGTGAAGGGCGTTGTTTTCCTGGTCGTAGAGCAAACTGAAGTCTAAGGTCCCCAAGGCAGCTGCAAATAGACAAGAGCATTATTAACTCCAGGCAGGGCACACAGGGGACAATACTGCTCTTCTGAGCAGGAATAAACATCAGCATTGCAGCCCGAAGTCTTCCTAATTTATCTGGGGTGGGCCCTGTACTGGGAGACCCACACAGAGAAGGGCACTGTTCTGGGTGAGCACATAGCCTGAGACAGACCCGATAACACGATCACTGCCATGTAGACAGGATTGCCAAGAGGACAAGAGCTTCAAACAAGATACAGTTATCCCTGCCACATCCTGGTGGGGGAGGGGGGACAGGGTGTGGTGCCCCTGCAAATAAATCTGGATTTGGATCTGAAAAATCTGCCTAAAACTTTTTGGCTCTCCCTTCGTACCAGAGAAGAAGTCCGATTTTTTTTTCTTTTCTGGGGTGTTTACAGTACCTTATTATAAAATTTGGGTTGATATTATATAATCTATACATATATTTCATGCATTTATGAGTTTCTGAACTTTTTGTGTGCTGTCTGCTGGCCTTTGCCTACTATCTGTAGCTTCCTCAAAACTCCCCCCAAATTCCCTTTTAATTTCTTATGCCCCGAGATATATCAAAACCGAGATGGAAAAGTCTCAATGTGGAAGGGATAACTGTATTCCCTTCCAGGCCATTCATCAAGTATCTATGAAGTTCTCATAGTCAAGGTGAGAGGTAGCTCCGTAGAGTGTTTTGAGAGCCAGTCTCAGGGTCAGGAAGAGCCGGGTTCAAGTTCCTCATTCAACACATACTGGTTGTATGATCCTTGGCAAATCATCAAATCTCTTAGCACCTTAGCAAAGTCCCTAACATTATAAATTTCAGAGCAGGGGCCGATGGACATGGCACACCAATGAAGTCACAGGTCTATTAAAAAATGTGCCAAGCACTGGGAACAAAAACAGCCCCTATCTTTAGGGAGCTTCTATTCTATTACAAGGCTGTCATAATTCCAAGTAATGTGGTCCCTGGACTCAGACGAGGAGAGGTGGTTTTTCTAATATTCAGAGAGTGCCATGAAAGATCTAGAACCTCATCCAACAAGACTGTGTATTCTGGCCTCTGTGTTTGTATTTTCTCTCCCTACTAGACTGAAGGCAGGGACTACATCTGGCATAATCTTGAAAACCCAAGAATGGCCTAGCAATCCTGGCAATTAACCAATTAACAGACATTTATTAAGCCCTTAGCACATTCTGGCACTATGCTACGTGTTAGGGATATAAATAAAGGCAAAACCAGGCCCTGCCCTCAAGGAGATTCCATTCTAATAGGGAAAAAGATAAGTAAATAACTAGGTACCCCATAGAGTAGATGGAAGGTCAGCTTAGAATGGAAGGTATTGGCTGTCTCAATTCTAGACACGTCCCCTTCTCTTGGGCTTGCCCCTTCTCTGGAACAAACTTCCTGCTTCCTAGCTCACTGGACATGCCTACGTGCCTATGACATGGGAGGCTGGAAACCAATCTGGCACAAAGGAGAGAGATTCCATCACTCCCTATGAAATACCTGGTCCTTTTCTGCAGGTAAAGTGGAACAACCCAGGTGCGCCTGCATCAGACTAAAGGCATGATTAAATGCTCACTCGGGGTAGAGAAATTGGGGGGTCAGTTGGGGCTTGGAGGTCCTTTGCTCCCTGCTCTTCCTTTGGCCCCCTCCTAATGGGTGTCTCCAAGTGAAGCACCTTCCTTTAGGGAATCAAGATCAGCTGAATAAAGCCCTATTGCTTTCGGTATAGTTGGTCTGTTTCCTTTTGCATTGGAGATCTCTCAGTCCCTCCAGCAGCTTGGTATCTCTCCTAAAGCCTAGCATAGCCTTCTCTCTTCCCCCTCAGGTGTTAATAGTAGAGTCACTCTCAGAGGCAACCCTCCAGTATTCCCATGGCAACCAGGCCCTACCTCATCGCCTCCCACCTGGATGACTGCCACAATCTCCTCATTGGTCCGTCCTTCCCTTCCGACTCTGCCCTTTGACCCTCTGCTTCACTTCATCCTTAAAGCTGCCTCCATGGTCACCTCTTTTGGTCATTTCTGTCACATCACTTCTCTCCCATGCCTCCTCATCACCAACTGCATCAACCATAACTCAGCCTGGCCTGAGGGTGGTTGACCCTATACCTCCACTTCTCTCCATGAATCTCTGATATAATCCTGAGTTCACAGACCCTAGCTTTAGAGGTGGAGGGTACCTCAGAGGTCCAACCCCCTTATGTTATAGATGAGGAAACCAAGGCTCAGAGAGTTTCAATGACTTCCTCTATTCATGCAGCTAGAAAGTGGTCTTCCTTGATTCCAAGTCTAACTAGACAGAATCCTTGGAGAATGAATCATTTTGAGTAGCCAAGTATCCCAGAGAGCTGCACCTTAGCTCTCTTGAGTGCTACAATGGTTTTTATTTCCATTTGGGGCAGAAATCTTACTAATATAAATATAGAATAAGCTTTCTAGCTTCCTTAAATAGAGAAAACTGAAGCAGAGTTTCACTTTTTCTTGATGATTTGGGTTCATCATTGTGAATATCGGTCATTATGTGGGGCTGTAGGGTAGATAATGAATTCTGGCCCTTGTCATGGGCTGCCAGGACAACCACAACAGTCTCCCACTCCATCTTCCCTCTTACCCTCATCCTTGCCCTCTCCTCTCTCCAGCCAGGCTGGTGAATCCTCCTGGGGCACAGATTTGAGCATGTCACAAACCTCTCCTCAAAACCCTTGGATGAGGCAAGGTGGACAGAGTAGTGGACCAGGAGTCAAGAAGACCTCGGTTCAAATCCTATCTCAGGCACTGACTAGTTGTATGACTCTGAGCAAGTCACTTAATTTCTATGAGCCTCAATTGCCTCATCTGTAACATGAGATTAATCACAGCACCTCACAGAGTTGCTGTGAGGACAGAGTATACATAAGTTCTTGACAAATCTTATTAATCAATCAATCAACAAGTATTTACTAAGCACCTACTATGCGCCAGGAACTTTAAACCAATATGGAAATGCTAACTTTTATTATCTAATTATTTGAGGAGACACAGCATGGCATAGTGGAGAGAGACCCAGCTTTAGAGTCAGGAAGACCTGGGTTCAAATCCAGCCTCACACATTTACTAGCTGTATGATCCTGGGAGAGTCACTTAACCTCTGCTACAGTTTCCTCAATTTAAAATAGAGATGATAAAAGTATTTGCCTCATAGGGTTGTTGTGAGCAACAAATGAGATATTTGCAATATGTATTTATATTTATTGTTTGTATTTGCAGTGAGATATTAGCACAGTACCTGGCACATGGTAGGCACTTTACAAATGATTATTCCTTTCCCTTCCCAATCCTCACTCTACTTCTGCCACACACAGGGATGGTCAGCCCATCTTTCTCACCATTACCTGTAACTATCATCTCGATGACTTTGAATTCTAAAATTCCTTTCTCTGATCATAACCACCAGCCCTTCTAGTTTGCCTTTATTTTTTTCCCATAAAAATATCATAGGTAGCATAGTTATTTTCATTCCCATTTTATAGATGCGGGAACTGAGGCTTAGACAGGTTAATGCTAATGGTACACATTTATACGTTACTTTAAAGGTTGCGAAGTTTTTTATACATGGCATCTTACTGGATCCTTACAACAACCCTTAAAATGCCTCCATTTGGTCTGCCAGTCCATTGCGTTATTGTCCTATATTTCTTCGTCCTTTCATGGACAAATTCTCAGTAAAAGTTATCTACATTTACAGTCTCTACTCCCTCCTTCTCTCCTTTGCAGTCTGGCTCCTGACTCCTACTGCTTGCCTGAAACTGTCCTTTCCAAGTTTACCAGTGATCCCTTAGCTCTTAAACCCCACAACCTGTTGATTTTGACTCTAGTGACTACCACCTCCTCCTCCCAGAAACTCCCTTCTGTTCTGGCTTCCCTTGGCTCTGGGAGCCCTCCTTCCTTGTTCTGCTTGTTCAACCTCTCCTCCATCTCCTTGGCTGGGACACTGGCCCATCTCCCCATCCTCTCCTTTCTCTACACTCTGAAGGATCTCAGCAGATCCCAAGGCTTCAATTTTCTTTTCTACCCAGATGCTCACAAATTGATATGTCTCTCCTGAGTTCCATCTCCTCAGCAGCTGCTGCCCAGATCCTTAGGGTTGTAGATTTAGAGGGGAAAGGACACTTAGAGGCCACCCAGTCTAACCCCCTCATTTTACAGATAAGAAAATCGAGTCCCAAAGAAATCAAGTGATTTGCCTAAGACCACATAGCTGGTAAGCGACATGTGGATAGGTGCCTCATTGGCATCTCAAACTCAACATGTTCAAAATAGATTCATTATACTCCCCCTCCTAAATCCCCCTTCCTCTATCTTGATCTAGGTAGTGCAGTCAATAAAACTGAATTTAGAGTCAGGAAAACCTCAGTTTGAATTCTACCTCAGACACATTAGCTGCATTACCCTGGGCAAGTCACTTAACCTCTGTTTGCCTCAGTTTCCTAACTGTAAAATTGGGATGATAATAGCACCTACTTTACAGGATTACTATGAGGCTCAAGATAACATACGCAAGCATAAAGTGCTATATTCATGCCAAGTATCATTATTAGCATTACAGTTATTATTTGAGTTGGTGCCAGTTGGGAAGTTTACTAGCTTATTTTATCCACAGAAGCCTCAGGGGTGTGTATGTGTGTGTTTAGCACCTGGAGTAGGAGGCACCCCCTCCAATCCTGTTTATTACCAAAGTCACTGCCCAACCTACTGTAGCAGCAGCCACAGGAGTGGCTTCCTCCCCCAAAGGAGGCGCTACCTGGTGCATTGGATGGTTCAATGGCCTGAGAGACCTTGAACCTAGTCCCAATCCTGTCACTATTGAGCTGTGCACACCTGGACAAGTTGCTTTCCCTCTCTGAGACCCTGTCCCTTCATCTGTCAAATCAATTCTTTCACTCAGCAAACATTCATTAGATGCTTATTACACACATGATGGATGAGGAGAAGGTAGGGCCTTTCCAGCCCTAATTTTCTTTCATTCTGAAGCAGGGTCTTGACTACGAATTCTTGTGCCCAGGGCAGATTCAGTTGCAGGAGGATTAATAAACCAAACACCAGCTGAGCCTGTTCTCCAGCAGAGGGAGTCATGCCATGAATCCAAACAGCCGGATTTCGATTACCCATTCCAACAATGGAAAACAGGGAAAAAAAAGGCACTCATAATCCAGCTGCTGAAAACATCTCCAGTCAGTGAAAAAGTCTAGGTGCCAACTTATCACACGATCAAGATCCATCCTTCTATCTGTCTGTCTGTCTGTCTATCATCTATCATCTATCTATCTATCTGTCATCTATCTGTCTGTCTATCATCTATCTATCTATCCATCTATCTATCTATTATCTGTCATATATCTATCATCCATCATCTATCTATCTATCTATCTATCTATCTATCTATCTATCTATCTATCTATCATCTGTCATCTATCTATCTATCTATCATCTGTCATCTATCTGTCTGTCTGTCTGTCTATCATCTATCATCTATCTATCTATCTATCTATCTATCTATCTATCTATCTATCTGTCATCTATCTACCTATCATCTGTCGTCTATCTGTCTGTCTATCATCTATTATCTATCTATCTATCTATCTATCTATCTATCTATTATCTGTCATCTATCTATCTTATAGAGGTCGGCTCTCCTCTGTACAACTCCCCCTTCCCCCCACCTTCTGATGAATTTTTCTTCAGTGCAAGAATGAGGGTGTGGTAGTTAGGAAAGATCTAGGTTAGAGGCACCATAGTGATGGGACTTTGGGGGTGCTAAGGCTAGTGGTTCAGGATTGGAAGAGTGGAGGTGGTTATACCTCAAGGTATGAAGACAGTAGGCAGGGAGGAACCATGATGGGGAACCATGTAGGTATCCCATTTCCCAAGATATCAGCACCCAGGAACAAAGGTCTGTTCACCTTGCCTTAGTTATGCCTCTTTTGGTCTTTTTTAATTGTATCATCTCTTTTGTATTTGCATCATCTTCATTTCTTAATATCTCCTTCCCCTCTCCCCAACCAGAAATCCATGTCTTTTAACAAAGAATTTTAAAAAGAAAAAGAAAAAATGTTTTGTGAAATCAATGCACCAATTATATTCTGCAGCATATAAAACTCTTCACATCCATAGGTCTCTCTCTTTATGCAAAGAAGGGAGGGAGGTTATATATCTGTTTTAAAGCATGGGGCACAGGGTTATTGCTCTGATTTATCATAGACTAGAGACAGCTCTGCCTTAAGGCCATGAGGAGACTCCCCAGGACCCCTTGGAGTTCTGTGGTACTTCAGTGATCCCCCACCCTCATGCCCAGAAAGCGTTAGGGAGGGCATGTTGCTTATAGCTTGGGAAGAAGGGTAAGATGGCAGGCTTTGAGTCCAGATTGTGCCACCACATAACAGTACAGACTTTTGTAAGATGCTTTTCCATAATGGCTCCATCCAAACATAGGCAATGAGCCCTGCCCTCTTCTCTGCTTCAATGGGAGTTATGAGATTGGAATATGAAGACAGAGAAGGCAGTGCTTGGAGAGAGGATGAAAAAAAAACCTTCTTGCAAATGGTGAAGGACGGTTATTAAGCTTTAGGCCTGGCCCATTTACCCACCTGCCCGCCCACACCACCAGGAAAAAACACTGGCTGCTTCTGTCCTCTCTCCTAATTAGTGGGAGAAAATTGCCCCATTGGGTGGCTGGCTTCTGAGGCTCTTCATGGCTCTTGGCTCAGCCTCGGGGAGATTGCTATAGTAGGCTTCTTTCTCTCTCACAAGAAGGCAGCTGATCCACAAAAGGGTCTGCATGACTCTCTGTAGGAAGGGAAGGCACGAGGTTGAGCCTTCCATTGGGTCCCTACTGCTGGTTGGGGGAGGGGTGGACTCAGTGGAACTGGGTTGCCTAGAACCCAGGCCCACAGAGCCAGGGTGGGGAAGTGGAGAGAAGAAAGAAGGTAGGGGGCCTAGGTAACAACAGCCCAAAGAAACTTCAGAGAGATAATGGAATCTATTCTGATCCCTACTCCCTGTTCCCTGGGGCTTTGCTTCCCAAAGGAATTTGAATCATAGGTTAATAGATGATACTAGCTAACATCTACATGATGCTTTGTAAGGTTTGCAGAACTGGAAATAGATCTAGAGCTGCAAGGGACCTCAAAGGTCATCTGGTCCAATCCCCTTATTTTACAGATAAGGAAACTGAGGCCCAGGGAAGTGAAATTACTCATCCAAGAACACAAATGTGGTGTCGGAAGTAGGATGTGGACCTGGCTTCTCTGATTCCAGAGCCATTATACATGAGATCTTTTAGATCATTTGATCCCCACAAGAGCCCTTTGAGGTGGGAGCCATCATCATCTCCATTTTACAGATAAAGAAACTGAGGCTAAGAGGTGACTTGCTTAGAGTCACCCAGCTAGTGAGTGTTGAAGGCAGGATCCGAACCCAGGTCTTCCTCTCTCCAAGTCCATCACTCTATCCCTTGTACCACACCACCTTTCAGATCATAGAGTAAGAGGTAGAAAGGAAGGAGATGCATTTATTAGGCACTAAGATTTACAAACACATATTTATTAGGCACTAAGATTTACAAAGTGCTTTACAATTATTATCTCATTTGATCCGCTCAACAATCCTGCGATGTAGATTCCATGATCATCTTCATTTACAGTTCAGGAAACTGAGGCAGATAGAGGTTAAGTGACTTGCCCAGGGTCACAGAGCTAGCAAGTGTCTGAGGCTGGATTTGAATTCAGGTCTTCCTGACCACAGGCCCAGCGCTCTATCCACTGTACCACCCAGCTGCCTCTAATTTAACCCTTTACTTTGTAGATGAGGAAAAATGAGGCCTGAGAGGCTAAATGACTTATGATCATAGCTTTAGGACTGGAAGGGACCTTAGAGGTCATAGCCTACCCTCCTATTTTATAGGCCCAGGGTAGTTAAGCAGTTTGCTCAAGGTCACACAGTAAGGAGCAGAGCTGGGATTTGAACCTGGGCAATGTAGGATGGTGGATAGAGAGTTTGTTAGAGTCAGAGACCTTTGAGTCCAAATCCTAATTCAGGGGTGGATGATCTTAGACAAGTCACTTAACCTCTCTGTGCTTCAGTTTCCTTATTTGTAAAACAAGATTTGATTTGATGACTTCTAAATCTCCCTATCCCTAACTCTAAATTTCTGCTCCAGTCTCCTCTCTTCTCAAGCTGGGTTGGTATTTGTGCTTTACTATGGCCTAATTGGGGAGGTTCGATTCAATTCAATAAACAAACATCTATTAAGCACCTACTATGTGCCAGACACTGTGATAGGCACTAGGAATACAAAGATTTTTAAGATGACATAATTTTTTTTCCCTTCAGGAGCTTACATTCTATTGGGGGTGGGGAGAGAGTATAATACACAGTGCTAAGGTTGAGGAAGAAGAGAATACTTGGAGCTGGTGGGGTGGGAATGGTTTCTTCAATTCCATTCAAATCAACAAGGGTTTATGAAGCACCTACTATGTGAGAGGCACAAAGCCGAGGAATAGGAAAGGCAATAGAGAAGGCAGTGATTGGGCTGAACTCCGCTGGAAGGAAAGGTGTGGCTGTGAAGGTTTGGGGAGGATCGTGGTACCTTGGACAGAGACAGAGACTCAGAAGAGGGGAAGGTTGTGTGTGTGGGAAGAGAATGAATATGGTGAGTATGGTGAGTATGAGATGTCTATGGGATTAACCATTTCAAAATGTCCAATAGGCATTTGGGATTACAGCTTAGGAGAGAGGTTAGGGCAGGATATAGGGATCTGGGAGTCATCTGAATAGAGATGAGAGTTGAGTCATTGAATGCTGTGAAGACAACCAAAGGAGAGAGTGTGGAGAGAAAAATGAAGAGGGCCCAGGATAGAACCCTGGGGTCAACCCACACATAGGGGGTGGAACATGATTGTGACTGAGTAATTGCAGGCATGGGGGCTGATATGTATGAATGCACAGAGACCTGGGAATTCAGGATGGAATAGGGAGACCCGTAGTATTCCAATTTGGCAGATTCTCTGGTGAAGGAAGAAGAGGAGCATGACATAAGGCTGGAAAGGCAGACTGCAGGTGGACTGTGATGGCCCTTAAAGGCTAGGCTGAGGATTTTGTATTTTATCCTATGAACAATAGGGAGCCCTTGAAGGTTTTTGATCAGGGGATGAGTTGTATCTCAAGAAGATTGATGGATTAGAGAGGGGAGAAACTGCATTTAAGAGGTTCATTTAACAGGGGTAGGGAACCTGTGGCCTAGAGGTCACATGTGGTCTTCTAGGTCCTCGAGTGCAGCCCTTTGACTGAATCCAAACTTCACAAAAAGTTTGAATGCAGTCAAAGGGCCTCACTTGAGGACCTAGAAGGCTACATGTGGCTTCAAGGCCACAAGTTCCTCATCTCTGATTTAGGACATTATTCCAATACAGATAAGAAGTGAGAGGCAGCAAGGTATAATGGGTAGAGTGCTAAACCTAGTCAGTCAAGAAGCCTTGGATTCAAATCCTGCTTCAGATGCTTGTGAATTGTGTGATCCTGGGCAAGTCACTTAACCTCTCTCAGCCTCAGTTTCCCATCTGTAAAATGAAGAAGGTTAAACTTTATGACATCTAAGGCCCCTTTTAGATTTAAATCTGTGTTAAGAGCTTGAATTAAGGTGGTAGTAAGTTGAATGGAGGGGATGGAATGCTACCAAGAGATTATAGATCTGGGATGGACAGAACTTGGCAAAGGATTTGACATAGGAAGGACAGGAAAGGGAAGAAGAGTCAAATAACCTTAGAAATGAAAGGGACTTGATTGGTCAGCCTTCATTTTATGGAGGAAGGAACTGATTCCCAGGGAGCAGAGTGACTTGCTGGAGGTCACATGGGCAGACATGGCAGTACAGGATTGGAACCCAGATCTCTTGACTTCAAATCCAAAGTTCTTTCTTCAAGTCTGAATCCCTGGAAGGATGGCAATGCCCTCAACAGAAATAGGGAAGTTTGGAAGAGGGAGAAAGAGAATGAGTTCAGTGTGTAACATGTGATTTTGTAGTGCCAGGAGACATCCAGGTGGAGATGTGAGGCTGGAGCTCAGGGAGAAGTTCAGGCTGAATCTGGAAGCATTTGAGACATCAGCTGAGACATGACACTTGAGCCTCTGGAAGCAGATGAGATCACTGGGGGAGAGGATAGAGAGAGAAAAGACAAGAAGAGTGCACAGGATGGACTTACAGACTCTGAGGAGAGGACAATGAGGAGCGGTCGGTCACAAAGGGAGGAACACCAGGGTTAAAGTGTCATGGAAAATGTGGGAAGGAAGAATGCCTATGAAGAGAAATTGGTTAATGATATTGTAAGGTAGAGGATGAGAAAATGAGCCTTGAGAAAAGGGCAACTGATTTAGCAAGTGATACCTCATTTAAAAAGGCAGTTCTGTTGGTTTGGAGGCCAGATTGAGGATTGGTTGAGAAATGAATGGGAGGCAAGGGAGTGAAGGCAGCAAATGTAGACAGTTTTTCTTGGTGTTTGACTTAGAAAGGAAAGAGAGCAATAGGATGATAGACAGAGGGATGACAGGGTCGAATGACAGGCTTCATGTTTATATGTTTTTAAAAAATTTTGGGGGGAGATGGGGAGCACCTGGATACATTTGTAGGCAGTAGGGAAGCAATCAGTAGAAAGGGAGAGATTGAAGATGAAACAATGGGACTGATTGTTAGGACTAATTCCTAAAGAAGATGAAATTGATGGCATAAGTGTAGGGGTTGGCTTTCATGAGGAAAAGGGCCAACTCATACTCTGGAAATTGGAATCCTGGAGAAAGGTTGGGTGAAGATTAAGTGGGTTTTGAGTAAGAAAGAGAACAAAGTTCACTAAAGATTCAATTCATTTCAACAAACATATATTAACCATCTACTATGTTTTAGGTGCGAGAGATACAGATACAAAAAAATAGTCCTTGCCATCAAGGAGCTTACATTCTATTGTGGGTGGTATGCCATGCCCATAGATACAAATATATGCAAAATGAATGCACATTCATTTGGGGGGGGCACCAGCAACTCAGGGAATTAGGGCTAGGCTACTGTGTCTTTAAGGAGGAGGCACTTGACTTTATCTTGATGGGAGTTAAGGGTACCAAGGTATGGAAGTGAAAAAGAGGAATTCCAGGCATTAGGGGTGTGGGGACAGTCTATGTAAAAGTGCTGAGGAAAGACATAGAATGTTGTATGCAGGAAACAGCAATAGGTCAGTGGCTGGAAAGAAAAGTGAATGAGGGGGAATAATATGTGACAAGCCTGGAAATGTTAGATAGACTAAGCTTGTAAAGGGCTTTAAATGCCAAACAGGGCAATTGGTATTTGAACCTAGAGGTGATAGGGAGCCATTGAAGCTTCTTGAGCACAGGAATCACAGTCATGTCTTGATGGAAATTAGATGAGTTAATAGCACCAAAGATGGCATCCATTCATTTGAATCCAATGGACATTTGTTGAGGGCTTACCATGTCCAAAGTCCATTCAAAGAAGTATATAGTAAAGTGTGTTGATAAAATTGCCCTTGTTGTGTTCTGTTTCGGGCATTGTGCCCACCTAGAGTTACTTCACTGCATATTGCTAAATCTAGTGGCCTCTTCTCAGACCTCATCCTTCTTGACCTCTCTGCAGCATCTGGCACTGGTGGCTACCTTCTCCTCCTGGACACGATTGTCTTTCTGGCTTTTTGTGACCCTGCTCTCCTGGGTTTGCTACTCCTTGTCAGGTGGTTCCTTCTTGGTCTCTCTTGCTGCATCATCATCCATGTCCCATTTGCTCTGGGTGGGTTTAGCCCAGGGTCCATGGCTCTGTTCTTGGGTTTCTTCTCACTTTTGCGATGAGATCACTCGTCAGCTCCCATGGATTCTACTCTCATCTCTATGCTGATGACTCCCAGATCGATTTTCCCGGCTCTAGTATTTCTCTTGAGCACTAGTCATGGATCGCCAGTTGTCTAGTGGATTTTCCCAACTGGATGCTCCCCAGGCACCCAAAACTCAATGAGTCCAGAACAGGATTCACTATGCCCCAATTCTCCCTTCTTCCACGTTTCCCCATGCTGTTCAGGACACCGGCACTTTCTAGTAAGGTTCAAAAATGTGTAGTCCTTCCAGGCTCTTCTTTCCCCCTTGGCCTCCCATTGATCTTGCTGATTCTACCCCTCATGTGTCTTGTGTCCATTCCCTTCTCTTTACTCAAAGAGCCACTGCCCTAGTTCAAGCCCTCATCACCTCTTGCCCTAGACTATTGACTCTCTCCTCACAGTCTTTTCCCTAATAGTAACCAGCATGTGGACAGCACTGTAGGGTTTGCCAAACACTTTCCAAATATCATCTTATTTTTGTCCTCATGACAACCCTGGGAGATAGGTGCTGTTATTATGCCCATTTTACAGATGGGGACACTGAGGCAGGCAGGTGAAGTGACTTGCTCAGGGTTTAACAGCTGCTCAATGAATGTTCCTAAAGCACAGGAATTGTCGGGTCATGCTTGTTTCAGAAGTTTCATATGTTCTTAATTATATCTAGGATAAAATATAGATTGCTGTTTGCCGTCCACAGTCTGGCTCCGATCTACCTTTCCGGGCTTGTTGTTGTACATCACTTCCCTTCATACAGTTTACATTCTGGCTGGACTAGTCTAACTGTTTGCTGTCTGCTGTACCCTGCATTCCACCTTCGGTCACCGTGCTGCCCCCCATGCCTGGAACGCCCCGCCTCTTCACTTTGCCTTGGAGAGGGTGCTGGACTTGGAGCTCAATCCTCCCTCAGACACTAGTCGTGGGATCCTGGACAAGTCACTTAGCTCTCCCAGCCTCAGTTTCCACTTCTGCTACTTCTCAGGGTCACTGTGAGGATCGAACAAAAAACCATGCATAAAATGCTTTATAACTCAGAAGGCCCCCAGTAATGCTAGTCACTCTTTTTCTTAGAAATTTGAGCATCCTTCAAAGCTCCATCCAAGTCCCATCTCATCTATGGGGCCTCTTCTATTCCTTCCTGCTGCTAATGTCCTCTGCACTCTGGAAATCATTATCAATCCATAATCAATCCACATTCATTAAGTGCCTACCACGTGCCAGGCATTAGGCTAAGTGTTAGGGATACAAAAAGAAGCAAAAGACAGTCCCTGCCTGCAGGGAGTTTGCAGTCGAATAAGGGAGACAACATACAAGCAAATATATTCAAGCTCTATACAGGATAAATAGGAAATAATTAACAGAGGGAAAGAACTGGTATTATACATTATATATATATCTATTTTAAGACATTATATATCTAATGAGATATATCTTGATGCATATACATATACATACATACATACATACATACATACATGTGTGTATGTATATATGTTGTTGATGCTGTTGCTAAGTCTCTTTTCAGTTATGTGTGACTCTCTGTGATTCCATTTGGGGTTTCCTTGGCAGAGATACCTGAGTGCTTTTCTGTTTCTTTCTCCAGTTCATTTTACAATTGAGGAAATCGAGGCAAACAGGGCTAAGTGACTTGCCCAGGGTCACATAGGTGGTAAGTGTCTGAGGCTGGATTTGAACTCATGAAGATGAGTCTTCTTGATTCCAAGCTCCCAATGCTCTATCTACTGCCCCAGCTAGCTGCACACACATGTGCACGCACGCACACACACACACACACATACCCCTGAAACATAATAGGCATATACATGAATAGGATTATATATGATCATATATATTTTATTTGCTTATCTGTGTTGATAAATAGATATGAATATATATAAATATATAATGTATAGGCATATTTCAATGTACTTATCTGTGACCATGAGGTTTCCTAACAGTTTTTTGTACATAAAAGGCACTTAAAGATGCTTTTTCATTTATTCTTTTTTGTCATTATTTATCCATTTGAATATAATGTAAACTCCTCGAGGACAAGGCCTCTTTACCTTTTGTCTTTGCATCCCTATCATGTAGTGCCATGCATGGCCCAGAGAGTTGTCATTCAGTTGTTTTCCATCATGTCCGACTCTCTGTGACCCCATTTGGGGTTTTCTTGGCGAAGATACTGGAGTAGTTTGCCATTTCCTTTGTCGGCTCATTTGACAGATGAGGAAGCTGAGGCAAGCAGGGTTAAGTGACTTGCCCAGGGTGACACAGTTAGTAAGTGTCAGAGGCCAGACTGGAACTCAAGAAGATGAGCCACTAGCTGTCCTAAGCAGGGCCAGAGTAAGCCCTTAATAAACGCTCTCTTGCTTCCTGACTGAATGAATGGATGAATGAATGATTCAGGAATGGGAATGTAATAGCACGTTCAGAGAACCATGAGGTCCCTACTGACTCGAGTCTATCCTGTGGCCACAGACTTCATCCTTTATCCTTACCAGCCTCTCTGCATCTCTGGACTATTGGTTGCCAGGGGACAGCTGGGAGAATGTGGATGGCTTGTCATGGACCATCTCCCCTTCTGAAGAAGAACTCAAAGCCCTGTGGTCAGGGGGTCCCTTTTCATATGTGAGAATGACATGTTTAAAACTTGTGAATGGCCACTCCGCTGATCTGGGCTTGTGAAGAAAATAGGGGTGTAGGGTAGGGTCTTTTAAAAGTTCTGTGTGACATTAGATTGCAGAATCTTCTCATTGTGCTCTTATTCATTCCCATTGCATTATGGGGGATCCCTGACGCAGGCCTATAAACACCCATTTGCACACCCACAATTTGAGCCAAAATGGACCTAAAAGGCCTCTGTCAAAACAGGACTTTAAGAGGGAAAAACCAATCATTTTAAAATGAATCTAAGTTCAGTTGACTCTGCACTTAGGTAAGAAGCTACCCCACATTAGAAAGGAGAGTCTTAATGGTAAGGAGGGGTGATATCCTCACTGAGATCTCCAATTCCTACATCCCTAAATACTTTCTTTTTTTAATTACTTTTTTGTAAATAAACAAGCATTTTTCTCTTCCCACCACTGGGGGAAAAAAGAAAAACAACCCTTATAAGAAACATGCAGAGTAAACCAAAACAAATGACCACATTAGCCCTGTCCAAACACGAGTTCTGTCCATCACCTGTTTGTTAGGATCATTACCTCTGTTCTCACATCTCTTTCCTGTCTCTCCAGCCTCAACCCAGCCATTTCAGCCTTATGCTGTCCTCCATGCTTGGACCTTTGCCCCTCTGTTCGATCTCCACTCGTCTCTTACCAAATCTCAGCCCTGAATAATTCCCAACATTAGCCTCCTCTCCTTCTGTTCAAAAGCCACTGCACACAGCTGGAGGAAGTCCTTACAACTGTCCTAACTTGGCACATTATAAATTCATGTTAGCCAGTTTCAGCCTGTTATTGTTATTCAGCCTTCCTTGTGTCTGAGTAGTTAAGGTGATGGACTAGAAATCCATTGGGGTTTCCCTGGGTAGGTTGGAATCCTACTGATCATGAGTTTCAATCTGCCTCTCCATTACAGCAAGGCAATCCTTTTATTTCTCTCTAACTGATGCCTTGGAGGCAGCTAAGTGGCGAGGTAGATAGAGCACCAGGTCTGAAGTCAGGAAAACTCATCCTCTCTGACCTCAGGCACTTACTAGTTGTGTGACCCTGGCCAAGTCACTTATCCTGTTTACCTTGACTGGTCATCTGTAAAATGGGCTGGAAAAGGAAATGGTGAACCACTCCAGCATCTTTGCCAAGAAAACTCCAAACGGGGTCATGAAGGGGTGGATTTACTCAACATCTACAATAACATCAAAGAGACCAATTGGTACCTCCCAATAACATGTTCCCTTTATTGCTGGGGACACAAGCAAACTTTCCAAACAGCTGAGGTTTGCCCCAAATGTTACCCTCAAATCTTAATGTTTTCAGATAGAAATCCTTCTAAACTGTATTGCAGGTACCCCTTCTTTCTTGAACTGGGGCTACTGGATACAAAGGGCCAGAATCTTGAACATTACTGTCCTAGTTTGTAATAGAGTGATGCCCTCAGTGTCTATTGAGGAACACCAGGCTGATTGACCATCCACAAAATGGCCCCAGGTTACTGTGCTTTTTGAGTTCTTAAGTCTGTTTTTTAAAGTAGCTTTTCCATCTCCCTTCCTTGGTGTCTGCAGTTATTTCTTGCTATTCTTAGTGTAACTGACTCCTGCAGCTACTCTTCCCCACTTCCAATTTGCTGCTTCTAATCTGCTAGAGACTGAGGAAGACCAGATTTCCATGATTATTAAAAATATGTCTAAACTAAGAGTTAACAGGACCTGAGGAGCTCGCCTATGAATAAAGCCATAGCAAAAGGAACAACAGCTGCTTATATCATAAAGTGCATGAGCTTTAGTACCTGACCTTTGCAATGTTTATTTTGGCTGCTCAGAGGCCCCTTCCGAGGTAAAGGATCTATATTAGAGATGGAAGGAACCTCAGAGATTATCTAGTCCAATTCCCTCATTTTACAGATAAAGAAGTCAAAGCCTCTCCAATCCATTTTCCACACAGCTGCCAAAATAATCTTCCTCAGGCATAAGTCTGTCCACATCACAGCCCTGCTCAAGAATTCTCAATGGCTCACTAGCAGTGTCTCTAGGATAAAAGGCAAACTCCTCTGCTTGGCATTTAAAGCCCTTTACAGCCTGCATCCACCTATTTTTCCAGACATATCACATCATTCCCCTTCCTATTATCTTTCTTTCTATTCCTCAAATTCAGCATAACATCTCATCTTCCAACTCCATCCATGGAATGTACTCGCTCATCATTGCTGTCTTTTAGAATCTTTAGCATTTTTCAAGGTTCAACTAAGGGGTTACCCTCTATGGGAAACCCTAATTGTTAATGCTTTCTTCTTCTTCAAACTGTATTGTATTTGTTTATCTGCATAATGGATTTCCCTAGTAGATTGTAATCTCCTTGAGGGCAGGGAATGTTTCCTGATTTCTTTTTGTTTTTCAATTCCCAGCATATAGTAGGTATTTAATAAACCCTTTATTGAGTTGGTTTATTTGCCGGTTTGTGGGTTTGCCTTTGGCCTCAGTTGGAGATGATGACATTAATGATCATTAGTAATTTGCTCTCTTGCGTTGAGGCAGAGTAGAAATAATTCTCCCTCTCCTCAATAACGAGACTAGAATTGAATTTAGAAAGGGAATGGCATTACCCTGGTCTTAGCAACAGAAATGGTGCCCTTAGACTCAAAATAACTCAACCCATATGGTCCTGTTCGACACCAAGGTCTGACTAATGTTTCAGTCTTTCAAAGGATGAGTGAAAGGGGTTTGGTGAAAAATGGAGCCTAGGACCATCATGGAAGTCTGGTGTTCATCCAGTGAGAACAAAGGTACCAAAGGCAAGATTCATTGTTCTCCTGGACTGGTTAAGAGAGAAAAACAATGGCTAATGTTGATGTCAGCCAGGATTTGGATTTTAGCATCCTGCATTTGGGATTGGTTTGGAATTTTCATGAAAAATTTTAGCTTCACAAATAATTGAAATTCAAAGGGTGTGGAGGCCACTTGGAGCTCAGCTAGTCCTGACTACTCATCTTGGAGGGGAGCAAAGTGAACTCTAAGAGGGAATGTCACTTGCTCAGGGTCACATAGCAAGTCAGCTTCAGAGCTGGAATTAAAATCTGTATCTCGGTCTAAATCTCCTTCTCCTGTACTAGGAGGATGCCTGGCATCAAATCCTCTTTTTTTGGGGTGTGGGGAGGGTTGTGGGTCAGGGATGTTGTGTTTGTGTTGATTCTTTGGTTTCCAGCCATTCGTGAGGTTATTTTTCACTTAAATTCTAAGCGAATTCCATGTACCCAACTATATGGTTCACTGGTGACACTGACTGATGTCAACATCATCCAGCCTTTGCTCCTGAACCAGAACTGGATAATGTCTGGTCTTTACAGAAACCTTTGTTATCCCTGGGCTTAAGGCCAGGGTGTGAATTGAGCCAAGGAGGAAACTGCCAAGCTCTTTAGCTCACCTGTTTCTGTGAGGAGAGAGCAATCTCATTGAAATAAGAGATCTAAATAAGTGAGAGATTTGGGTGAAATGGTGATGTCATCAGGGAAAGAATGCTCGGACTAACCAGAATTCCAACCAGAGAGGACTATAGATGCCTGGTAATTCAGAGGCTGAAGGGCAGCTAAGGCCCATCACTGGGGGTAATTATGTAGGGGCTGATTTTAACAGTAGTTTTTTCTCCTTTCCATCACTCTAGCTTTCTTTCATTTCCAATAAGTTCTTGTGTCTTGTACTTGTGACTTGAGATGACCATTCCCGAGAACAGGAATTAGAAAAGAAAAATCAAATAAGAAACACAAGAATGTAAATAGACCTCACTTCTTCACCCTGTGTCTCAGAGAGAGCAGACGCCCTAATTCTCTTTTATCAGAACAAAGATAATCCAATAATTAGGGCAGCAAATAGCATAAATCTGGCTAAAGCTGCCATGAGCCATCTGGCCTGAATCATCCCAGCTTAGACTCCAGAAACTGGTTGTTGGAGAGATGAGGTAAGGCCAGGCCTGAGTGTGGGACATCCAATGGGAATAGGCATTTCACTCAGCCTGGCTTGCCAGGGCAGAAGCTGAGGTTTCCTGGAGACCAATGTGGAGAATTTGCCATTCCCCTGGTCACCTGGAGCACAAGTACACCCTGAGGGTGAGTGGTCCTGTGGGATGGCTCAGGAGGCATCCTCAGACCCATCTCTGCCCTGCCATCACAAATCTTTTTATCTTTAAGATTCAACTCAAGGTATCACCTCCTACAGGAAGCCCTTCCTGATTCCAGTTACTGGGGCATTCTCTTTCTCCCTTCAGATGATCTTGTATTTCCAAAACTGTTTACACATCATAACACTCCTGTACCCAAACAGAAGCTAAGCTACTTATTAAAAATAAGGATAACTGACATTTTATGGAAGGATTACAAAACAATTTTCACCCAGAGGATGAAAGATTTAGAGCTGGTAGAAACCACAGAGGACAGCTAGACCAAACTCCTCTTTTTATGGCTGAGGAAACTGAGGCCCAAAAAAGTTAAGGAACTGGTCCCAGGTCACACAAACAGGAAATGACAGAGATGGGATTCAAATCTAGGTCTTCCCACTTCTTCACAATTAAACCTTAAAACTTCAAGGTATTGTCATCATCCCTGTTTTGGGGATGCTAGTCTTTTCTAGGGAATTGATGTATAAAAGGGTTCCATGACCTGCCCAGGGGCACATAGTTAACAAGGCTCTGGGCTGGAATTCAGACTCAAATCTTTCTGACTTTAGGTCTGGCCAGCACAATGTTGCCTTTTCTTGAGGGCTGGAAATGTTTCTTTCCCGTCTTTATATCATTAGCATCTGGCACAGTGCCTGGCACACAGTAGGTGCTCCATAAATGTTTGCTGAGTTGTGGAATTTTAGCTGTCCCTGTGACAAGTTGGCCTGGGGATAGATGGGGGACATGAGGTCCATGGTTACCCCACAGTTTGGGTTTGGTAAATTTCTAATTGTCACTCATTTGATCTCTCAATCTAATCAACAAACATTGATTGAGCACTGACTGTGTGCAGCCCTTGTGCTTCAGCACATTCTGCCTTGGGACATCTTTGGTATTGTTGCAGTATAGAAGCCACTGGACCCAAATCCCCTCACCATTGTGCAGCTGAGGAAAGCTTCCTGTGTCTGTGGTATAGTGAGCTCTCTGGAAGGAAAAGACTAGCATCCAAATCTCAGTGATGCTACTCGATCAACAAGCATTTATTAAACCCTTACTATGTACTGGGCATTGTGCTTACCAGCTCTGTGACTCTGGGCAAATCACCCAACCACTCTGGGTCACAGCTTCCTCTTCTGCAAAATGGAATAGACAGAGGCCTCCAGAGGTCCCTTCCAGCTCCTTAGTCCTTGACAGACTGTGTCTTAGAACATTAGAGGTGGAACAGGCTTTAGAGATCATCTGTCCTAATCCTCTCCTTTTACAGATAAGGAAACTGAGTTGTAAGTGGGAATTATTTTACCTAGGACAAAAATAGCTGGGAGGAGCTCTCCAGGAGCTGCAGGACCAGAGAAGTCAACTTGACTTGGGTCAGCAGCTTGTCTAGCAGGGGGAAGAGAATCTTCTGGGTCTGGGGAGTGGTGGAAAGGAAGGTTTGGATGGGGGAACCAGGGAGAAGTGAGTCTTCTGGCTTTGGGGAGTGGTGGAAAGGAAGGCTTGAGCAGTAGAGTCTGGGAGAATAGACCCTGGGGGGAGGGAGAATTATGGCACATGATGCCCTGGGGCAAAGTCTCATTGCTACTGGACTAGTTATGAACTGTCAGGAAACTGCTGTTGGGATGCACAGTTTATAGCTGCAGAACCAAGGCTAGAAGTCATGCTTTTCCTCTCTGACACCATCTCCCTTCATGCCTATCACAGTGTAAGATACATGGTAAGGCTCCTGAGAAAGTGTTGCTGAAGGAATGAATGAATATAGTTGAGAAGAGAATCGGGTTTGAGGGAAATAGTACTGGACTTAGAAGTTAACAAGTCCGAGGTTTCCTGAATTCTCCAGGAAAGAGCTATTCTTTTAGCCATTTGACTCAGTATTCAGAAGGTTGGCTTCTGGTACTGGGAAGGAGGTCCAGGTCTAAGCAAGAAATCTTATTATTCTTGTATTTTGGTTCCCACCCTGTCCTTCCATGACTCAGAGCAGGAATGGAGCTGGAAATGGGAAACGCGATACTCCCTCATCCCCTTTAGGCATCGCCGAGAGCTCTGAGTTTTCCCAGGATTGACCAATCAATCAAAAAGTATTTAGGAAGTGCTGTTATGTGCCAGGCACTGTCCAAAGTGCTGGGAAGACAAAGAAAAAAGAAATAATTCTTGCCCTCAAGAAGCTTACTTTCTCTTGGAAGGAAACTCCATGAATCTAGATAAGTAAGTGGAAAATATATCCAAAGTAAACACAACTTCCAGGGTTGGGGGGGGCAGGGCACTAACAACTTGGTGGGTGGGGTGGCACAGAAGAGGTTTCATGTAGGAGGTGGCAATTGATCTGAACCTGGTACTTCTTATGAACCAGTGCCATTGACTCCCAGGGGCTGAGGTGACAATTCCACTGCAAATTCTGGCTGGAGAAGGGATGTGTGGTGAGTGTAGACTTGTCCCAGACTGGGTCCCCGAGTGGATTGACCAAACTGGTTAAAATGGCAGCCAGGGCAAGGAAGCCAATTCTGTTCTCATCATGCCCAGTATGCATGCCCCTCTGACTCTAAAACTACTAACCAGGTTGGACTTTTTCAGGTCTGTAACAAAGGCATCCTGGAGTAGCCAAGAAAACTCTGGATTGTGGAGTCCAAGGATGGGGGTCTGAATACCAGTTCTGATACTTACTGACTTTGTGATGTCACTCTCTGTGCCTCAGTTTTTTTCTCTGTCAAATGAGAGGACTTGACTAGGTGGCCCCTTGGGTGCTTTTGAACTCTAAATTCTGAATCTGAGGAACTGGGATAATTACCCCCCAGTTCTTTGCTCTGGACTACCCAGAGAAAGTTCATCATTCCAGGACCTCTTTTGCCCTAGAGAGAGCCTAGGAAGTGCAGATAGAAAGAATTCCTTTAAATTCCCTGAGGCAAATTTACTGCCTTCTAAGGGAAATCTATGAAAGATGGGATTGGGCTACATAAGCCCTATGGTCCCTTCTAGCTTTCAATGCTATGATACCCCTTCCTCCTGCTTCACCCCTTAAAATGGAAGATACTGGCAATTGCTGGGGTATGCTTCCTATGGCATCACAGCTGCTCGGTCTGTTCTGGCCCAGGCTTCCTTCAGGATCCAGATTCATATTGCTCTCTTTAGTAAAGGCTCTGGATGGGAATGATGGAGGTCTGGAAGGGACCCGAGAAACCATCCGGTCCAATGGCCTCCTCTTACAGAGTTTGTGCCAAGGCTTAGAGAGCCTACCCAACATCACACAGTCAGTATGAAGGCTCGGAAGGGTTAAGCAATTTGCCAAAGTCACAGCCAAGATCCAGGATGTGAACCAAAGGCCTTGAAGTCCAAATCTAGGACTTCAACCTGCGCCCCCTCCCCACCCCCCCACCCCAGGCAAAAGCACTGCTTCCCATTCAGAACAGCAGCCACCCCTCCAGAGGTTGGGGGCCCCAGGGACTACCCAGTACCAGAGTAGGCCTCAGCCTCCAGGCCTGGGCTGTCCTGTTCTTGTAAAATTCTGAGAAAAGGGTATTTATTTCCTCCCTCCTCCATCCGCTTCCACACAGGACTGAGGGTCAGGTGTCAGTAATCTCACTGACTTCCAAGTATAACAAAAACAGACTTTTCTAGCATGGGGGTGACTTCCCCAGTGCTCCCCAAACTAAGTAAAGCCAGAAGGGGCTTCTTGGGATCTGTACCAAGTTTGCCCAGGTCTTCTCCTAGCCTCCATTGAACCCATCAGCCCTTGGGGTGAGGGTGGAGGAGGTCCCCTGCCCCCTCCCCCACTCTTCTCTGCTAACCTCTGAGGCTGCGAGAAGGCTTAATTCCCAACCTTGTGTACTGGTCACTGAGTGAATCCTTCAGCCTAGCCCTGCCTCCATCTCTGCCTTTTCCAACAGGGGGTGCCGGGCGGGGGTCTCCATGAGAGATGCAAAAGGGGAAAAGAAGAGCTGCTCTCCATCCTTTGGAAGCAAAGGCGTAACAGGTGAACGGGGGGTGGGGTGGAGAGGAAGGAGGAGGGGCCAGCAGGGACAAGAGGCTGACAAACCCACAGACATTTTCCCGGGAAAGGGAGGCCCCAGAGAAGGGGGAGAGGGGACAGCCAAGGGTTTTTGAAAGGGCATATACGCCCACGTTTCTTGCTGCCTGCATCGGCAAGCTGACCTGCTCCGCTAGCTACACGAGTGAAAAATGATCCAAATCGCCGAGGGTCCTCTTCCCCCTTCCTCTGTTCCCCTCCCTTCCCCCTGCAGCTCCCTCTGCTTTTCTCTCCCCTTCCCCCTCCACTGAGTCCCTAGGTCTGGGAGGGACAATGCTCAGCTTGCCCAGGGCAGCCGGGCCGGGTGTGTTCAGCAACTGGTGTCTCCCTGGATAGCAGCACCGCCCTGCCAGGGGGAGAAATCGCCAGTCTGGTCCGTGCCCGACATCGTGCAACTGGAGGCTGGGGCCCAGGTGTAGGGAGAGGCTCTGCTGCCGCGGGCCAGCGGCTTGGGGAAGGGTCCTGGATAATCTAGAAGCTGGAACCAATCCTTGGGGATACCTCCTGAAGTTCCAGCCCCCGAGTCCCTAAGCACAGGGGCAAGAAGGAGGAAGACATAGATAGGGAAGGGGGCCTGCTGGATCACCCCCAGTTACTAGGAGGGGAGGGAGGGGAACAAAGGGAAGGGGGGCTTAGGAGGTATGTGTATTGGGGAGGAAAAGGGAGAGTGTCTGGTTGTTTGTGGTGAGGAGCAAAGGGGAAGTGTGTATGTGGGGGGGGGGGTGAAGGAAGAGTGGTGTGTGTGTGTGTGTGTGTGTGTGTGTGCGCGAAAAGGAGGAATATGTGTGTGTGAAGAGAAAGGGAGAGTGTGTTGTATGTGGGGAGGGGCCGGGCAAAGGGTTCTGCGTTGAATGTTGTGTGTATGTTGTAAGGGACGGGGTGGGGGGGGTAGTGTCCGTTCCCTGTGTTGTGGATAGCAGGAGCAGAGCGTTCATTGGGGGTGGGAGGGTGGGGAGCAGAGGAGAGTGTGTTGTGTAAGTTATGGGGGGAAAGAGGAGAGCATTTGAGGTGTGTTGGGAGCAAGCAAAGAGCGTCGTGTGTGTTGTCTGGTAGGGAAGTGGGTTTGTTGTATGTAAGGGTGGGAGGACGGGGGAGAGTGGTGTGTGTGTGTGTGTGTGTGTGTGTGTGTGTGTGTGTCTTGGCGGCGGCGGTGGATAGGAGAAAGCGGAGAAGAAAAGTCAAATACTTGGGAACTTACTGCAGTCGTCCGACTCGTAGCCCTCCCCGTCTATGTCTTCCTCCGGCTTGCTGCTGCTGCCGCTGCCGCCGCCGCCGCCGCCGCTACCACCGGGCTGGGGCTGGGGCTGGGGCGGGGGCTGCCGCTGGCGGGTAGGGCTGGGGCCATAGGCACCAAACAGCTGGTCCACATCCTCTTCGTCGTCCCTGGGGGGATCGGAGGGGCTGACCGAGGCTTGGCTGGCTCCGGCCTGCTGGGAGCCGCTCCGGCTGACTGCCGTCGGGAGCCCCCGGGGGAAGCGGGGGAAGTAGTCGGAGATTTGTTTGATGGGCTTGATGGGACCCGGGCACACGTCAATGGCCATATGCTCCTGAATGCTGATGGTGGTCTTTTCTCCCCGCCGGAGTGTCATGCAGGCAGCTCTGGCCCCCCCGAGCCCCTCGGAGAACGAGCCGGGCCAGGGCACGAAGCTCCCGAAAGGGCGCGGGCAGCGAGGTGCAGTGAGCCGGGGAAGCTGGGCGCGCTTCACCAAGAGCCGGGTGCCGCGCCGGTGCCCTCCTCCAAAGCCCCTGCTGCTGCTGCTCCCGCCGCCGCCGCCGCCGCTGCTGCCTCCGCCTCCGTGGCCACCGTGCGCATCGCGCCCGCCGCCGCCGCCGCCGCTGGCTCTGCCGCCGCCGCCGTGCCCCTTCCCGCCGCCGCCACCGCCGCGTTCCGCGCCCCCAGACGGTCCGGAGCCTGCTAGGAGCGGGCAGTGAGCGCGCCGCACTGGACTCAGCCGGTGGAGAAGTGCGAGGCCGACAGGGACTGACAGGCAGGGGGTGGGCCCTGCCGGCGTCACTGGGTAGCAACCAAGCAGGATGGAGGGAGCGAAGGAATGAGGGCTGCAGAAGATGAACACTGGCACTCACACACTCACAGCCCAGGCCGTAGGAGCCAGGTGCACAGGGACCCAAGGAGCGGGCCCGGGCCCCCTGGCTAACCTGCACACACCATCGCAGCCGCCCGAACGCAAGCACACACTTAGACGCTGGCGTTCTCCCAGCAGAGATGTACTGCCCCCCAACACACACTCCAGAAACTCACTGTATGGCAGCTGGAAGGGTCTGGGGGACTTGGACTGAGGATCAGAGCCACCAGCTCCTCAGCGAAGGTAAAGGAGATTGTTTTTCAGCTGCTAGGAAACATGAATAGAGGTGGCCTGAGTGGAGACATCCTTGCTTAAAGGTCCCCTGTGCATATGTGCTTCTGAGGCAGTCTAGCGGAGTGTAAGGTTCTGGGCTTGGAGTCGGAGGACCCAGGTTCCAATCCTGACTCGACTACCTGTGTGACCTTGGGAGACAGATCTCCCTGCTCTGGGCCTCAGTTTACTTACCCATCAAATGAGAGGCACGGTGAGATGGTTTCTCAAGTGTCCCTTCAGCTCCAAGTTAGAATACTAATAGCTGGCATTTATGGGGCCCTTTAAGATTTGCAGAGCACTTTACATGTATTGTCTCATCTGATCATTACAGTAACCACCCCCATTTTACAAGAAAGGAAACAGGTTTAGAGAGATGATTTTTCCTGGGTCAGGAAGTGGATTCAAACTCTTCTGAGACCCACAGGCTTTTCTTCTTTCAAATACCACAGGTGGCCAAAAGTACATACAAGCAGAAAGTCAGCCCCGACTGTCTAGTCTCTGATGGATAGGTACCCAGCCCACAGCTGTACCCAGTGTGGGCTAGGACAAGGGCCAATGGGAATCCTTCCCCGGAGTGTGTTGGCATGGCTGGCCTCTGGGCGAGGCATATGCAGAGCTATAATGATGGGTCTTGCTTCCTAACAGAAAAGTACAATATGGGAACGCAAGTCAAAGTAGTGGCCGTGTCTGACAAAGTATGTGTCATTTTGTTCTTAACAGTTCCCTACCTCTCTGCTGAGAGTGTGTCAGAGCTCTGGAGTAAAAACTGGTCCTTCTCTCCCTCCCCCCCTCCCTCTTTCTCTCCCTTCCTCCCTCCCTCCCTTCCTTCCTTCCTTCTTTCCTTCCTTCCTTCCTCCCTTCTTTCCTCCCCCCTCCCTTCCTTCCTTCCTTCCTTCCTTCCTTCCTCCCTCCCTCCTTCCTTCCTTTTCCTTCCTTCCTTTCCTCCTTCTTTCCTTTCTCCCATCCTTCCTTCCTTCCTTCCTTCCTTCCTCTCTCTTTCTATATCTCCCTTTCTTTCTTTTCTTTCCTAACAGTCTGACACCAACATTTTGTATTGTTAGAAGGTGACTACGGGAGTGGGGCTTGGCCCCTTCCTTCATAGCTTGCTCGTTGGTGCCACTTCTACAGGCTTCATGACATCTGGCTGCTCTGGAGAGCCAGAGAAAGACTCAGTATGCAGTGTTTCAAATGCATTGTTGGCTCAGCTCCACAGTAGCTGGGAGTCTGGGGCCTGGCTATTGGACTTGTGAAGTTACATTTGTTCAGAGTCTTACAGTTGGTCATCAGTTTGTCATCCTTATAGAGCCTCCACACATCAGATTTGTGAAGGTGATTGTCTCCTGGCACCAGATCATGAGGAGCACATCCCATCCTAAATTCTCTCCCCTCCTCCCCCAATTAGCAGCCCAATGGAGCTTTCATTCAACTGGGGGTAAGGTGGGAGAGATATACAACCTGAAACCTTCACTTAAGCTCAACAAGTGTTTGTTGTACAATGTCTGCTGTGGGTCCAGGCTTGCTCTAAGAGACATGAGGATACTGGAAAAGGATTCTGTAGTCAGTGAAAGCTAACAGCTGGGTCATCATCTGCTCTCAGAGGTTGGAAGAAGCAATGATCTTTTCCATCTACCCATAAAACAATTAGATTACTGCCCCCACCAGGCCTGCAGGTGGGTAGTACATGTACCATGGCTCTCATATTATGGATGGAGAGATATTCCCAGAGAGGTGCAGAGTCTATCAAGTCTATCAGCTGTCAATCACAAGTATTTATTAAGCACTTGCTGTGTGCCAGGGATTGTGCAAATTATTAAAGATTCAAAGAAAAAGCAAAACCAATACCTGCCCTAATAGAGCTGACATTCTAGTGGGAGGGGCAAGGTGTGTATGTGTGTGTCTATCTATCCATACACACATTCATGTATAAATATACACACATATATGTGTACATCCTAGTGAGAGGGTCAAAGTGTGTATGTGTGTATCTATCCATACTCACATACATGTATAAATATACACACATATATGTGTACATTCTAGTGGGAGGGACAAGGTATGTATGTGTGTGCCTATCTATCGACACATATATACATGTATAAATATATTATGCACACATATGTGTACATCTACTTTGTATGAATCGCACACATCCATAGATACATAGACACATATATGTGATTCATACAAAATAGATGCAAGGTAACCTTGGGGGGAGGACACTGGGATGGGGAAGGAATGGGACTGAGCAGAGTTGGGATGGGAGAAGGCCTCCTTCAGAAGCTGTTTCTTGAGCTGAGTCTTGAAGAAGTCAGAAGTTCCGAGACCAAGGTGAGAACAGAGAGCATTTCAGGTACATTAGACAGCCAGTGCAAAGGCAGATGGGAGATGGAATGGCACGTGTGAGAGGCACAGGCCAGCCTGGTTGGAGCATAGAGTGCATGGAAGGGAATAATGCATGAGAGAAGACTTGAAAGGGCCAGATTATATAGAACTTTAAATGAAAAACAGAGCTGATATATTTGATTGTACAGATAATGGGAAGCCACCGGAGTTTATTGACTAGGGAGGGTGACATGGTCACACCAATGCTCTAGGAGAATCTCTTTGGTTACTGCATGGAGGATGAATTGAAGGAATGAAGGCAGGGAGTCCAGTTAGCAAGCTAGTGCAATAGACCAAGCAAGAAGTGATCAGGACCTCTAAGCCGCCAAGGAGGAGGCTGTCGAGGAAGAGAGGAGCGAATGTACCAGTGAGATGTTGTGGACGTAGAAATGACAAGATTTGCCAGCTGATTGGATGTGCAGCGTGAGAGTGAGGAGTTAAGGATTAACACTGAAATTGTGGCTCTGAAGGACTGGCAGGATGCTCAGTGCCCTTGACAGGAATAGGGAAGTTAAGAAGAAGGGTGGATTTTTTTTGGGGGGGGGAAATAATGAGTTCCATTTTGGATATGTCTTAGACACCTATACATGGGATATCCAGTTTGGAATATCCAGCAGGCAGTTGGTGATTCATCAATCAGCATTTATTAAGCACCTACTGTGTGCCAAGCACTGTGCTGGGTGCTGGGGGTACCAACACAATGAATGAAACAATCCCTACAGGGACTTATCCAGTGTGGGACTGGAGCTCAGGAAAGAGAATAGAGCTAGAAATAGCTATCTATGTACACATACATACATACATACATACACACATGCGATATGTAACACATTTTTGTTGTTCAACTGTTTCAGACATGTATGACTCTTCATGAACCTATTTGGGGTTTTCTTGGCAAAGATCCTGGGGTGATTTGCCATTTCCTTCTCTAGTTCATTTGACAGATGAGGAAACTGAGGCAAATAAGGTTAAGTGACTTACCCAGGGTCACACAGCTAGTAAGTGTCTGAGCTTGGATTTGAACTCAGATCTTCTATTGTGCCACCTAGCTGCCTATAACATAAACAATAACATGTAATATATTACACATTTAACAATCTAACTACATTATATAGAGATATAAGTACATATATACATGTATGTAACACACATATGACCACACACATAATATATACATACATATACACATGCACACACATACATGTAATCTGGGGATCTCTAGCTAATGTCAGAAATAGGATTGGAGCTCAAGCCTCCTGGATCTTCCTACTATGTGCTTCTGCTCTGACATGACGCTTCCTCTAAATCCCTTTGTCTCTCAGAGGAGGGAAGGGTCATCATTGACCAGAGTCATCACATGGAGACATTTTTAATATGTGATATTATCTGTCCACCACTGACTTCCCCAAAGCAGGCAATCCCCGCGTTATCATTCCTTACCCTTACCTCTGCATACCACTTAAAAACAGCTTCTTTTTACTGTTATCTTTAAAATCATCTTCATCTCCCAACAGGCCCATCTCTGTCCTCTATAAAAAGGAAATGAAATCAAAGCAGTTTGCCATAACTAAGTAACTTTCCTTACACCCAACAGTGTATGTATGCAGTATTCCAAACTCATAGCCCCCACCAGTCTGCAAAGGATGGAGGTGGGGTATGCATTGCACTTACTGTTACAGTTATAACTGATCTTTGTGTCATGCTTTATGGTTTTCAAGTGCTTCTCATTGGAGTCCTCCAATAGCTCTTGGAAGGCAGATGCTACTATCTCCCCACCCCCATTTTACAGAGGGGGAGACTGAGGTACAAAGATGCAGTGATTGACTCAGACTGACAACTAATAAATGTCAGAGGGGAAGACCTGAACTGAGGTCTTCCCAACTCCAAGGCTTGAGCTGTTCTTTCCTCTTTTTGGAGGGTGGGTAGCAGGTTATCGATCTTCTTTGGGGAGTAGCTCCTCAGGGCTTGGGGCTGTGATGAGTTGGAAGATGGGCAGAATAGGGAGACTTGCCTTCTTCAGACAAAGGGGGCATTGTGGCTTCCATGTTCCATGTTCCAGAGATTTAAGGAGAATTGAGTTGGGAAAGGGGGAGATACTGAGCTCCTTCTAAGGACGATCTGAGGTTTGGGTGGGGAGGGATAAGGAGGGGCAGTGCAGTCTCCCACAGGTCAGGCCAGACTCACAAAATTGGATTTCTCATTTCCAGGAATGTTTAAGGAGATTAGTTCTCAAATAGTCACAAAAATGACTTTTCTATGACAGAGGAGGCTGTATCACTAAATCTATTATGTAATGTCAGCTCAGCATAATGAAAATGTATAAATATAATAAATTATAAAGTAGCTAGCATTTGTAAAGTGCTTTGCTGTTTACCAAGTCTTGTCTCATCTGTCCCTCTGAGAAGGATTTCTCCAAGGTCACCGATGATCCTCAGTCACCAGATCCCGTGGCTGGTTCTCAGTCCTCATTCTTCTTGGCCTCTCAGCAGCAACTGACTACCCTCCCTCCCTGCTCCTTCCCAGGTTCTCCCAATTCTCCTCCTCCCTCTCCTTCATTTTATTTACACACATTTCTCAGACTAGAATGTAAACCCCTTGAAGGCATGACCTTTAAGCCCATAGATTTAGAGCTGGAAGAGAATAACCCTCTCATTTTACAGATAAGAAAATAGAGGCCCAGACAGGTCAAGTTACTTGTCCAGGGTCACAGAACTAGTAAACGTGTGAGGCAGGATTTAAATTTGGGTTTTCCTGACCTCAGGTCCAGCATTTAATCTACCAACCACATATTGCCTCATTAAGTTACAGATGAGGAAATAGGGCCCAGGGAAATGTAGTGATTTGCCCAAGGTCATATAGGTAGTAAGCATAAGAGATAGGATAGAACCTACTGTACCATAATAGAACCTGCACCTCCTGATTTCTGATTGGCTGCTCTTTCCTACCCCATCATCACCCTGGCTTTTCACCCCAAATCCTCACTGAAAGTGGGAGGGCAGAGCAGACAAGGGTGACTGTCCCCCAGCCCCATTTGTTTCTCTGTGATCATGAGTGTTGGGAGCTTGATCAATAATATTCGTAAGCACTTACGTTTCTGTTATGACTAAATGAGTCTTTTGAATTAGCTTTTTTTGGGGTGGAGAGCAGCTAAAGATAGGTGGGCAGCAACAACTGGATGTAGGGAGTGAAATCTTAGAGATTGAGTTCCATCCCTTCGATTTTCAGAAGATGAAACCATGCCTCAGACTGGGAAGTGACCTGCCCAAGGTCACTTAGCTAATTAGTGACAGAGCAAGGTCTAGTGGACTCTCCAGTGGAACTGGCCCAAGAAATACCTTGAGGAGCTACTTTGAAGCCCAACTTTCAACAAAGGAACATGCTCAGAGATGGCCAAGAGTCAGTGGCAGGAGAAGGGCCAGCCCACTGAACAAGTCAGAAGACATCATCATCATTCATCTCTACTTGGATCATCTAGCCTTTGAGGCTCAGAGAGCTGTCCATGGTCACACAGATAGCAAGTGGCTGAGTCAATGTTCAAAGGACGGCCCTTATCTACAAATCAGTGATCTTTCTAGTGCATCCTTAGACTCATCAATCATTGAGAGAATGTTGTTGCAAGTGACCAGACAAGGCTGGACTTGCCAATGATTAGTGTTTATTGTCTCTCTGTCTTTCTTTGCCTTTGATGAGACAATTTCGGTATCCTTTCTAACATCCACAGATGACCTCAAAGTCGCTGAATTTTATAAGTGTTGTAGCCCAACTAGTGGAATGGGAACTTCTCAAGAGGACAAGAACATCTCTGTTTTGGTCTTTATACCTCCTAGTGCCTGGAATACAGTAAGCTCAAAATAAATGGGAGAAGAGTTCAGTGGCTGGGTCAGTCTTCCTCAAGCTGAAGCTGAGGATTTATCTTCAGTGACAATCTCCATTTGACAGTGACCTTCTGTCATCAGATCTTCTCATTTCCCATTCACCCTTATCCCAACTACCTAAGGTCCTTCATTGTGGTGACTCACGCAGACATGTGCCTTCCTGGGCAATGTCCCATGCTCCTGACCTACTCTTTTAGCTTATCTACAGTTAGGTCCCAATTAGCATATTGAGATCCACACTATTCAAAGTTATAATTATGTACAAGATGGTAATTGGTTCTGGCCCAAAGGAAATATGCAATGTGAATTCTAATAATGGGACCATTTCAGGGGATTCTTTCAATACCTGGCTGTATTCTGTATTACATTCTCCCAGCATTTTGTTCTCCATTTTCCCAAGTGACAGAGGACCTCATCTGACAACCTTATCCATGCTAAAATGTTATTGGTCTTTGTTAGGACCAATGTGCCATAGTGGAATGTGTCCTGGCTCTGGAGCCGGAGGACCCATGTTCAAATCCCACCTCAGGCAGTTACTACCTCTTTGCAAGTCATATAACCTTCATGGGCCTCAGTTTCTTCCCCTGTAAAGTGAAGGGTTAAAGACTCCTTCCAACCCTAAATCTATGATCTTGCCAGTAACATATGGATGTCTCAAAAAGAGCCTTCTGGAGACACAGGGTCATCACCTAAAGGAGAAAGTGACCAATCATGAGAATGGATTTCATCTACTAGGTCAGGTAGAGAGAAGAGTATTTGAGGCAAGTGGGCCTTTCCGGATGCGTGCAGAAGACCTTGGATGTTGCTGTGTGGATCTGATACAGAGATGGCATTGACATAGGTGATCAATAAAGCACCGAGGTGGATTGATATAGAAGTGGTACTGAGACCAGACATCATCTGGAATATTCTTGGCACTTTCAATAAATTCACTTGGGCCTTTGTATTCTCAATGGACTATTTCCAGTCATTGATTATATGTAGATGAAAGTTGAAGGGGGAGGTGGTGGACAGAGCCAGCAGAGGCCCTCCTCCTTCCTTAGCTGAAGGGAATCAAGAAGTATCGGCTCAGGAAGAAAGGAAAATGGGACTGGGTGCAGTATGGAAAGAACACCACAACTGAGAAGGAAAGAGATTTCCTTCCTCTCAATAGAGAGGTGATGGGCCATGGGGGTGGAATGCTGTACACACTGTCAGACATGGTTGATGTATCTTTGGCTTTACTTAGCTTAACTGCTTCTGTTTGTTAGAAAGATAAGTTTTGTGGAGTTGTGAACTGATCCAGCCATTCTAGAGAGCAATTTGGAACTATGCCCAAAGGGCTATAAAAATGTGCATACCCTTTTACCCAGAAATACCACTTCTAGGGCTGTATCCCAAAGATATCATAAAAATGGCAAAAGGACCCATATATACAAAACTACTTATAGCAGCTTTTTTTTGTAGTGGCCAAGAACTGGAAATTTAGGGAATGCCCATCAATTGGGGAGTGACTGAACAAGTTGTGGTATATGTATGCAATGGAATATTATTGTGCTGTAAGAAATGATGAGCAGGTGGACTTCAGAAAAACCTGGAAAGACTTACATGAACTGATGCTGAGTGAAGTGAGCAGAACCAGGAAAACATTGCATACAGTAACAGCCACATTATGTGATGACTGACTTTGATAAACTTAGCTCTTCTCAGCAATGCAAAGACCTAAAACAACTCCAAAAGACTCCTGATGGAAAATGCCATCCACATCCAGACAAAGAACCATGGAGTCTGAATGCAGAGCAAAGCAGACTATTTGCTCTCTTTTTTCATTTTGTTTTGTTTTATTTTTTCTTTCCCATGGTTCCTCCCATATGTTCTAATTCTTCTTTACATCATGACTAATGTGAAAATATGTTTAATAGGAATGTATATGTAAAGCCTATATCAGATTGCATGCCATCTTGGGGAGGGAGGCAGAGAAAATGTAAAACTTATGGAGTCAATGTTGGAAACTAAAAATAAACTAATAAATCTGTTAAAAAAAGAAAGATAAGTTTTGTGAGTAGATTATCGGAATGTTGACCACGATGTAAAAAATTCAATGTGAATCACTAATAAAACTTTAAAAAAATTTAAAGAAAGAGTGCTGACCTTGGATTCAGAAGACCTGAGTTCAAGTTCTATTTTTCTCGAACTTTGGGCAACTCATCTTCCCTCCATTTGGGAGCCAGGTGCCAGTGCAGACCCAGAGGAAAGGCATCTTGCTTCAGAGGAAAGAGGCAACTTGGAGTCATAGGATCTGAATTCAAATTCTACCGTTGCTATTTCTGATGGTGTGATCTTGGGTAAGGTTCCCCCTCTGTAAAACAGGAGCATTTGCTTAGATGCCACTGAGGTCTCTTACAGTTCCAAATCTTTAAGGATTCTTTTAGGACTAGAGGATTTGACTTAGCCAAATGATGCTAAATCTCTTGCTAGGTTGGGGTTGACTCCCAAGACTAAGGTTCCCCTAGCAGGGTCAGTGAAATAAAAGAGCTAAGGAAGCCCAGGGTGGTCCTTCATATGTATCACTGAAGGCAAGAGTCACTTTGTGTTTTTCTCCCTTTTAAAAACCCTACTTAGCAGTCAAGTCCTGAGGAACCCAAAGGGATATTTGTTTGGGGGAGTTGTTTCGGAGACAAAAGATCAGGGGATGAGTTAGGTAGATAGGGCCCTTTCCACAGGGGGACTAGAATGAGGGGAACCTCAAGAGGCAGTATAGTAGAGAGGAAACTGAAGCTGGAGTCAGAAAGAACTGGGTTCAAATCCCGCCTTTTATGCTGGGTAAGTCTGGGTAAGTCACGTAACCTCTGTGTCTCATACTGGCCAGTGAAGGGGTTGGAGTAGATAATCTCTGAGATTCCTTCCACCTCTAAATTGATGAGCTTCATTTTAGGGTTCACAGAGGCTGGTAATCAAATTTGTTGTCCCCTCCCCACTCTCCCCTCACCCTCATTTATAAAACCCACCATAATGGCTTTTGGATGATCTCTTCCATGGTCCTTGGGCTTTGTCTGAATCCTAACTGGGAGCTGATTGCAAGCGCTTTTTTCCCTCCCCCTCCACAAAGCCCACCGTTTGGGGGTTATTGGTTCTCTGGTCCCCTGCTTTATCTTTATGGATAACTGGGAGCTGAGTGTAACCCCTCTTGTTCTCTCCACCACCATCAGCCCCGCTGTGTGCTCAGCTTAGAGGCTGAGGTTAGATCTTTACCTGCCAGGGAGCGATGTAGCCCTGGATTAGCCTGTCTCTCGCTGTGGATCAGATGCTAGGAACAGATGATGCTGAGCCCAAGGGAAGGAAGCAGCCAGAAATAACCTGGAGGCGGGAAGATGAGGACCCTCAATGATAACAGAGGTGGAGGTGTATGGGCAAAAGGGACCAAGTGAAGCCTGAGGCACAGCCCCTTTCCTCAGTGGGGATCAGACAAAGGCAACCTTGCCCCCTTCTGCTAACGCAGTGTGACTCACTGGTGTGGGTGAGCACGGGACAAACCTCCAGATCTGTCGATCCCATGGCATGGCAGAGATTTATTTCTCGTCTTTTGAGCATGTGCAAAGTGCCCTCAAGAGGCTCCCCCCAGGCCCTGCAGCACCTCCCTCCTCCCAGCACTTTGGACTGAGCCCTAGAGAAGACCGGCAGGAACTGACGCTGAGCACAGTGAGTCAAAGCAGGAGAATCATTGACACTATGAGCACATTAACAGAAAGGAAGGTAGCCTGGAAAAGCCTCAGGACTCTGACCGACGCAGCCACCAGCGGAGACTTTGGAGAGGCCCAGAGGCCTTGATTAGAGCTGGAAGGGACCTCAGAGGCCCCATTTTACAGATGGAAAATTAAGTGGTTTGCCCATTTATAAGTAGTAAGTGTGTGAAGCAAGACATGAAGCCAGACTTTCTTGACTCCAAAGTCTAGCGATCTACTTACTATCTGATGTTGCCTCCCAGATGGTAAAGCTTGTGGCTGCTATGTGGTAGAGAGGTGGTGGACTGTTGGTGTGGAATGGGGCATATGTTATCTGGCAAGGACAAAGTTCTGGTTTATTTGACACAGAGAGAAAGAGAGAGACAGACAGACAGAGAGATGGAGACAGACACACACACACAGACAGAAACAGACAGAGACACAGAGATAGAGACAGACACATACAGAGAGACAGAGAGAGACAGAGACAGACAGAGAGATGGAGACGGAGAAAGACATACACACACAGACCGAAACAGAGACAGAGACAGGTAGATACAGACAGCAATATTTTTTGAAGCATCAATAAAACATTTTGAAAAAGAGAAAGAACTCTGTACTGAGAGAGATGAGCTCTAGACCCTGCTCTGTCACTAACTAGCTGTGTGACCTTGGGCAAGTCACTTCCCAGTCTGAGGCCTGGTTTCATTCCCTGTAAATTGAAAGAGTGAAACTCAATCTCAAAGGGCTCTTCTGACTTTGGAGCTATGACCCCATTAATCTCAAGATCTCTGGAAAGAAACCATGTATGAACCTTATTTTTTGTAAAACCTTTCCTGCCTCCCCATCATCAAATCCTCCCTAGGTCTCTCTTTCTGAGTCACATATTCACCCAAATCACTATGTGTTCTATCTACCATCATTTAAATAACTCGTGAATCTCCCCCTTTTCTGGGAGGCTTTCTAATACTAACCAAAAAAGAGGCTCCTGCTTTCCCTCACTTGGTGTTTCTTGATCCCTCGTGTTGAAGAAAAATCATGTAGTGGGAAAGGGGACTGGATTTGGAGTCAGAGGTATTGGGTTTGAATTCAGTTGCTGCTACTAAGTAGTGGTGTGACCTTGGAAAAGTATCTTAACCTCTCTGAGCTTGTTTCCCCCTGTAAAATGAGAGAATTGGACCACAGGGTCTCTAAATACCCTTGCCCTTCCCAACCCGATGATCTCCATATAATCCCTAGAAAGAAAATGTACTACCCCGGACATTCAAACCAGGCCACAGGCAGCCACAGGCTATGAAGAGAGCAAAGCTATTGGCATTATTCATTACTCAGGGTCAAGTTTATTCATCTGTCTGGCTGCTAAAAGCATCACCTTGTTTAAAGCCGGGTGTCCTTAGCTGACTGTGGCAGGGCCTGCCTCTGAGGGCCCTTCTGGCCTCATAATGATTCCATGATAAGTGAGGGAGAGTGAGTGTGGGTATCACTTCTGTCCATACCTCGCCTCCCTCCACATCCAAATAGCAGCCCAGCCTCATTCAGCAATACCTTCCCACAATGGCAGTCCTCAGGAAGGCATAGGACCTTAGTTAAGCTGACAAAAGCTGTTCCTTTCCCCAGAATGAAACTTTCGAGATTGGGGAAGGGGTTCTTTGACTGGCTCCCATTCCTCCCACTAACACTGTTTCTTCACCCCCTAGATTCCTCCTCTATCCTGTGGCCCTTTCCTTCAGCTAACCTGGGCCAGAATCCTGCTGAGGTGTCAATTTTTACCAACACACTTTTACCGACATAATGCTTTACTCATTTTGGGGGTTGGAGTGGGGGGGTGTTTTGCATTATAACTGAGTACTCCTGAAGATCCAAAGGAGTGAAGTTATAATAGTCAAATTCAGGGGTATGGACAGGGTAGGGAGATATTGAAGCATAGAGACTAAGTCCCACGACTCTACTCACCAAACCCACCACACCACACCACCACACTCGGAAGGGCCATCCTCCCTGCCCAAGCAAACTACAAACAGGATCCCCACCCTACCCCTGCTTTCCTGCCAATGCCCCCTTCCCCTTTCCCTCTCCTGGCCAGATGCTGATCTCCTTTCCCCTTCCCCCTCATCTCTATTCCTGCTAGAGGAAAGACAGAATCCTTTCTCCTCTTCACCCATGGACCTTTTTCCTCTTTTTTCCTCTTTCCAATGATGATGGGAGGGTACCCTCTAGCCCCACCCCCTTACTCTGTAGGGCAAACATTAATGCAAAACCCCTAGGTTTTGCCATTCTCCCTGTAGCTGAAGCCTCGAATATAAGTTTCCCCTTCCCCAGCAGAGTAAAAGAACTGAGAGCTTGTTTTCTCTCTCTATATCTATCCCTAGCACTTATGGCAGCGTTTGGCAAACAGTAAGGACATAATTAATGCTTCTTCCTTCTTCACAAAACACAACATAAGCATGGACTATTATCAGTTTCCACTGTGGCAAATAGTCCAGTCACCTTTGGGTTAGGAATCCTATACTCTTCGTGTTCAATATTTATTCTTTTGGACTGCCAGTATTTAGATTATAACATCTCTGAGGGCAGGAACTGTCTTATTTCATCTTTGTATCTTCCCAGGGCCTAGCTCTGTACACAGTAAGTGCTTAATAAATGTTGGCTACATTCTATGCTCCCTGAGATCAAGGACTATGTTCTTGTGATTGTCTCTTGATAGGGCTGGGTCAAAGTAGGTACTTAATCAGAGCTAGGAAAGATAATTAGGACAGGGCAACTGGGGATTTTCACCAGGCACTGGCATCTGGGGGTGGGGTGGGATGCAGTGGGAAGCTTCCTCTCTGCAGTGGTTCAGAGAATGTCTCCATAGCTTATAATGCCTCCATGAAGGAAGATGAGGGGGATATAGGCTCTGGGTGAGAGGGCAAAGAAGGGGGCCGAGGGATCAGCAGGCATCGTTGGGACAAGAAGGGGGCAAGCCATCATATGTGTACCCTTGGATTGAATGTCTGTACTAGAATCTGCTGTCAATACCACCCCCACCACCAATGGAATTTACCCTAACTGTGGGACTGATTCCTCGTTACAGCTCTGCATTTAATTTTAAAGTTTTATTTTTTAAAAAAAATCAGCGACAAATTTGAATGAATATGTGAGCCAGGGAGAGGCAGGGGACTGCATGACATGTGAGCCAGCCCAGCAAGGACTATTTTTGGGGAAAAAATTGGACTTTAAAGAAAGGAGCAAATGATAAGCAGGCTTCAGAATGATGATGGAAAATGGAGGAGGTGAAGAGCTTAGTGAGGAAAGTGGAGGCTGGGGATGCTTTGGAACCCCTCCCCATGATTGTCTTCTTTATCAGCAGCAGCAGCAGCAGCAGCACTAGCAGCAGCTGCATTCTCCAAGTTTTGACATTTAAGAGGCAGAGAAGCTGGTGATCAATCAAACCCACACAGAACCTCGTCAGGGAATCTGGGAGATCGAGATGATGGTGGCAGAGCATCAGTGAGCTGCCTGATTTGCTGGGGGCCCCTCACCCAGGGAAGCGGTTTAGGAGAACATTGGACCTGACATCCGGGAAAGCTTCGGCCCTGGGGCTTCCTCAGAGAGAAGCTGAGCCTTCAGTAGCTGTTCAAATCCAATTGAATTCAACAATTATTAAGCACCTACAAAGTACCAGGCAGCATGCTAGACATATATGAGGGATTTCTTTTTGGATCAGACCCATGATTTCATTGATTTAGGGAATTCCCAGATGGGAAAACATCTTTTTCTAATACAGATGAATAGTCTCCTATACTTTCTAGTCTTAGAGAGTCATCCAGTTCATTGAGTGGTTAAGTAGTCTCAGAGGCGCAACTCAAACCCAGGTCTTTCTGATTCTAAGGCTGACTCTCTATTCCTAATGTAATGCTGTCTCTTAGAACTGAGGGAAACAGAAAAGAAGAAAAAACTGGCTGCTGTTCTCATTCAACTCAACAAGAATACGTGACTCGCTTACTATGAGGAAGCTAGGTGGTGCAGTCCATAGAATACAAGACCTGTAGTTAGGAAGCCCTGAGTTCAACTCCAGCCTCAGACACTTGCTAGCTGTGGGATCTTGTCATTTAATCTCTGCCTGCCTCAGTTTCCATATCTATAAAAGGGGGATAGTAACAGCACCTACCTCTCAGGGCTGTTGTGAGGATCAGATGAGATAATCCTTGTAAAGTGCTCAAAGGCTATGGGCTTGGCACATAAAGGTGCTGTAGAAATGTTCCCTCTAACCATGTGCCAAGCACTGTGCTCGATGCTGGGGTGCAAGATCAAGAATGACATAGTTTTGGTTTGGTTTTGGTTGTTGTCTTTTGTGCTTGAAACAATCCCTGCCTTCAAGGGTCTTATATTTTTAATGGGTAATTCATTGTTTTATTAATTATTGCTAGCAGCTCTCAAAATGCTTCTTGATATTTATATGCCCTTGGAAGAGTGGGTGTTCCCAACGGGCAGCAATCAACTCTGATTAGTTAACAATTAGTGAAAGAATGAATATTATAATGAAAGTAGATCTAATAATGAGGGGCTTCGGACAGGACTTTGATTATGTAAGGGCCTTCTATTTTACTGAGGGACACAATATTTTACCCTAATAACTGTAATGAGCCCTTGCTGGGCTGGCCCCCTGTAAATCAGAACTCTATCCAAGTTCGATAGATTCTCATCACAACAAACACTCTAGGGTAAGAGATGCATCAGTTATCCACAGACATTATGGGGGGTGGTCATGCCCTATTATTCATTCATTCATTTACTCATTCAACAAGCATTTATTAAACACCTACCATGTGCCTGGCATTGAGCTAGGCTCTGGGTATACAGAGACAAAAACAAAACAGCCCTTATCCTCAAAAAGCTCACGTTCCATTGGGGCAAGATAACATTCACATACAATTAAAAACAGACTATATACAAAGTAGATACAAACTAATTTCTGGTAGGGTAGGGAGGTCACTATCCAGGAAAGACTTCCTGAAAGATGCCACTTGAGTTTCAGTTGAGCTTTGAAGAAAATGAGGGATTCTAAGAAGCAAAGGTGAGGAGAATGTATATTCCAAACATGGGGATGAGGGATGGAATGTGTTGTGTATAGGAAAAATCAAGTACATCAGTTCAGCTGGAATGCAGAGAACATGGAAGAGGGTAATGTGAAAAGTCTGGAAGGATGGGCTGGAGCCAGATTGTAAAGGGCTTTGAAAATCAAATAGAGGAATTTGTAATTTTTCCTAGAGGCAATAGGGAGCCATTAGAACTTCTTGAGGAGAGGAGTGACATTTGCACATGAGGAAAATCCCTCTGATAGTTCTTTGGAAAATGGATTGAAGGGGAGAGAGGCTGCGTGAAGGGGAGTCCAACTAGAAGGATTTTATTCAGGCAAAAGACTGAAGGCTTGAACTAGGGTGATAGTGAGAGGAGAGAGAAGGAGGTGAATGTGAGAAAAGATGAAACCTGGCAAATGATTAAAGGAGAGAGGAGTGAAGGAGAAGGAAGAGTCAGGGATGATTGCCAATGTGGGTGACTGGGAGGTTAGTGCTACCTTGGACAGAGATAAGGAAGTTGGGTTTGGGGTTGGGGAAAACCAATTAGTTCTGTTTTGAATAATTTGAGTTTAAGATGCCTAAGGGACATGGAGAGGACAATTGTCTGGTAGGCTATTGGTGACATGGCATTCGTCTTCAGGAACAAGGTTTGGGATGGACAGATCTGAGAGTCATCTACGTAGCAATGCTAATTGAACCCAAGAGAGCTGAGGAGCTGAAGGGAGAAAACACTGTTACAGTTGGTCCTTCATTTTTGAAGAGGACCAGTGACATCATGGGCGATGTCTTAACTTGCTTTGGATTGGATTTAGGTGGGGCAGAGTTGCACAAAGTCACCAACCTCACTCTCTTCCAGAATCATCAAAGTCCAGTGGTAGAACAAAAGTCCAGATGTGGAGCAATGGCTCAGGGTGCAGCAGATGACCTTGGTGTCTTTGATGTGGGACCAAGCTCTAGGGGTTCCTGCTTCAGCCTCCTTCATGGATGTTGGAACAAACTGTTCCCATCCATCCGTTCTGCTGGGGGAAGTCTTCACAGGCTTGGGGTAGACAGTCTCCTGACTCATTGATGGGTTTGAAGTCTATTGGTTTCCCTTAACCTGGTATAGTCTATCTGCCAAGATGGTTTTACAGGGGGTGGCCACTGCTCATGCTACAGCTTCTTGGAGTCACAGGAAGGGAAGACCAAAGGGGGACCCCAAAGATGGATAAGCAGCAAACCCTCACCCCAGAGGTGCTAGTTCTCCCTGAACACTCCAGGAGGAGCTCTGAGTTACATCCGCATATAAGGAGGAGGAAGGCAGCTAAGTTGCACAGTGGATAGAGTATTGGTCCTGGAGTCAGGAGGACCTGAGTTCCAATCCAGCTTCAGACACATACTACCTGTGTGAACTAGGCAAGTCACTTAGCCCTGTTGACTTTAGTTCCACATCTGTAAAATGAGCTGGAGAAGGAAATGGCAAACCATTCCAGTGCCTTTGCCAAGAAAACCCCAAATGGGGTCATGGAGACTCAGACATGACTGAAATGATTCGATAACAACATGAGAGGCAGCCTGGAAGATGATATAGCCAAGGAGACTGAGAAGGAGGCAGACAGGAGGAGGAGAAGCAGGAGATGGTCATGAAAACCAGGCAAGGAGAGAGTGTAGAAGTAGGGACTAGTCAGGCCATTGAAATTGGCAACAGTGAGATAGATCATGGCCAACAATGGAGAGTGCAGTTTCAGTTGACTAATGAGATCAGAAGCCAACTTTCAAGGAGTTGAGAAGGGAGTGGCAGATGAGAAAGTGTGGGCAACAAGTCTGGCCAGAGTTTTTTTAGGAGTTTGCCTGTGATAGGGAGGAGAGATGTCAGACTTTGTCTCCAGGGCTCTCTAGTTCTTCGAAAAAGGAAGAGACTGGACTAGAAGGGCTTTAAGATTGCTCCCATCTCCGACATTCTATGGTTCTAGGAGACGTGTGTGTGTGTGTGTGTGTGTGTGTGTGTGTGTGTGTGTGTGTGTAGGGAAGGGAATTGTGGGGAGGAGCTGGCAAATGATCCAATAATTAAAAGTTACTATTTCCTGTTTGTCAAACTAGACATATTCCCAAGTGATGATAATGGGAGTGAGGGGAAGGATGGATTCACAGGGTTTTCTGAAAAACATCCCCCTCTAGGGGATCAAGCATTTAATAAGCACCTACTATGTGCCAGGTTGTGCTAAGTGCTTTACAAATATTATCTCATTTGATCCTCACAACAGCCCTTCCAGGTAGGTGCTATTATTGTCATCTTCATTTTACAGTTGAAGAAACTGAGGCAGGGAGCATTTAAGTGACTTGCCCAAGGTCACACAATTAGTAAATGTCTAAGGCCAAATTTGTATTCAGATTTTCCTGCCTCCTGGCCTAATTGCTTTATCCACTTTGCTACCTACCAGCCTTAAATCTGAAGAGCCCTCCTGGGGTGCAGGGGTGGGGGAGTTGAGCTCCACTCCTTCTCTGGGAGCGCAAGAAGGGGAAGGCACCAAAGAGGGCAAGAGGGAGAGGAGAAAAGAAAGGAAGGAGATGGGAAAAGGAGAGAGGGAGGGGAGAGAAGGCTTAACTTAGGGTCTTGATCATGTGTGTGTAAAGAAATATTTGTTGATTAATGGAAAAAATAAATGAGTATAATAGAGAAAGGAAAAACATTCTGATCTCATCCATTCACTGAACAAACTGTATTGCATTTAGAGAACCCCCATATCAGGAGCTGAAGGAGACACAGCATGGATGAAGCCTGGATCTCTGCCCTCAAGGAGTTAACCAGTCTAATGTGGAGGGGGAGAGAAGTGGGAGAAGATGAGCTCCATTTATACTTACACAAAGAGAAGCAAATGGCATCCTGGAGCATTCATGAGATGACTGGCTTTGAGCAAGCCAAGCCAGTCTTGGCTCCTTCGTGGCCCTGGGCTCCTTCTGCTGGGTGTTGGGGAATCTCCCATGGGCGGAGGATTGTGTGTGGAGGGGGTGGAGATGGGATGAGACCGTCTGGGGAGACTGAGGAAAGAGGGGGAGGTTGGAGCCATGGGTATTATCTGCCCCACAAACCCTTCCCCTACTCAACATCCTCATAGCCTGTGCTAAATTAAGTCACATAAAATGGGAAATATGATTAACTGCAATCTCTAGAGGTTTGAATGAAACAAAACTATTTCAGGCTGTGGAGCAGTCCAGCCCAGCCCAGCCCAGCCCAGCCCAGCTAGTCCATTCCAGTCCAGTCTAGCCCAACCCAGCCCAGCCCAGCTAGTCCTACCCTGTCCAACCCAGCCCAGCCCAGCCCAGCCCAGCCCAGCCCAGCCCAGCCCAGCTAGTCCTACCCTGCCCCAACCCAGCCCAGCCCAGCCCAGCCCAGCCCAGCTAGTCCTACCCTGCCCAACCCAGCCCAGCCCAGCCCAGCCCAGCTAGTCCATTCCAGTCCAGTCTAGCCCAACCCAGCCCAGCCCAGCTAGTCCTACCCTGTCCTACCCTGCCCAACCCAGCCCAGCCCAGCCCAGCCCAGCTAGTCCTACCCTGCCCAACCCAGCCCAGTCCAGCCCAGCCCAGCCCAGCTAGTCCTACCCTGCCCAACCCAGCCCAGTCCAGCCCAGCCCAGCCCAGCTAGTCCTACCCTGCCCAACCCAGCCCAGCCCAGCCCAGCCCAGCTAGTCCTACCCTGCCCAACCCAGCCCAGCCCAGCCCAGCCCAGCCCAGCTAGTCCTACCCTGCCCAACCCAGCCCAGCCCAGCCCAGCCCAGCTAGTCCTACCCTGCCCAACCCAGCCCAGCCCAGCCCAGCCCAGCCCAGCTAGTCCTACCCTGCCCAACCCAGCCCAGCCCAGCCCAGCCCAGCCCAGCTAGTCCTACCCTGTTCAACCCAGCCCAGTCCAGTCCACAAACATCAAAAGCAAGCCAAACTCTGAGTAGCTGTAATCACCATTATTGCTCCCAGAGAAGGGATACTGAAATGCATCATGGTCTTTTAAGCAGAGAGACGGGGGACTGAAGAGACAGAATGTGGTACACCTTATCAGCTCTGGCTACTCTAGCAGTTAGCCTTCGATTAAGTCTTTTTTTTTGTTACAAGAAAAGGTTCAGCTCTAGCAGAGAGATAGAAGAGGGTATGTGGGGCAGCTAGGTGGCTAGGTGGCACAGTGAGTAGAGCACTGGCCCAGGAGTCAGGAGGACCTGAGTTCAAATCTGGCCTCAGACACGTGACACACTTACTAGCTGTGTGACCTTGGACAAGTCACTTAACCCCAATTGCCCTGCCTTCTCCCCTCCAAAAAACAAAAACAGAAGAGGGTATGTGTGTGTGTGTGTGTGTGTGTGTGTGTGTGTGTATGTATGTGTGTGTGCTTGTGGCAGCAGGGGGGAAGGCTGTATACAGTCATGCGTGTGGTGAAAAAACCAAAGGCATCAATAAAACTCATTTAGCAGTACAAACAAAAAGAGGGTCTTGAATTTTAGTCCTCCCCAGTCCTGTCCTATCTTCTCCTGTACTCCTGGCCTCCCCCTTTCCCTTCCCTCCCTTCTGCTGCCCTCCTCTGCTCTTCTCCCCAGGCCTCTGCTCTCTCTTCTCATCTCCTCCATTCCCTCTCCTCTCCATACTAGGTTATATTATGCTATGCTATTCTGAGTCTATCTCTGAACTGTTCTAAGAGGTCTAAGGTTAGCTCATTTGGGTAGAATATGTTGCCAGTGAGGCCAAAGTCATGAACTGGATCACCCTGTGGGCCAATTAGTCATAGCCACCGTTGACACCCTCTCTCTCAGCGTGTCTGCTCAAAATTTCACATTGCCGGTCATTAAGAACATGAGATGAGACAGAGAAAGAGACAGAGGCAGACAGAGACAGAGAAACAGAGAGAGACAGAGAGAGAGAGAGCAAGAGAGAGACTGGCTCAGTATAGTCCATTCCCATGGCTAGAAAGGCAAAGCAATTCAAAGAGGAAGCCTCCTTTTGATGGTGGGTCAGGAGCATGACCTTCATCTAAGAAGAACAGCAGGCCCTGCTGTGCATGAGGCCGTGTAGATGAGGAAATCAAATCTTGCATCTCTGCCAGAGCCCCAGGTTCCTTTGGCTCCAAGTGCCATCTTGGAAGCACAGCGTACATAATGGACCCATTCTTCTCATATGACACCCACTCAGACATGGAGAACGTCTCCTAGGATTGCTACATTTCCTTACACAAATCAGGAAAATCCCTCTTTCCCTGGAATCATTTATCTCCTTGTTAGTCCCATTAGCTGACCCTGCTACGAGTATGTGACACGCCAAACTGGTGTAGTTCTCAGTTTGTCAGTACAGTGCCAGAGCTGAATAGCAAATGCTGCTCTCCCTTGTGAGGATTCTGATCAGAAATCCGTTTGCTGGTGGGACGGGGGGAAAGATGGGCCCTCCCACAAGGTGGGTCTCTCCCCAGTCCTTCTCCTTCCTCCATGCCAATGTTGGTGCCCCTGATCAGGAGGGCAGCGGACAGTGTTCCTCTCTTTTCTAGAGAGCACTTCTTTGCCTGAGGCCGAACTTGGAAAAAGCAAGGAGGTGGAACTTTGGAAACACAGCTTCTATTCTCTTCCCAAGAGCTTTGTGATCTCAGATGATCTGCTCCTTTCTGGATTTCAGTGTCCTCCTCTATAAGATGAGGGGGTTACTTCGACTATGCAGCATGGTGCAGTGAAAAGGGAAAGATGGATGGGTTTGGAGGCAGAGGACCTGGATTCCAATATAACATCTGCTCTTGGCTTCTTGTATGACCCTGGCTGAGTCATTTCAATGCTCTGAGTCTTAGGTTCTTTATCTGCAAGATGTTGGGGTTGGACTAGATGTCTTCCAAGGTCCCTATGCTCTTATGACCTCTAAAGTCCCTTTGAGCACTACCATCCTATTGTCTTTGGATACATCCATCACTCGGTTTAATTTCCTTACACAAATCAGGAAAATCCCTCTTTCCCTGGAATCATTTATCTCCTTGTTAGTCCTATTAGCTGACCCTGCTACGAGTATGTGATGTGCCAAGGGATTGTAAGGGATTGTTCCTTTTCACTATTGATCTCCCAAGGGTGGCTAGTGGGTCATGGACGATTTTGTCCACAGCAGCTCCTAATAGAGAAAGGTCTCCTTGGGTAGTAGACAGAGGGCCAGCCCTACAGCCGGCAGGCCTCATAGTCCTTAACCTCTTGGTCCTCTAGGAAGCTTTAAAGCTGTGAATCACCTATTGGTATTTGTGGAATGAGTTCTACACTGGGAATTACCCACACCAGTGAGATCACATGTCCAGGACAAAACCCATCGTCATCACCACTGATAGTTACACAAGGTGTCCCCAAAGTCTTAGGGCACTTTAAGTCTTAACAAGTCTAAAGGTTTGCAAAGTGTCTGTCTCCTCTGAGCTTCACCACAACTCTGGGTGGGGGGGGTAGGGACCAACACTGTTTTGCACTCTAGTGAAGTCCACATTGGCTCAACCCTTAATCCAGGCCTGGCTGGTTCCCAGAGCCTCTGCCCAGAGACCTCTACCCAAGCCGCATGGATAGAGGCCCAGGCCGAGGTCTCTCTTCGTGGTTTGTTCAGAAGATGCCCAATAGGACAGCAAACAGCACTAAATGTGAAGGCTTTTGTTGGCATTAACAACAAATACACCTTCCTCTGTCCTCTGCCCTCTGACCCAGCCCTCTGGACCGAGCCCCTGATTCTGGAGAAGATTGGGAAGGAACTCCAGGCTGGCAGTTAGGAGGATGCAAGTGCGCTGGAACTGATAGCAGCCTGGGGGGGGCCCTGATTCACATCTTAGCTCTTCATTTTGGACCTTGGGTAAGTACTTACCCTCTCTGGGTCTTAGTTTCCTCACCTGTAAAATGAGAGGATTGAGCTCTAAAAGCCCCTTCCTGCTCTAAATCCCATGGCAACAGACTTCTAATCCCTGCTCGGACTTTTGGCAGGCGACATCCTGTCTCTGGGATCTCAGTTTCCCCCTCTAGAAAATGGGAAAATAATACCTGCTCTGTGCGTCTCACAGGCAGAGGGTGGGATGAGCTAGCAGATGTGAATATGAGAGATTGCCATTTCATTCTGTGGTCAGATAGTTTCAGGGCCGATCATGCAGCGGGCTTCATCCTAGATTTGGGTCATAGCACAGATCTTGAGCTAGAAGAGTGACAGAGGCCATGTGGTTCAACTTGCTTGATGGGAACACTGAGGCCCAGGGAGGTAAGGTGACTTACCCAAGGTCACACAGCTACTACGTAGGATTTGCACCCAGGTCCTGACCCAAGTCTAGCACTCTATCTGCTACTGTGCACTAAAATAGTCTAGTGCCTTCATTTTATGGAAGAAGAAACCAAGGCTCAAAGAATCCAGAGGTATGGTTATTCTCTTATAGGTATATAGGGAACTTCCCACCAATGGAGATTGGCACCTACTCTACACACTGTAGTCTTAGGAGAGCTGCCAGACTCTAAGACTACCTCTGGCCATTACTTGCTCCCAGTATTGAAGAGATCAGGCAGAGGGAAAGGGCCGTCTCCACCAAGCTCCTCTGGGCCCTTGGAGTCCCTCTGGGGCAGGGGTCAGCAGGGCCCACCTCTCCCAGGGGCCCTTCCCACCTCCCAGCAGTTTGGTTCAGCGCTGGTCCTGTCTGGCTGGGGTCCCCAAGTCACAGGCTGGGCAATTGCCCATTGCTTAGACGGTGCATCATTGTGGGTCCCCTCCTAATTAGCAGTGGCAGAAGGATGATCCCCTCTGCCTGTCACATGCTTAGCTTTTGGGACAAGAGACAGGGTGAAGTGTGAGGCCAGCCAGACGGCATTGAGCTACTGCTTAGAACTCAGCCTTTCTAGGGGGAAGGGGGAAAATGGCCCTGGAATTCAAGGTCAGTGTATCCTTTGGGTTATACTCACAGCTGGGCCATCTATGCCCACCTCTCTGAAGCCACATTGCATAGGACTGATGGTAGATTTAGAGACAGGGATGGACCTGAGAGGCCATCTAGCCCCACTCATTCATTTTACAGAGAAGTTATATGATGCAGATCATGGATTTGGAGATGGAAGGGAGCTCAGAAACCTTCTCCTTGTAGTTAGTAATGGCAGAGCCAGATTCCATCTGGGTCTTCTGTCTCCAGAACCAGCCCCTATTCCGTGGCCGCCTCTCCTCCAGGCCAGCTGCTTCCCAAACTCTCAGAGGTCAGTGAGGGAACATGGGGCAGTGGAAAGAGAAGCTGATTTGGATTCTGGGAAGATACCTGCTCTGCCACTGATTCCCCTGGATTCGAGATTCATCCACCCTCACCTGGAATATAGCAACGGTCTCCTCGCTGCTCTCTGGATTTGGAGTGTTAAACCTGGAAATTTGGTTGAGGAAACAGCAGAGCTAGGTGATAGAAAAATTCGTATTATTTATTTATTTATCCATTCATTCCCGTTAAACATAGCAGACAGACATGATCATGGATTGAGCCAGACAGAGTCTGACTGACTTGTACAGAAACATGAACAGGTTTTATATTTTTTTAGAACAATCACAATTCGGCGTGTTACTCAAATTTATGATCCCCATGTATGTTTAACCACAAGACAAGGATTTCCCTTAATGGAATAGGGTTGTAAAGAATGTTGACAAAGGTCAGTTAAAAGTACAGCCCAGCATCTCTGTGTCTCATTAACATTCCATAACATAGTATATACCCGTAGAATATTAAGCAAGGTAGTCTCTCTTGGAGTTAGGGTCTCATCCTTTAATGGCTAACAGGGGAAAGAATATCCCTAGGTCAGTCTGATTTGGCCTTGTTGACAGAGGTAAGGGTATTTCCTGAGCAAATTTTAGAGAACAAAGAAGCCCAGGTCCTGGATCTTCTTCCAGTTACTCATTAATTCAGGCTCTGGGTCTGGTTGAAATTAAAAATCATATAAAATGGTATAAAATGTTCCACAGGAGTCAGAAGATGTGGGTACAAATCTTGCCTTCAACATTTCCTGCCTCTGTGGCCTTGGACAGGTCATTTAATTTCCCTGGGCCTCAGTTTCCTCATTTGTAAAGTAAGGGGTTGTTCTAGATGGCCTCTGGAGTTGCTTCAAGGGCTAGATCTATGATGCTAAGTCTCTCTCTCTCTCCTCCAATCCATTCTCATATAGCTGCTAGCCGATGAGATTTCCTACAGGCATGACCATATAACTCCCTAACTCCAGAAGCTTTCATGTTCCCCTTTACCTCTAGGATCAAACAAACTCTGCCATTTGACATTTACAGCCCATCATAACCAGGCTCCAGGCTCTTTCCCAACTGATTACATGGTCCTCTCTCTCCTTCATGCACTGGATGGTCTAGCCAACTATTTGCTACAGGCGGACCCTGATGCCTGGTGTGCCCTTTCTCTTTCTCTTATTGACCGCAATCTGGTCTCAGCCTTTGGGCATCCCCATCTCCTTCATGTTCTTTTAGCCTTGGGGTGGCTGCTCCCCCATTTGTCCCTTAGCTCCGCCAAGATAGAGCCTGGGTTTTTTCCAGACCTTCACCAGTAATTAAGGCAACATAAAACAAACTTACTGAAGGACAGAATGACCAAGTGAAGGAGCATGGGGCTCATACGATGATAGATTTAGAGCTGGAAAGGACCTCAGAGTCTGCCAAGTTTAACTTCCTCATTTTACAAATGGGGAAACTGAGGCCCAGGGAGGCAAACAACTTTTCAAGATATACCTTTGACCTCTCATCTCAGTCTTCCCTTGCCATTGGCTATACTATTGGTGGGGTGGGGGGTGGGGTCAGTCAGGAAATAAGAATCCTAGGAGTGACTGGATCTAGCGAGGTGGATAAGGGGTGGGGTTGGAGGGGAGGGAGCTTGTCCTGACTGGGCCTGTTACTTTTCAAAAGCAACCTGCTCTGTGCCAGGGTCCAAGAATACAATAGGTCCTTTCTAAGCATGACCAAAGGCGGAAGAGGGCAAAGCTTCTGGATTCCATCCCACCAGGCTGTCCTTTCAACCCTGGATGTGGGCTCTAGAAACAGGATTTCCCTGTGTGGGGAAGGTCACCTCTGCCAGGATGGAATTGACGTCAGAGTCAACCCTTGAGGGGTTGGGTGGGGCCTCCTGGAGAAGGTGCTCAGCACCCTGGGGGCCTGGAGGTTCCCTTGGGGTTGGCCCAGCTTCTCACACCATCTTCTCCACCATGCAAAAGTGGGGAGGGAGGGTTTATTTTTGTTTTGTGTTTTGACAACTTAACATAAAAAGTAAGCTACTGCACAGGTGTCAAGGTCAGTTTCTAAGTAACTAAGGCAACAAATAAGCTCTTTGGATTCTAATCATCCCACATGCAGAAGGTGTGGAAGGTCAGGGAAAGAAACCTGGGTTTAAGGCTCTGCTTAGCTATTGCTGTGGCCTTGAGCAGAGCAAGGCCCTTCTCTTCTCCTGGTCTCAGTTTCCTCGACTGTAAAATGCGGTCATTGGACTAGGTGATGTCTAAGGTCCTTCTGAGCTCTGACATTCTTAGGACTTGCCCAGCTTTCATTCTGGGTTCTAAGGTCTTATCCAGCTCTGACATTCTGAGTTCTAAGGTCCCTCCTAACTCTGAATTTCTATCTGACACTCTGTGCTCCAAAGAAGGCCTTTCCAGCCCTGGCATTCCATGTTCTCAGTCCTTTCCAGCCTTGATATTCTATGTTCACAGTCCTTACCCAGCTCTGCCATTCCACATTCTAAATTCTCTCCAAGTCCTGGCAGTCTATGTTCTAAGACCTCTCCTAGGTTTCACCTGCATTTTAAGATCTCTCTTAGTCCTGACATCGTGTTCCAAAATTCCTTCCAGCTCTGACATTCTATGTTCTAAGGTCCTTTCTAGCCCTGACATTCTATGTTCAATGTTCTGTCCCAACTTTGACATTCTTTCTTCTGAAGACCCTCCCAACTCTGACATTTAAGGTTCTGTGTTCTATGTTTCCTTTTCAGCTCTGAAATTCTATGATCTGTTTTCCATGGCCAACATTTATAAAGCATCTATGGTATACATTATACTGTACTGGGCCTTGGGGGAAATACAAAAGATGAATAAGGTCTGGTCCCTGACTTACATTCATGTGTGTGTGTGTGTGTGTGTGTGTGTGTGTACGGGGGGATGTGGTAATGCAAATTCAAAATGACACATGCTTATGTAAGACAGGCAAACCACCTGTTTGGGGGGTGGGGTGGATGTTGCTTGACAATAAGCATACACAGACATCAATGTTGCCTTATATCTTTGTTCCCTCTGAGGGGAAAGGGAAGGGAATTAGAGGTTTGAGTGTTCTGAAGTTTCCTTGTTTTTTTAAAAAATAATTTTATTAGTATCTTTTGCTTTTATATCATCTAAATTTTCCCCCATATCCCTTCTCCTCTCCCTTCCCAGAAAGCCATCCCTGACATAAGAAGGCTTTCTAGGAGAAGGAGGAGGTAACATTTGAGTTGGACTTCACAGGATGGGTAAAGATTCACTGTTTGGAGAAGAGTGGGAAAGGCAACCCAGGCAAATAAGCAAATGCACAGAGGAGGGAAACACACATAGAGTATCTATAAATCTATATATAACTATCCATGTGTATATAAATATATTTAAACATATGTACATACTGCCTACATTTTCTTTTTTAGCTGTGCAATATTTTCTATAGATTTCTCCCCTTCTATAGTTTCTGTTTGCCCTTATTCATGGCACCATGGTCTCCATTGCATTGTCAGGACACATCCATTTGGCTGTCCCCCCTGCCACTGGGAAATTGGATGGATTCTATCCTTTCTCTCATCATATAGGAGAGCTCTACACAGCTTTGTGCAAAGAGTTGTTTTTTCCTTTTCAACATTTCCTTGGGCTGCATTCCCAGTAATGGGATCACAGAGGTGAAGGGTAAGACCTGTTTTATAGGTCTAGTTGGATTCTGCCAGATTGTGCTCCATCAGGATCCCACACCAGTAGTGCGTGCGAATGAGGATTGCATGTTTCCCCACAGTCTTGCCAACAAGGGCTTTTTCCTTGTTTCTATTTATTATTGCCAATTTAATGTGTGTGAGATGGCACTTCAGAGTGGTTTTAATTTGCATCTTTTTATTTACTGGTACCTCTAAAGGAAGCACATTGACAAGTTGGAGCGAGTTCAGAAGAAGGGCAGCCAGGATGTCGAGGAGCTTAGACACCATTCAGACAAGGGCTGATTGAAGGAACTGGAGATGTTTATCTTGGAGAAGCAAAGCCTCCGGGGACATGGTGGGAATCTGAAGGGCTCTCCTATGGAAGGACTGCTGGCTAGTCTTGCTTTGCTTGGCTCCAGAGGGGAGAAACAAGACTAAAGGACAGAAAGCTTTGAGGTAAGAGAAAGCTTCTCAACAATTAGAGCTGTCCAACAGTAGACCAGGCTATTTGGGGAGGGAACAGATTACTCCTCACTCAAGGTGTTTAAGGGAAACCTGGATGAGGCTACTGGTTGGGGCTACTGTTGAGGGAGAGTCTTATACAGTTGAGGTGACCCAATGAATAAGAAATCCAGATGATCTGGGTTCAAATTCAGCCTCAGACACTCACTAGCTGAGAGAGAGAGAGAGGAGAGAGAGAGGAAGAGAGACAGAGAGAGAGAGAGAGGAAGAGAGACGGAGAGAGAGGGAGAGAGAGGGAGAGAGGGAGAGAGAGGGAGAGAGAGGACAAATACAGGGAGAGACAGAGAGAGAGAGAGAGAGGGAGAGAGAGAGAGAGAAGCAGAGACAGAGAAAGACAGACAGAGACAGAGAGAGACAGAGAGGGAGAGAGACAGGGGGTGGGGGGGGGGAGAGAGAGAGAGAGAGAGAGAGAGAGAGAGAGAGAGAGAGAGAGAGAGAGAGATTTATCTAAGATCCTTAATAGCATCAAATCCCATAGTGTGGTGGAAAGAACACTGGATTTGGAATCAGAGAACCAGGGTAAAATCCTTGCTCTTTTGCTGCTATCTCTGTAAGCCCAGGAAAATCACTTAACCTCTGGGCCTCCATTTCCTCTTTTATATAGAATGAGAGGTTGCAATAGATGGCCTTGGAGGTCACTTCTAACTTTGACATTCACGTGATGATTCTAGGTCTTGGTAAATACCTCAAGAATGGGGGAAAATGCACTCAGAAAGCATGTTTTGCCTTCAGCTTGTAGGCAAGGGAGCTGTTCCAGAAATATGGTGCCAAGAGACTAGGAAGTGGGAGTATTGGGATCAAATGAAGAAGGCTTGGAATGGATGGGAGCTGAAACTTGGACCCCCATCCTCACACACCTTGGCTTGAGCTTCCAGAATATGCAAATAGAACATATAAGCCAGAAGTGTTGGGACAGAGTTCTACCGAGCATTTAATAATTACAACAGCAGTAATAGGTAGCATTTACATAACACCTTAAGGCTTGCCATGAGCTTTACATCTGTTATCTCACTTGATCTAAAATGATTTGGTGATTTAAAAAAGCATTAAAAGAGACCAGACCCAGGAAAATCATGCAGACTCGGTCTGTTTATAGGAGGTAGCAGGATACCATACAAAGGGTAACCCTCTCCCCTTCATAGTTGGTCCTAGTGCATCAATTGCCCCATCATTATATATATCTATATAGATGTAATTATATACATTTGTATGTATGTATACACACACACACACACACACACACACACATATATATACAGGGTGTCCCTAAAATCTGGACACATAGGAAATCTCATTAACATCTCATTAACTGTTTCGCCGAAGACTCTGTGTTGTTCAGTGACTTCTTTTTCCAGGGTATGCTAAAGGAGAAGGTGCACTTGATGAAAATGAAAATCACAGATGCAACACACTTGACAGAACGCATAAAGAGTGAATGTGTTAAAACTGACGGCAACGTGGGGTCATTGCATCGGGTTCACATGAATCTTGCAAAGCGCATCAATCTTTGCATCACAAATGATGGGGATCATATTGAAGATGTGATTTGTTAATAATTCCAATTTCATTCATTTCATTTCTTGAAAGTATGCGTTTTTGCCTATGTGTCCAGACTTTAGGAATACCCTGTAGCATGCAGTTCACATTTTTGTTCACTTACCTTGGCTTACATAGGGAGGTGGGAAAAACTTAGTAGAAAGGCTGTGGTCAAGAGAATTAGTAGTCAAGAAAAAGGTAAATAAGAAACCTTGGGAGTGAGCAAACATATGAGAATGTGGTAGGATTAGATTAGGTAGGAATAGAGAGAAATGAGGATGAAGGATGAATACATACATTATTATCCTAGGGAAGCAGATGGACTTACCTGGTCAGCAGAGTAGGCAGAGGGGTGGAGAGGAGAGGGTCCTGGCCTGTGAGTCAGAAAATGGGTCAAAATTCTGCCTCTACAGTTATGGATTTGGATGACCTTGGGTAAGCCATGTAAAATCTCTGAAAAGCAATTTTCCTTGTGAAAAATGGGAATTTTTTTCATTTTCCCCTTTTAAAATAATTGTATATTTTATTTTTTCCAATTACATTAAAATACTTTTTAACATTTGTTTTTTAAAAATTTGACTTGCAATTTGATTTTGAATTCTCTCCTTTTCTCCTTTACCTCCCCGTCCTTGAAAGACCAGCAATTTGATGTAGGTTATACATGCACAGTCATTCGAAAATATGTTTCTGTATTAGCCATGTTGTAAAAAAAAAAAACAGACCCTCCCCCCCAAAAAACGAAACTCAAGAGAAATAAAGAAAATTTTAAAAAATCATGCTTCAATCTGTATTCAGACTCTATCAGTTCTTTCTCTGGAGGTGGATAGCATTTTTCATCTGAAGTCCCTCAGAATTGTCTTGGATCATTGTATTGCTGAGACGAGCTAAGTCTATCATAGTTAATCATCACACAATGTTGCTATTACTGTGTACAAAGTTCTCCTGGTTCTGCTCACTTCACTTTGCATCAGTTCATGTAAGTCTTTCCAGGCTTTCCTGAAATCATCCTGCTTGTCATTTCTTATAGCACAGTAATACTCCATTCCAATCACATACCACAACTTGTTCAGACATTCTCCAATTGATGGGCATCCCCTCAATTTCCAATTCTTTGTCACCACAAAAAGAGCTGCTATAAATATTTTTGCAAATATAGGTCCTTTACCTGTTTAAAAATATCTTTGGCATACACACCTAGTAGTGGTTTTGCTGGATGAAAGAGTATGCACAGTTTGATGATCCTTTGGGCATAGTTCCAAATTGTTCTCCAGAATGGTTGAATCAGTTCACAACTCCACCAACAATGCACTGGCGTTCCAAATTTCCCACATCTTCTCTAACATTGATCATTTCCCCATTTTGTTATATTAGCCAATTTGAGTTGTTTTAATTTAATTTTTCTAATCAATAGATTTAGAGCATTTTTTCACATGACTATAGATAGCTTTAATTTCTTCTTCTGAAAACTGTCTGTTCATATCCTTTGACCATTTATCAATTGGGGAATGACTCATATTCTCATAAATTTGGTGGTGTCCTCTATAAATTTGAAAAATGAGGCCTTTGTCAGAGAAACATGCTGTAAGAATTTGGAAAAGTGGAAATAATAATCCTCGTAGTGTTAGTTCCCAGGGTTGGCTTGAGGGACAAATGAAACCATCTCTCTAAGCTTGGCAGACTTTAAAGTTTCATATTTATCTTTATTATCTAAATGGCAGGGATCTTAGAGAGAATCTAATTCATTTTATAAACAAAGAAACTGAGGCTTAGAGGTGCAAAGGGACTCTCCCAAGACCACAGACCTTAGACCTGGAAGAGTCAGGATTTGAACTCCCCACCTCCAAAAATCAGCTTTCTTTCTGCTATTCCACTTCTTTTATTTAAAAACAAACAACGAGCACCTTCATTGATAGCTTTTGTTTTTGTATCACCTTCTTTCTCCCACACATTCTTCCTCTTTCCTGACCCAGTGAGGCATCTCTTGTAACAATATAAAAATGAAAGAAGAGACTTCCTAAAAACGAGATCATAGATTTGGAGATAGAAGGGGTCTTTGAAGGCAACTGGGTATAGCCCCTTTATTTGACAGATCAGGAAGGTGAGGTACAGAGAGGTTAAATTAAATTGTCTGAGACAGGATTTGAACCAAAGTCTTCCTGACTCCAAGTACAGTCAGAGGGATTGAAGGGATGGCTTGTCCAAAGGCAGAGTCCAGAGTCTGGAAAACATCCAGCAGGTGGTTCCGGAATCTGCTCTCTGAAAAGGTGATTTGTAATAGGTGGAGAATAAGGAACATATACCCTGCCCCTCTTCTGGCAAGAGAACTAACAGAGAGAACTTACCGATTTTCCCTAGCTGGGCACCTACAAGCCTTCACAATCTGCCTCCACCTTCCCTTTCCAGGCTTCTTATACATGAATCCAGCTCAGTTGGCTTATTCAATGTTTCCCAAGCTGGGTACTCTATCTCTCCAGACTCTGTGCCTTTGTCTGCTTCCTTTCCCTCTCTCCTCCAGTAGAAGAAATCTCGGCTTTCCTTTAGGCTCAGCTCATTGGCTACTTCCTACAGGCAGCCTTTCCTGGTTGATGTATTCTCTTCCTCCTCTAATAACTATCCATATAATTCTCTTTGTGTCTTTCCAGCAAGATATAGACCTTTGGCAGGCAGGGACAGTCTTTCCCTTTGCTTTTGTGGCAAGAGCATCTGGAAGGAGTCTTTTCTTGATCTCAGTCATTATGAAAAAAACACTGGTTGAACTGATTTGGATTGGATTCTGTGGGCAGCTGGGGATGGGTTAGTCAGAACCTTGCTTTCACTAGCCTAAGGAAGGTCTGACTGGGGATCTAAAGGAGAGGGCAGGTTGCAGAGACTTAAAAGCAAATGTATGCTATTATGGAAAGAGATGAGACTGGGAGACTGGAAACCTGGGTTCCTCTTGGGCTCTTCAGTGACAAAGTGTGTGGCCAAAAGCTCCTCACAAGGTTGGCCCCAGGAAGATAACCTTTTCTTCCTTCCATCCATCCATCCATCCATCCATCCATCCATCCATCCTTCCTTCCTTCCTTCCTCCCTTTCTCTTTCTTTCTTCCTTTCTTTCCTTCCTTCCTTCCTTCTTTCTTTCTTTCTTTCATTCTCTCTCTCTTTCTCTCTCTCTCTCTCTCCCTCTCTCTCTCTCTCTCTCTCTCTCTCTCTCTCTCTCTCTCTCTCTTTCTTTCTTTCTTCCCAGCTCTTGGAGATCCTCTAAGTTACAGAGAGGTTGCAACCTGCTTGAATGAAGGGAGAACCCATACTTATGGAATTCTGGAAACCTGAATCACAGATTCAATCATAAGATCAGAAATCTAGAGCTTTAAGGGACCTACAGAGGTCATCAAGTCCAGGATCTTCCTTATCATTCTTTTCATAGGAGGAAACTGAAGCGCAGAGACTTGAGTGATATGCTGAAGGTTACTCCGGTAGTAAGTGGCCAAGCTGGGATTCTAACCCAGGATCTCTAACGGTAATGAGTAATGGCTGGTTATGTCTCAGAGGTTCGAATCCCACTTCTGATGCTTACTCATTTTCCTTACCTGTAAAATGAACAGGTTGGACTCTATGGCTTTGGAGCGCCCTTCCTGCTCCACATCTGTGATCTTAGACTTCAAATAAAAAATGTTGATGTGAATGACCCTGAGGAGGCTATCCCACCTTTCTGAGCTTCAGTTCCTCAGCAGTGAGGGTGGTGCTGCAAAGCACTTTTGTGAACCTTGAAGTCTATGGAATGGCGGCTTAATACTGTCTGTTTAATCGCCCTTATTGGATTATAACCTCCTCGAGGTCAGGCTATGCCCCCTCCCCCATCAGGCACCATCTACACTGGTTAGGAGGGGCTCAGCACATTATTGGGGAATTGTACAGCACAGAGAATTAAAGATTCAGCTCTAGAATTCCCACCTTGTTTAGCAAACAATAAAAGGGTAATTAAAGGCCTGACATGCCACATTTGTGCAGATTAAATTACAAACCTCTTTGCCAAAGTAATTAACCTCCTCATTTCCTCCTACCAGGAAGTCGATGCAAACTGGGTGATGCTGGGGAGCCAGACTCCTTCAGGGCTGAGTCAGCCCCGTGAGTCACCTCAAGGTACAGACTCCCCCTCTCTCTCCCCTCAAATGTCAAATGTGGAAGCTAAACATGGGATGGATTTGCTCATGCCTGCTGCTTTTATCTGCAACACTGGAAATTTAGAGACCTGGGATTTGCCAAGAGTCATTTTGGGTCCTTTGGGCAAGTTCCTTGGCCTCTCTGGGCCTCAGTTTCCCTATCTGTAAAGTGAGGAGTGGGATTAACAGAATTCTAGAGTTTCTCTCAGCTCTGATGTTCTGTCTGGGCCTTTTCTAGGACAGTTTGGGGTCTGAGAGGGAAAAGGGGCTCTTTAAAGGAATTTGCCTCTGGAGTTAGAGGGCCTAATGTTCATTCCTGGCTCTGCCCTCTGTGTGACCTTGAGAGGTTAATTAACATGCCCAGGTCTGTTTCCTCACCAGTACAATGAGCGGGTGGGACTAGATAGCCTCTGAGGTCTAAATCTAAGTCTTTAGGCCTGGTTGACCCCAGTTGCTTGCCAGGGCATTCATCCCAAAGCATTTGCCTTTGGTTTCATTCATTGGAGTTGGAAACTGAAGGGACTTTAAAGGGTCATCCAGCCCAGGCCCCTCATCTTACAGGTGATGAACCTGAGCCCAAGAAGGAGAACAGACCTGATGAGAGCTACCCAATATCACCCAGGAGTCACTCATGGCTAGAGACTGACTCTCCAAGGTTCTCCTTGGTCATTTGAACTGAAACCAGGTGGGGGAATATTTGAGCATGATTCAAAGACTGACCTTTGGAGGCCATTCTCTTTCTCTGTCTCTCTCTGTCTCTCTCTCTCTCTCTCTCTCTCTCTCTCTGTCTCTCTCTCTCTCTCTCTCTCTCTCTCTCTCTCTCTCTCTCTCCCCTCCCTCATCTCCCCCCCCCCCTGCCCCCACTTTTCTGTATCTCCCCCATCAGCCCAGGCTTTTTGCTTTTCTTGCTAATAGAGAATGATGACAGCCCAGGCCATGAAGATGTGTGGCTTATCACCAAATACTCAAGTACAACAAAACAGACAAATTCAGAAATGATAGGCCCCAAGGTCAGACAAGCTTTCCTATCTAGTTACAATTTCAGATGCCCTACTTGGCTCATATTCCTCTGCCTGGGCTGTTCACTCCTTGGTAGGCATCTTTCAAGCCAAACTCCCCCACCACCAAGTTGGGATTGACCCTCTAGAGTGCCCTGGTCCAAGGTTGTTGCTCCATCTACAATCCTAGGACCCCTCTCAGTCTATGAGTGCTTAATGAGTACTTGTTGACTGACTAAGCTCAACAGTTGAGTACCTGAGGCAGCTCCTTCCATCATAAGCACTCCCACTTACCTGTAGCCACTGAAAGGAATCCACTTTCAAGTGTTTAGGCTCATTCAGGATGTGGAAGGTTGCTCTGAAGGTCTCTGCAGCCTCTCAGATATCGCCACTACTCATTCCTTCCACAAATATTTCCTGAGCTTTTCCTCTGTATGAGGGACTGCACTCTAGCTCTCAATACAAAGATGAATAAGACAGTGTCTCCACTCTCCAGGAGTTTACAGCCTAATTGGAATTTATTTCCAATCTAGGAAGTGGCCTGATAGTGTGTCCCTAAAAATAAAAATTTCTACCCTTAGAAATTTATTTCTTTGAAGCTTGGAAGCTTTTTTCATCTTCTAAGACCCCCCTATCTTGTATATGCCCCTGAAAGGCAGCATTGTGGAGTAGTAGATGAAGTGGCTTTGGAGTAAGAGATTCTTGGGTCTGAGTCTCCCCTCTGATGAGTCACAGCTCTGTGACCTTGGGAAGGTCATTTGCTTCCTCAGGGTCCCAGGTAACTTTCTAAAGCTTTTTAGTTGCAGAGTTCAGCTGACTTGGTAGAGAAAATTCCTCATCTGGAGTTCTCTAGGAAAATGATCTCACAGCTCCCCTCCAAATATATATATATGTATGTATGTGTACATATATGTATATAGATATAGATATAGATATAGACATAGCCATGTATTCTTCTTGGGAGAAGTTAGATTGTTTCAAAATTCAGGTATTCTGACTTCATTCTTACTGTTTTCATCCTGACTAGAGGGGATGGATCTAGGATCTTAGGTCTAGAGCTGGTTAACTAAACTCCCTTGTTTTTTTACAGATGAGGAAACAGAGGCCCAGATTGGTTAAAGGTCTTGCCCATGGTCACATAGGTAGTGAGCAGGATTTGAATCCAAGTCCTATGACTGTATATCTCCAAACCTTTCCATTGTATCATGCTGTCTTCCAGGAAAGGAAGAAAGAGGGACAGGGAGATAACAGCCCACATTCGCAAAGCTCATTTTCCCATAGTATACAACAATCCATTTTACAGATGAGACTCAGAGAGGACCTGTGCCTTGCCCAGGTCATGTACACAGGTACTGAGTTATGCAGCAGCCCAGGCCTCAAACCCAGAGGCCGATGAAGACCCCCCCTATGAGAAGGAGTGCCTGCCTAAGGCTTACTCTTGGCTTTTCTGGAGAGGTAAGAATCCTGGGGCAGGGAGATAGCAGCTTGCACAAATGCCAAAGAGAATTGGTCTGTAAGCCTCCTGTGGTACCTGTGTCAGTGCTTGCTGACTGCTGCCTTAAGCCCTTAAGCCATTCTCTGCTAACACCTGAGTCAGACTTAATTGTCAGCTGCTTTCTAACAGAGAGCCAGGCCCCTTAAGATTGGGCCTCTGGATGGAGGGCAGGCTGGCAGGAGGGAGGAGGGAAGGAGGAATATTGAGGGATGATGGTAAGGGATGGATGGGATGTCCCTAGGGATGGATGTCCCCTAGGATCCCCCAGGTCAGGAATGTTCTCTTTCTCCCTTGCCTCTGCTTTTTACATTTCCTTGGCTTCCTTCAAGGCTCTAGGTCAGATCTGACCTTCTTCAGGAGGTGATATTCTTCCCCCAACCCCCCTGCTAGTACCCTTCCCTCTGAAATGACAGCCCATCTACTCTCTACCTCCCTCCTATGCTCAGGGTTACTCACACTTTTAATCTCCCATTAGACTGGAAGCCCCTTGAGGGCAGAGACAGTGCATTTGCCCTTCTTTGTATCCTGAGACTTTAGCAGAGTGCCTGATGCATTGATGTTCTTATTGTTCAGTTGTGGCCAACTCTTTGTGACCGCATTTGGGGTTTTCTTGGCCAAGATCCTGGAGTGGTTTGCCATTTCTTTCTCCAGCTCATTTTACAGATGAGGAAACTGAGGCAAACAGGGTTAAGTGACTTGCCCAGGGTCACACAGCTAGTGAGTGTCTGAGACCAGACTTGAACTCAGGTCTTCCTGACTCCAGGCCAGGTACTCTATCCATTGTGCCACCTAGCTGCCCCCGGCACATAATACTTAATAAATGCTTCTCGATTGATTTCTGTTTCTTCCCCCTTCCTCAGGTAATCTCTGAGAATACCTCCCATCTACTCTGAATCTACCTAGTTATTTTACATGTTGTCTCCCACCTGGGACTGTAAGCCACTTGAAGGCAGGCAGGGACTGTGCTTTTGCCCTCTTTGTATCCCTACCCCTCAGCGCAGTTCTAGCATTCATGGAAGGCCACAATAAATGCTTGTTAGCTGACTGGTAGAGAGCACATCTGTCACCCAGATGCTGAGGACATTGAAGAGGTTGAGGAGGGTAACCTGAAGAACAACAAGGCTGTAGAAAAGATACTCCATCTGGAGCTGGAGGGGCTCTCAGAAGCCCATTTTACAGATCAGGAAACTGGTCCAGCAAGCTTAAGGGACTTTGCCAACATCACACAGATTCATAGGATCCCAGATCAGAGGCCATAAAACCCAAGCCCCTCATTTTACAGAGAGGGAAACTGGGTCTCTGGGAAGAGAAGTGACTTGGGACCCTAGATCTGGAGCTGGAAGCTGAACCCTCACAGCTCATCTAATTTAAGGAAACTGAGGTTATGATTTGTCCAAGTTCACCAAGGAGATCAACAGCAGAGCTGCTCGGCATTTGAACCTTGGTCTTCTGATTCCAGATGCCAAGCTCTTCCCAACACAGCACGCCAACTCCCTCACATCATACGGGCTTCTTATATTGCATAGGTTGCTGAGGAAGAGTCTGGAAGCAGTAAATCCTTTATTAACGTTCCTTCTGCCAGGCCAGGGCCCCCTCCCCTGTCTTTCCTGGTTGTCTCCAGGAGGCTTGAAACTTCCCTGCACGCTGGGAGCTGTCCAACGTAGAATGGGCTGCTTTGGCGGGTAGTGAGTTCCCCACCTTGGGGGTCACTAGTCAGGATATTGTGGGGGGATACTTGTTCAGAGAGGGATGAACTAGATGGCCTTTGAGAATTGGGGGTTCCAGGGACAGTGATGCTGTGAGTTTTTCAAAGATGCAGCTATGTAAAAAAAAGTTACCTATGTTACTTGGGAAGAGAGAGGAGAATGTTATTTCAAAGGGATCTTAGAGACTATATATTCCAACATTTTACGAGGGAGGAAACTGAGGCCCATGGAGGGGAAGGAACTTGATCAAGGATGCATAGGTGATTAGAGGCAAAGACAAAAGTGTAACCCTGGTCCTTCTGCTCCCACTGTAAGGCACTAAAGACTGCAGGGAGGGGCTGAGTGTGTGTGTGTGGGAGGGGAGCTTGGACGGGTAACGTCAGCAGCAAGGATTAGCTGGCTCCCACCTGGAGAAGTGGTGAGCAAGGCCCTCAGGGACGGCTCATAGGACCCTATATTTAGAACTGGATGGCAACTCTGAGACTCAGTTCTAGGGTGAATAAATTCTGTTGGGGTGGAGGCAGAGGAGGTGGGACAGAGCGCAGGGTGCTGACTGGGCAGGGCAGCAAGGTGGGGGAAGAATGCCAGGGGGAGAGAGAGGGGCCACCTGAGGGTCCTGACTCCCAGCAAGAAAAGAGTGTCTGAGCACAGTTTTACTGACCTGTCTTGCCCAGCAGGGAGGGTATTCTGGCTCACATTTGGCTAGAAAGTTTTGCCCACCCCCTCCAGCCCTGCCCCCTGACAGGTTTACCCCACTGCGCTGAGGCTAAGCTCCCACATTCAGAGACTGGCTTAATGCTGGCTCAGGAATCCAATGGGGCCTCAGGCCCCAGAACACCCAGGAGCTCATGCCGATTTAGATGGTAAGTAGGTTATGGACAGTGTGGCTGGAATTTTAATCTATTTGGCCTATCCAGGGAAGGCACCAGGCCAAACTGGGAAGCCCAGGGAGTCTGACCTCCTCCTCGCTCTTGGCTTCCCCCTTCCTCCTTCACACTCAGCCTGCTTCCCCCCACCCCCACTGATATCTTGCTCCCCTATACCCCAGGTCTGGGCTATAGCCCAGATTTACCCTCTCTACCGGGGAGGTTGAGACATGGTCTCAAAGTCACTTAGGTAGCAAGTGTCAGGGGTGAGATTTGAACCTGGTTCTCCTGACTCCAGAGTCAGTGTGCTCATCCTACTTAGTCCAGGTCAGGAGCAGGAGCAGGAGCAGGAGCACACAGAACATAGAATGTTAGAGCTGCTGGACCTGTCCCATGAGGAGTAATCAAAGGGATTGAGGATGAAAAAAAGGGAGAAGACTAGAGGGAGGAAGGAATAGGACAGCTGTTTTTTTTAAAAGTATCTCAGGCAGCTGGTGGTGCAATGGTTAGAGCACTGGGCCTGGAGACAAGAACATCTGAATTCAAATCCAGACCCTGGGCAAAATACTCTGTCTGCCTTAGTTTCCTCAACTATAAAAATGGACCCAATAATAGCACCTACCTTCCAGGAATATCCTTTCTTCCTTCCTTCTTCCCTCCCTCCCTTCTTTTCTTCCTTTTCCCCTCCCTCCTTCCTTTCTTCTTTTCTTCTTTCCCTTCCTTCTTTTCTTCCTTTCTTCTCTCACTCCTTCCTTTCCTCTTTTCTTCCTTCCCTCCCTCTCTTTTTCCTTTCTTCTTTTCTTCCTTCCCTCTTTCTTTCCTTCCTTCCCTCCCTCCCTCCTTCCTTTCTTCCTCCTTTCCTTCCTTTCTTCCTTCTTTCCTCTCTCCCTACCTTCCTTCCTTCTTCCTTCCATCTTTTCTTCCTCCTTTCCATCCTTCCTCCCTCCTTTCCTCCCTTCCTTCCTTCTTCCCTCCCTCTCTTCCTCTTCCTTTCTTCTTTTTCCTTATTTATTTTTTCATACTTTATTATTTAATATTTTTAGTTTACAACATTGATTTCCACAAGATTTTGAGTTACAAATTTTCTCCCCATTTCTACCCTCCCCCCACTCCAAGATGGCATATATCCTGATTGCCCCATTCCCCAGTCAGCCCTCCCTTCTGTCACCCCACTCCCCCCCAATCCCCTTTCCCTTTACTTTCTTGTAGGGCATGATAGATTTCTATACCCCATTGCCTTTATATCTTATTTCCCAGTTGCATGTAAAAACAACTTTTTTTGAGCATCCGTTTTTAGAATTTTGAGTTCCAAGTTCTCTCCCTTCTTCCCTTCCCACCCATCCTCCCTAAGAGGGCAAGCAATTCAACATAGGCCACACATGTATCAATATGCAAAACACTTCCACAATAATCATGCTGTGAAAGACTACATTTCCCTCCATCCTATCCTGTCCCCCTTTATTCAATTTTATCCCTTGACCCTGTCTCTTTTCAAAAGTGTTTGCTTTTGATTACCTCCTCCCCCTATTTGCCCTCCCTTCTATCACCCCCCCTTTCTTATCCCCTTCCCACTTTCCTGTGGGGTAAGATACCCAATTGAGTGTGTATGTTATTCCATTCTCAAGTCAAATTCAATGACAGCAAGATTCACTCATTTCTCCTCACCTGCCCCCTCTTCCTTCCTACAGAACTGCTTTTTCTTGCCACTTTTATGTGAGATAATTTACTCCATTCTATCTCTCCCTTTCTTCCTCTCTCAATATATTCTTCTCTCACCCTTTAATTTTATTTTATCTTTTTGATATCATCCCTTCATATTGAACTCACCCCGTGTCCTCTGTCTATATATATGTATAATACCTTCAACTACCCTAATACTGGGAAAGGTCTCATGAATTACAAACAACATCTTTCCATGTAGGAATGTAAACAAAACAGTTCAACTTTAGTAAGTCCCTTACAACTTCTCTTTCTTGTTTACCTTTTCATACTTCTCTTGATTCTTGTATTTGAAAGTCAAACTTTCTATTCAGCTCTGGTCTTTTCATTGAGAAAGCTTGAAAGTCCTCTATTTTATTGAAAATCCATATTTTTCCTTGGAGCATTATACTCATTTTTGCTGGGTAGGTGATTCTTGGTTTTAATCCCAGCTCCTTTGACCTCCAGAATATCATATTCCAAGCCCTTTGGTCCCTTAATGTAGAAGCTGCTAGATCTTGTGTTATCCTGATTGTGTTTCCACAATAATCAAATTGTTTCTCTCTGGCTGCTTGCAGTATTTTCTCCTTGACCTGGGAATCTGGAATTTGGTGACAATATTCCTAGGAGTTTTCTTTTGGGGATCTTTTTCAAGAGGCGATTGGTGGATTCTTTCAATTTCTATTTTACCCCCTGGCTCTAGAATATCAGGGCAGTTTTCCTTGATAATTTCTTAAAAGATGATGTCTAGGCCCTTTTTTTGATCATGGCTTTCAGGTAGTCCAATAATTTTAAAATTATCTCTCTTGGATCAATTCTCCAGGTCAGTGGTTTTTTCCAGTGAGATATTTCACATTGTCTTCCATTTTTTCTTTCCTTTGGTTCTGTTTAATAATATCTTGATTTCTCATAAGGTCACTAGCCTCCATTTGCTCCAATCTAATTTTTAAGGTGGCATTTTCTTCAGCGGTCTTTTGGACCTCCTTTTCCATTTGGCTAATTCTGCCTTTTAAGGCATTCTTCTCCTTATTGGCTTTTTGGAGCTCTTTTGCCATTTGGATTAGTCTAGTTTTTAAGGTGTTATTTTCTTCAGTATTTTTTTGGGTCTCCTTTAGCAAGTCATTGACTTGTTTTTCATGATTTTCTTGCATCACTCTCATTTCTTTTCCCAGTTTTCCTCTACTTCTCTTACTTGCTTTTCCAAATCCTTTTTGAGCTCTTCCATGGCCTGAGACCAATTCATATTTTTCTTGGAGGCTTTTGATGTAGGCTCTATGACTTTGTTGACTTCTTCTGGCTGTATGTTTTGATCTTCTTTGTTACCAAAAAAAGATTCTGTAGTTTGAGTCTGAGTCCTTTTGCACTGCCTGGTCATGTTCCCAGACAACTACTTGACTTTTGAGCTTTTTGTCAGGGTATGACTGCTTGTAGAGTAGAGAGTACTTTGTCCCAAGCTTTAGGGGCTGTGCTGCTGTTTTCAGAGCTACTGCTACTCCACTGTCACTGCAAGCTCTGCTATAGCAATGCTCCTCCTACCCCAAGAATAGCTAACTGGGATTGCAACCCAGATCCAAGCAGGGCAAAGCAAGAGAACCCTGCCTCTGTACCAGCAAAGCATTCCCTGCACTCCCACTCTGATCTGCCGCTTGATACCTCCCACTGTGTGGGCCAGGGACTCTAGAAGCAGCTGGCGCTGTAGCTCTGGAAGCTGCTGCTGCCATCACCACCCCTGCCCATGGCACCTCCACCACCCCCAGGGATAGGGCCGGACCATTCTCACCCTGATACAGCAGTTTTTCCACTAACCTGCTCCGTGGTCTTTGGCGTTTGTTGGTTGAGAAGTCCGGCAACTGGGTAACTGCCACAGCTCAGTGATTCATGGCCCTAAGGCCCGCTCTGGCCGACTCCTGGTCCAGTCTGCCCTGGCTAGGCCCATGCTGGGCTGTGCTCCGCTCCCAGCACAGTGCGATAGACTGTTCCCAGTGACCATCCAGGTCATCTTGGGCTGGAGACCTGCTTTCCTCTCCTATTTTGTGGGTTCTGCAGCTCTAGAATTTGTTCAGAGCCATTCTTATAGGTGTTTGGAGGGATTTGGGGGAGAGCTTAAGTGAGTCCCTGCTTTCCAGCTGCCATCTTGGCTCTGCCCCCTTCCTTTCTTCTTTTCTTCCTTACCCCCTCTTTCCTTCCTTCCCTCTTTTCTTCCTCCTTCTCTTTCTCCCTTAATTTCTTCTTTTCTTCTTTCCCTCCCTCCTTCCTTCCTTCCTTCCATCATATGGAAGAGGGATTAGGATCTTCCCATCTGGTTCCAGGGGGCAGAACTAGCAGTAACAGGTGCAAAGTGCAAAAAACACCTTTAAGTTCAACATCACAACAGCTTCTTAGCAGTCTGAGTTGCCCCAGAGTGGGCTCCAGAGATATTGGATGGCCACTTGCTGGCTGGGTGGCAATGGAGGTTAGACTAGATGCCCAACAGTACATACCTGACAGCTCTAAGGTTCAGTGAACTGGAAGGGGTCTGAGAGCTGAGCTAGTCTAGCATCATCATCATTTTATAAAGAAGGAAATTAGAGAAAAGAGCAGGGAAGGGACTTATCCAAGGTCATACAGCATCTTAGAGGCAGCATCAGGACTCAAATCCAGATCCTCAGCCCTTTCTTCCACACCAAATTAGGCAAGTTGTATTTTCAGCCAAAGGTAGAAAACCTGAATTAGTGTGAGAGCTCCAGATTTGGAGCAAGGAGACTTGGGTTGAGGTAACAGTGGTGATTTCAAATACTCTGTCCTAGCTGTCCCCATACATTACTGAAATGTCCCAGAAATGTCATTATTCCGGCAAACAGTAATTGAATGAATCAAGTCAGTGAACATTAGAGTACAAATACACCTAAACCCATGGTGAGCTAGCTTTATAGGCTTGGGAGCTGATTGTTAAATGTTTGATCTGAGCATTTTGTACCTTGATGTGTTGCCAAGCAGGGTGGGACTTTTTGCCTTCATTTTTTCTTTAGGAGTGCTTCTCAATACTAAGGCAGTCAAGTACCTTTGATGAGTCTTGTCTTTCAAATGTAATGGCAAGCAAAGTGGACTTTTTGTTGTTTTTTGTTCTGGAATGCTTCTCAGCATTGAGGTAATCAAGTGCATTTAATGAGTCTTGCCTTTGTTTCAATGGGGAGTCTTTGACTGAATCAAGAGTCTTTGATAACCTGTTTAAGAAACAAGAAAGCCACAGGCCCCATGCCCCACACCCTTTTGCTAAGTAGGTACTAAGCCCCAGGGCCCTGAGAAGTGTATACATGATCTGAAGTTGGTGTTTTGTTTTAGGGGGTTTCACTCATAAAGAGTGGTCATGTGGTTTGCTCAGATGAGACTCTGGGTAGCCATTAAGAGGCCCCCTACCCCAGCTTTGAAAACCCAGATATTGGTGCTTCTTTCTCTGGTAACTATGTATTATGATTTGGTCAGACAGATGGAAGCCTGTCTGTTGGTTTTTGCTATTCTCTCTGTTTGTAATTCCTGTTTGTATTTTCTCTGAAAGCTCAGGGTGCTGACTTTTTCCCCTGAACTAAGTGAATGATATGTGTGTGTTTAATTAAAGTAAGATTGTAAACCCCTTAAAGTTGCTATCCTTAGAAAAGCAGTTCAAAGAATCTGTGCTAGCAGCCCTTCTGTGTGCTCTTGTTGTTGGTCTTTCACTTCCACAGCAGATGCTAGCAACAGTGTTGATGTACTTGACAAATGCTACAAATCAAGGCTTGATTTATTTTTTGTTGAGTGTCTGGACTTAAGAAGGTTGTGGAGAAAATGTTAATGCGAAGATTAAATTTTTAAAAATGTATCCTGTGGATGGTTTTTTCATTCTGGAGAGCTGGTTGTTAAACATTTACCAGCATACAATTATCTAAATCACAAAAGATTAAGACACACAAAAGTGAGAGGCTCACAGGTTCACACTCCCACTTCCTTATTTTTAGTCTTATTTCAAATTACTCCCCTTCTCACACTCTGTTCCAATCAGACTAACATGGGAGCTGTTCTCTGTACATGATAGTCAATCCCCCACCTCCAGATCTTTGTACAATGTGTCTTCCCCCTTGCCTGGAATGTACTTCCTCCTTGTCCCTATCTGGTAGAATCCCTAGTTCTCTTCCAAGCATAGTCCAGGTGTCATCTCCTGTATAAGACCTTTACCGATTCTCCCAGGTATCAGCACTCTCCTTCTGGAATCTAGTGGTATTTTACTTGGAATTTACTTACTTACTTACAAAGGATTTTAGCTCTAGAGCTAGGTGGCCCTCAGGGGCCAACCAGTTCAGCCTCCTGATTTTGCAAGTGAAGAAACTGAGACCCAGGGAGACAAGCCTGGTTTTTGTCCTCCAGTGGAACATGAGCTTCTTGAGGGCAGGGATTGTTTCATTTTTTGTTTTTGGTTTTTGGGTTTTTTTTTTGGTCTTTTACTTTTAGCTTCTTGGCACTTAGTAGGCACTTAAATGTTTATATGCTCAGTATACTTGTGCCTAGGAAAGCTGTCCATAGAGACAATTGACCATAATCTTTATCCTAAAAGAGCCCCGAGCACTTGAATTCCTTCCAAATGAATAGTTTTCTATTCAGTAAGCCATGCTGCCTTTTTGAAAGGATATCTATATATCTTTATAGATATATTATACATAATATATTTTTATATTATATATCATATGTATTTATAATTTGATGATTATAATAGATTAGTTCACCTTTAAGAGCCCTTCTAGTTCACAGAATCTTAGAGCTGGGGGCCTCAGTGGGCATCTATCTTTTATAGATATGTGTGTGTGTATGTGTGTGTGTATGTACACACACACACACACACACACACACACACACACACGCACAAAGAGTTTAACAAGAAGAGGCAGTGTGCCAAAAAGATTCACCTTGAAATTTCTTCAGGCTATGTGACCCTGGGCAAGTCATTGACCATCTTGGAACAGGTCCACATTTGCCTATGATTGGAAATAATAGACATAAAAGAAGCTGCCCAAACCCAGGATCAGGCTAATCCAAGTTAAGGACATGGGTTTCAGACAGATGGCTGCTGGGAGGCCAGGGTGGGGACCAGGACCAACCACCCCCATGCCCCCATCATCCAGCTCTATGGAGGCAGCTCTACAGTCCTGTTTCAATTCAAAGAAAGAAAGGAAGAGAGAGCTGAAGGGGCAGACCCCTCCTGTTTGCATATTCATGGAGTCATCCACTCTTCTGGTTCTGTGGCCAATAAGGAGGCTCTTTGTCATCTCAAAGATTGAGCCCTTTAGCCCTGGGTCATGCATGCCCAGGAGCATATCCTCCAAAGCTTCCACCTAGAACTAGGAATGGCATCTCTGAGCTTACTCTGAGGGATGTCTCCCCCTACACTAGTAAATACAAACAATATACAAAGCAAATACAAAATCATTTCAGGGAGGCAGGGTGAGCACTAATTACTGGGGAGAGGCCACCAGGATTGCCTCAGCTCATGTAGGAGGTGATCCTGAGGATTCTAAGGGGCAGAGCTCAGGAAGGGCAATATCCCGGGTATCAAAGACAGCTTGTACAAGGGCAAATGGATGGAGTGTGGAGGGCTGTGTATGGGCTTAACAGCAAGTGGGACCATTTGGTTGGAACATAGAGCATGTGAGGGGGAGTCCTCATTATGTTCTGAAAATAACCATAGAACAGTAGTAATGGCTTATTTGGAAATTTCAGTTTTAAAATGTAAATTAAAATATTCAAAACAAGATCAGGAAGTTAATTTTCTGTTTTAAAAGTGTTGTGATAGTTGAAAAACATGCAAGGCAGCTCAGTTTAGTAATAAGTAGATTGTATAGTGTCTCTTCTACTATTAAGAACATAAGCTTCTTGAGGAAGGGGATGATTGTCTTCCTTCCTTCCTTCCCTCCTTCCCTCCCTCCCTTCTTTCTTTCTTTCTTTCTTTCTTTCTTTCTTTCTTTCTTTCTTTCTTTCTTTCTTTCTTTCTTTCCTTCTCTTCCCTTCCTTCATTTAGTATTTTCCTTCCCTCCCCTCCCTCCCTCCCTTCCTTCCTTCTTTCCTTTCTTTCTTTCTTTCTTTCTTTCTTTCTTTCTTTCTTTCTTTCTTTCTTTCTTTCTTTCTTTCTTTCTTTCTTTCTTTCTTCTTTCCCTTCCCTTCCTTCCCTCCTTCCTTTTTCTTTCTTTCTCTTCTCCTTTCTTATGACAGCAGGTACTTATTAAATGTCTATTAAATTAAGGCCTGCTCTGTTACCTTATCACAGAGTGGAGGACTTTGGATTTTCAAAGGCTATGTTAAGAGAGTACAAGCTCTGGCAGGTCCTACCTGAGATGGACCAGTTTTGAGAACAGATGTTCTGTGTGTCTGTCATTCAAGGACCCCACTAGCGGGGTTGGCCACCAGAAGCTTGGACCCCCAGGGAGGTTTTTTGTTTGTTTTTGGCTCTAACAGTTCCCAAAGACAATGTAGGAAAAAAAGAGGAGGCTGAATCTAATCCTCGGGTGGAGGGATCCCAAGGCTGTTTCTTTCCTCTGTCAGAGCACTATGATTTTATTAAAGCAGCCTCAGCTGAGGTTCGATTTTCTGGATGCCATGTTACACAGCTGACACTCTTTGAGTCTCATTTTGGCCCACTAAATGCTTCAACTCTTCATGCTGCCAGTCCTTGGCGTAGTGCTTGGCATCTCCTAAGTACCCAATAAATGCTTGTTGACTTGTTGGTTTGTGAACCCCCCTTTCCTGCCCCAGCCAAGTCTTTGCCATGTGTGCCGTTGTCTGGCCATGTCTTCCCACGGTGTCCTTATCACCTTCTTTCACACCAAACTTCTCTTTGATTATTTTACCCATAAATAGGTGAATACCAAGCCACACCATCCCCTGAGAAGTGTGGCCAAAAGCTATAGTGGCATACAACAATGAGGTCAGCACCACAGACAGCTCCATAGACCTTCAGTTTGGTAGTCAGTCTAAAGCCTCTTCTGTCCCACACTTTCCTTTGGAGCCTCCCAAACACTGAGATAGCTCTGGCAATGTGTGTGCCAACCTCATCATCTACGTGGACATCCTTAGAAGGTATACTGCCAAGGTAAGTGAACTTATCCACAGCATTCCAAACTTCTCTATTTGCTGTAACTGATGATTCCATGTATGGGTGGTGTAGTGCAGCCTGGTGGAGCACCTGGGTTTTCTTGGTGGTAATTTTTAGGCCAAAATTAGTACAAGCAGCAGCGAATCAATCCATACTTTGTCAAAGTCAAAGGGCAGCACCAGTTCATACCCAATTCAAGATTGTTTCTTGGAAAGTATGGCCTGGGCCTAAAACCCCAGCAGATTTTTTAAAAAGTGATTAATTATAAACCTAGTATTGAACATCAATGCAACGAATTAAACTTGCCTCGGGAGTATTTTGACTTAAATTAATGGCCTCAGAGGATCTTAATCCACCAGTATTAATACTCCCCACTTATGCTTAGGGGCTGATTTCTAGGTAGTCCTGAAAAGCTCCCCAAGGCTTCTCCTGCAGGTGTTTCCAGGCTGGGTTGGTGCTAGCATTGAGGTTCCTGGTGAAAGGCATTAGAGAATCGTGGTTTTGCATTGTGGCATGCCCTGCTGATAAGATTGGGAGGAAGATTTACTTATTAGCTGCATGGCCTAGGACAAGCTACTTTACACCCGGGTTTTCTCATCTGAAAAGTGGAGTGTTTGTGACTAGGTGACCCCTGAGGTTACTTATAGCTCGAAATCTATGATCTTATAATAAAAATCAATCAACAAGCATTTGTTAAGTGCCTGTGATGTGCCAGGCAGTACGCTAGGCTCTGGGGACAGCGATTGGGACTAGCTCTCTGGATTCATTGGTATAAAGAACTCCCAGGTGAGGAAATCCCTGCTACTAATGCAGGTTGGTTATGAGGGCCTGAAAAAGAGTGGTAGCAGGGTGAGTGGAGGTGTTGAGTAGGTAGAATGGCTAAGACTTGGCAACTCCTTGAATGTGTGGGGTGAGGCACAAAGGATGACTTTAAAGCTGCCTGGGATGGAAACTCTGAAGCTATTTTATGATTCTGAGCAATATTTTAGTATAAACCCCTGGGCTGGAATCAGAACCTGGTCAGTGGCGGTTTCTTAACAAGTTCCATGGCTCAGTTGGAGAAGAGGAGGATCTGCTGCACAGGTATCAGAGAGTCCTTGCTGAGACCTCTAGTCTGGTGGTCTCAGTGTAGCACCTTCTGGTGAGAAAATTATGTGATGCACTGCCTTGCTGGCTAATTAAATTTAAAATTACAAATTAAAAAATTACTGTCTGACATCCTGTGGGAGGTGGAGTCACGTGGAATGCCTACCAAGTGCACCCTTGGGCTCTCCTGTTGTCTTATTATCTTCTGGGGCCTCTAGCAGGTGCTGAATATACTCAAGGTATATGGCACTCCATGAAGCCTTGTTGATTGTCTATGATAGGTCCTATGATAGATCCAAACTTTGATGTTGAAGAACTAATCAACCTTCCCCTCACAAAGGATTTTCTGGCTCTCAATCCAGGGGCTCTTCAACTGGGGATCTGTACTTTTTTTTAACATATCATGACATATTTAAAATTGTTTTTACATCTAATTGAGAAAAAATAAATTTTTAAAAAAATTTAAAATATTGTGAAAGCTGCATTTTAATGGAATCATTTTCCTTTGTAATCATATTATTTTATTTTAAGCATTTAAAACACTTTTCTGAGAAGGGGTCCATGGACTTCACCAGACTATCACTAAAGGGATTCAGGACCCCAAAAGCTAGCCAGTTCACTGACACACACCAGATCATAGGTGATTAATCATTAAACATTTATTAAGCAGCTACAATGTGCCAGGCACTATGCTAAGCACTGGGGATACAAAAAAAGGCAAAAGACGGTCCTTGCCCTCAAGGAGCTTACAATCTAATGGGAGAGACAACAAGCAAACAAGTGTATACAAAGCAAGCTATAGAGGATAAATAGGAAATGATTAATAGAGGGAAGGCACTGGAATTAAGAGGGGTTGGGGAAGGCTTCCTATGGAAGGTGGGATTTCTGTGGGAGGTCAGTAGTCAGGGAGGATGGGGCAAACATTCCAGGCATGGGGGACAGCCAGAGAAAATACCCAGAGCTGAGAGATGGAAGGTCCTGTTTGTGGGTCAGCCAAGAGGCCGGTGTCCCTGGATCGAAGAGCAAGGTGTAAGAAGACTGGAAAGGTGGGAGGGAGATCAGAAAATTTAGAGACAAAATGATCTTATCGATCATCTCCACCCCCCCCCCCACCATTGCCCCTATCACCCTCCAGCCCCCATTTCATAGGTCTAAAGGAGTGAAGCTACCAGGATTAGAAACTCAGCTCTCCCAATTCCCAAACCATGGGTCTTTTTTCCTTGCTCTGTCAAAAGTCTGACTTCTTTGGGGTCTCTCTCCCCACCCCCTTGGCTCATCCCTGAGCCTGCATCTCCCCTGAGGCCTGGCAGGGAGCTGCTCTGATCCAAACACCATTAGCCGCCTCCCTCCTCATAGGTAGGTGCTGGGCATACACGCCCCTGCAGTTCCTGCCTCCCCATTAGTGGGCTAATCTGTGAGCTTGGGCTGTTTTCCTGCATACGGAGGGTAGAGATCTAATCTATTTCTGCCTATCCCTGGACCCCTCCCAGAATTGGGCTGTGGTGGCACAGGGGTGACCAGCTCGGCTTCTGCCACCCTTGCTCAGCTGGCCTTGTGCCCGTCTGCCTGGCTCCCTGCCAGGCTTGCCAAACGCCTGCCTGGTACTGAAATCAAGCTGTAATTGAGACACCAAAAGGTTGGTTACTTAGCAGCTGGGCCTTAGCTCTGGTATTGGCTTCTCCTGTGGATTTTGTTTTCAGATTTCTATCTGAGAACCCCGCTCTGGGGAGAAAAATTGCTAGCTAAAGGCGGACTCAAAGAATAGCATAATACAGAAGAAAATCAAAGAAGCAGAATGTATTTTTTTATAAAACAGTCTCAGTCTTTAGGGGACCAGTTGTTGGAGGAAGTTATATGTCATTCTGATATCTTGTCCCAATGGTGTAATGATGTCTTCAGGGGGTCAGGCCAGGGGACAAAGCATCCAGAGCCTTGACCCATTACTTGTTCTCTCTCTCTCTTCCTCTCTTCCTCTCTCCCCCCTCCCTTCTTCTCTCCCCCCTCTCTCCCCCTCCCTCTCCCTATTTCCTCCCTCCCTCCCTATCTTACCACCTCACTCAACTCAATTCAATTCAACTCAAATAAATTCAAAGAACCACAGAGACACAGAATTTCAAGGCTGGAAGGAACCTTAAAAGTTGCTTAGTCTAACTCATACCCCAAAAAGATGCCCACCTTCAATATGTGACCGTGAGATCATGGATCATAGCTGTAGAGCTCAAAGGGACCCTGGAGATCATCATTTAGACCAACCTCCCTCAAATGTGATTTCAGATACTGGCTGTATGACCCTAGGCAAGTCACTTAACCTTGTTTGCCTCAATTTTCTCATCTGTAAAACGAACTGGAGAAGGAAATGGAAAACGGCTCCAGTATCTCTGCCAAGAAGACCCAAAATGGGGTCATGAAGAGTGAATGGCTGAACAAAAAAACAACCACCCTCATTTTACAGCTGAGGAGACCTAGGCTCAGGCAGTGATTATCCAGACTTTGTCTGGAAGCCTCCAGTGAGGGTGAAACCAGTCAGCACCAAGACAAGAAGTCCCACTTTTGGGCAGGCCTGTTTGTTAGAATGTCTTTCCTAATATCAAGCCCAGATTTACCTCCTGGCATTTGCCAAGGACCAAAGACAGCCACTCTAATCTCACCTGTACAGGACAGTCTTTTAAATGCAGCTCTGAGTCTTCCCTCCTTTAGGCTACACATCCCAGGTCCTTCAGCAGGTTCTCATTCTTCATGGACTCCGGGCCTTTTGTCATTCTTGTTGGCCTTCCCTGGCCAGCTTCTTCCACTGCGGTGCCCAGAGCTGATACCAATCCCCCGGATGTGGCCTGACAAGGACTGAGGACAGTGAGACCAACATCAGCTCTTCTTTCTAGAAGCCATGTCCTTCTTAATATGGCCCAAGTTTCATTGGCTACTTGGGCACACAAAAATTTGTAGCCCACTGCAACCTCCAGACCTTTGTCAGATAAACTAATATAACCCTGGAAAGACAGGTAGGAGTTGGATTAAGGAGAGCCCTAAATGCAATGATGACGATTTTGTATTTTAAGAACGAGAAAGGCTTTGAGTAGAAGGTGGTTGGTACCTGAGCTAAGCCTTGAAAGGAGGTAAGGCTGCAAAGAAGGGGGGATGGGAAAGGAAGGCATTGCAGACATGGGGACAATAAATAACAATTAGCTCTCACTTTGGGAAACTGTCAGTGAAGTAGGTTCTCCCCCAGGAATTTGGGGTTCTGGGAAGAAAAGGTTATGAATTACTAGAGACAGTATGGTGATGTGGATGGACTACTGGCCTTGGAGCCAGGAGAAGGCAACATGATACATTAGAAAATGTGCTGATTGCAGGCAGAGGGCTTAGGTTCAAATCTTTCCACTTATCCTCAGTCCCTGGGTGACCTTGGGGAAGTCATCTCACTTCCTTGGCCTCAGTTTCTCTCTCTGCAAAATAAGGAGGCTTGGGCTAGATGGGGTCCAGGGTCCCACCTAGCTCTACCTCTGTGTTCCTAAGTCCTAAGTTCAAAACCTGCCTATGTAACTATTTGTGGACTCTGTGCTTTGGTGTGAGGGACAAAAGAGGGTATTATGGTGAGGCAAAGTCAGTAGGTGGGAGTTATTAGGAGAACACCTACCTGGATTAGGGAACTATGAGGTAGAGGGAGGAGAGTCTAAATCAAAAGGTGATCAAGTGCTGGAGCTGATTGTTAAATTTTCACAGAGAACTGATTGTTAAATTTTCAGGGGAGAATTTACACCTTGGCAATTGACAAAGCTACAAATCAGGGCTTGATTTATTATTTTGTTGTTGTCTAGACTTAGGAAAATGATGGAGAAAACGTAGAGTAAACTTAAAATTATGTAGATTAAATTTAAAATTATATTGTACTTTTTGGAGAGCCAGTTATTAAACATTTATCAGCACATCACTGAAATTAATCAGCTAGTTGCTAGAGTAGAGATTGAGGCTTCTGGTCAGTGCTGGACCAGGAATTGGAATGCAGAGTGTTTCAGGGAGCTGATTGTTTGTTGGACTCAATTTGTTGCTCCAAAAGTTCACTTTTTTTTTTAAGGCAACAGCCTTTGCACTGATATAACAACGTCATCAGTCCATGGCCTCCACTAACTCAGGTGGGGATAGGACACATAGCAGAAGCAAGGATCTAAGTCCCCGGACCATCTCCCCCAAAGAAAGGTCCTTTAGGGCTCTTCCCCTTTTGAGGGGAAACTGTCTCACTTTGGGTCACCATATTCAGTCCAGTGGTGGCAGCATGACTTTAAAGTTTTCTGAATCTTTGCTGGGTTTTTTTTTTGAATTCCACCTTTCCCCTCAACTCCGCCCCTGTTAGCAGCATTACTATTCTCCCATGACTGAGGCTCAAACCCTTGGGAATCATCTTCTCTGAGCCTGCCTTTGCCTTCCAATTGGGTTACTTGGTCCGTTAAAAGCTGGAGGCATCAGAGCTGAGCTTGGCTCATCTCAGCCTACACCCAAGAGATCATCAGCAGTCAGGATGTTCTTTCCCTGAGACAGACCCTTCCCCAAAGGGCCAACAAGATGCCACTTAGCTGGATGAACATGGGAAGCCTCATTAATCCAAATGACTCTAGTGACTTGAATATGCTGTCAGTTTCTTCCAGGCTGAAGTTATTTTTTAATTTAAAACAAATTTATTTTCATATTTTATTTCTGCATCAACTTCATTTCCAAATATATTCCTCTCCTCTTATCTCCCCAGAGAGCCATCCCCTGTAACAAAGAATAAAAAAGAGGAGAAAAAGGTAGTTCAGCAAAACTAACCCACACATCAATTTAATTTGACAATATATGCCACTTTCTACACCCATAGTCCCTCATCTCTGCAAAGAAGGGAGGGACTCGTATTTTCACAATTCTTCTGGTGCTTAGTACAGTGCCAGTCCCACAGTAGGTGTTTAATAAATGCTTGTTGACTTTTTCCAAGTCAAGCTTGGTCATTCAGTTTCAGAGTTTTCAATTTTGTTGTTCTTTTGTGTTGGTAAGCAAAATGGGCTCCTTAGCACTTAGTTCAACAAGTGCCCTTGAAGAGTTTGGCTTTTGTTTCCTTTGAGTAATTCAGTGTATTTCACTGAACCTTACTAAGTGCTAAGCCCCAGGCTCTAACCCCTATTAGGTGTTAACCTAACCTATGTGGAACCTCCCAGGGTCCTAAGGGGAGGGCCAATCATAGCAGCCTAAGTTCTGGTCATTCAGATGAAGTTTGATGACATCTGAAGCCCTATAAGAAGAGAGGACAGAGCCATTTGCACAGGGCTCTTACTCGTGATGGTGCAGAGACTCCGGGCAGCTGTAGCTAAGGAGCCCTCCAACTTGGAACCTGGATACTGGGACTTTGTTAAACTCTGGTAACTATGTATTGGGATTTGAATCAGACAAGGTCTGTCTGTTGATGTTTGTACTTTGTTTGCATTTTGTTCTGAAGTTCAGGGTGCTGGTTTTTTCCCCTGAACTAAGTGAATGATATTTGTATGCTGAATTAAAAGTAAGCTTGTCAACCCCTTCACGTAGCTTTCCTTAGTTAAGCAGATCAAAAGAACCTGTGCTTTTGCAGTGTGCTGGTAGCGTTCTTGTTGGGGTTGTGTTGGTCTTTCACTCCCACAGCAGCTGCTAGCCGGATTGTGGAAACATCTTTCCACTCACATTGTCCTAGTCATTGCCTATGTTGTTTTCCTGGTTCTTCTTTCTTTATTCTGCATCTGTTGATAGAAATCTTCCTGTGTATCTCTGAGTTCTTCATATTCATAGTTTCTTACACTGCAGTCATACTCCACTACATCCATGTACCACAATTTGTTTAGCCATCCCCTAATTTCCCAGCATCAATCTTGTCTTCAATTCTTTGCCACTGTAAAAAGTGCTGCTGTAAGAGTTTCGGTGGACATGGGGCCTTTCTTTGACATCCTTGGAGTATATGCCCAGCAGTGTGATCTCTAGGTTAAAGTAATTTTCAGAGATTGTTCCCTTCCAAAGTGGGGGGGAAATCATTTCCTGTGGAAAACAAAGGTCACTGGGCAAGCTTCCAGGGCATCCAATGAAATCAGCAGAAATCTGCAGCTTCACTGTATCTCTGAGTTCCAGGGAATTCAGCCCTGGAAATAGTTGACCACTTACCCAAATGCTTTCACTCTCCCGTAATCACCATCAGTGTCTCCTGTGCTGGTTTGGACCACAAAGAAGCTCCAGGGTATGTGAATAAAGGGGAGGCACGTGGGTGCCTTTTAAAAGTTAGGAAATATTGGAGGGAAAAAAAATAAAGGGTGAGAGAGCCAGATGAGGCTAAAAGTTCTCCAGATCAGCTGCCCCACAGGCAGATTCCATCTCCAAACATCCCCAGCCAGTGAGAGGTGAGGAAGGGCTCTGGGTTATTTGGAACAGGGATGAGCAAGAATAAATGAAGGGAAGGACTAGGACAGGGAGGGATTTTTAGAGGGGAGAATGAGGGAATAGATAAAGGGTGTTTAGATCAATGGGGATGGGAGGATAGGGGAGGGATGCTTAGAGGGGGGAAGGCATGTAATAGGAGGGCAGGGTGGTTGGTGGAGGAGGGATGTAGGCAAGTAATAGGAGGGCAATGTAGTGGGTAGAAGTAAGGTAGAGGAGGCAGGAGGGATAGGAAACAATAGATATGTACGAACATAAAAACAGAGATCAGGAGTAGAGTATGTGGGGGAAAGTATATGTCTTTATATGCATGTATATATGTATAAGTGTATGTACATATCTGTATGTGTATGTATATATCAAGAAACATATCTAAACTATATTGCAGCCTTCTGGGGGGTGGAGGGAGGGAAAAAAAGAAAAAAAAGAACAAAGTTAAAAGGTGCACAGCAGAGAACAAAAGAAAACACAAGGAAGCAAAGAAAAGACGGACAATTCTCAAAACAAGGTGTATTATTTATCATATAGGCTTTCTTGAAATGAAAATTGATTGTTACATATTTTGAATCCTCTCTTATGTTCTGCTATGCACATGACATGGTTTTTTTTCTTTCTTACTTTGCATTTAAGTTTCAATATTTAAATTTCCTATATGTTTTTGTTTCTTTTCTTTATTCTGTATTTGTGTTCTGGTAAAATTAAAAAAAATTACCAAAAAAGAGAAGAAATGAATGAATGGAACATTTATTAAGTGCTTACTAGGTGTAAAGCACTGTGCTGATGGCCAGGGATACAATTAGAAAAGGAAGACTCTCCCTCACATTTGGGCCCCCAAGACACTGGGTGCTTAGAGAAGAATTGCAGAGGTGAGGGGGGGGGGCCTGAACTCTCAATGTCACACAGGCTCAAACACTTGGGTCATCTTTGACTCCTTTCTGTCCTGTTGAAGGAGATTAAATCCAAATCATTTGCATGTCATGGCATCACCTCCCTGATGTCATGGTCTTATTTGAGAACGATACTGTATCTCTTCGCCCATCACAACCTGCCACCTCCCTTGCCTCTCTTTCCTCCCTTTCCCCACAAGGACGCTCATCCCCTGATATTTAGATCACCATAGTAGCCTTGTGGCTGGGTTCTCTGACTCTGGGCTCTCCCCTCTACTTAATCTTGCACACCTCTGCAGGGCCGCCCTAGCAATGTTGACACCTGGGCAAGCAGCTTGAAATGACCCTCCATCTGGGCAAGAGACTTGCCAGTGCTGGAGGCCACAGGATACTGTGATGGGGGAGGTTGTGGGAGTGTGGGGAGCAGGGTGGTGGTGGCCTAGGGAGGAGCCGAGTTGAGGTACAGCTGCCTCAGGGAGGAAGTGTATGCCATATGGTTGTTTCCTGTTTTAACTAATTATTCCTGCTAATTAGATGCTGAGTTATTTTGATGCTACCGAAGGACTATAGTGTGGTATGTAGAAAGGGCTTTGAATTTGAAGTCAGAGGACTTGGCTGAGTCTCCCACCGTTGTCATTTAGTACCCGTGTGATCTTTTGCCATCTGTCAAAGTGGGGTGGACTAGATGGCTAGATTGGTGATCTTATGATTAGTTGGTTTCTAAGGCTTCCCTGGCTTTGAATCTATGATCCAATGACCCGATGACCCGACTTTCCAAGCAGCATATACAAAGGTTCAAAGACCCTCTGAGGGCAGAACTATAACTAGGGTGTGTCAACTGGTGCTTTGTTCTAGGATGCTGAGATTTAGAGGGGACTGACAGCATTCCTTCAGGAGCATGGGAACAACTGATCTTGGTCCCTAGTTAGCAAGAATCCTTGGTTAAAACAGGAGACTACCAGGTTGTGCTCTTCCTCTTGGTCCCCACTCTACACAAAACTCTTCCCATACGTCTTGGAGTCCTGAGGTTCAAGGTCTCTCCCCAAAGTATTCTTCCTCTCCACTCCCAAATTATGTTTTTGTAAGTTATCTTACACTTTTTGTGCTGCCATGATTACTGAGTACAGACATACCTCACTTCATCGATACTGGTTTTGTTTTTTTTTACAAATTGAAGGTTTGTGGCAACCCTGCACTGAGTGAGTCTGTTGGCCTATTTCTCCAACAGCATGTGCTCACATCGCATCTCTGTCACATTTTGCTGATTCTCACCATATTTTATTATTTTCATTATTGTCGTATCTGTATATGTATCACATACATATGATATGTATGTATCTGGATGTGATCTGTGATCGGTGATCTTCGATGTTACCATTGTAATCGCTTTGGGGCACCTCATGGCCACACCCATTTAAGAAAGTGGAATTAATTGATAAATGTTGGTGGGTGTTCTGACTACTCCACTCACCAGCACTTCCTGTCTGTCTCCCCCATCTTGGGCCTCCCTATTCCCTGAGACACAACAATATTGAAATCAGACCAGTTAACAGCCCTACGATGGACTCTAAGCATTCAAGTGAAAGGAAGAACCAATCAATGCAACAAACTTCTTTGTTGTCTTGTTTTAAGAAATTGCCACAGCCACCCCAACCTTCAGCAGCCACCACCTTGATCAGTCAGCAGCCATCAACAGGGAGGCAAGGTCCTCCACCAGCTAAAGATTCCAACTCACTGAAGGCTCAGATGATGGTTACCATTTATAACAATAAAATATTTTTAATTAAGATATGTATGTTGGGTTTTTAGACATAATACTATTGCACTTAATAGACTACAGGATAGTGTTGCGGTTTGTCCTTCATTTTGGAAGAGAGCCAGTGACATCACAGGGTGATCTCTTGATTTGTGTGTGAATTGGATGGAAGCAAAGCAGAGTTGTGCAAAGTCATTAGCCTCACTCCCTCTTCCAGAATCATCAAAATCCAGTGGCAGGACAAAAGTCAAGAAGCCTGGCAATGGCCCAGGATGCAGTGGAGAACTTTGGCATCTTCCATGTCTGACCAAGCTCTACCTCCATAGCACCTTCTTCAGCCTCCTTTATGGCCATTGGACCAAATTGTTCTCATCTGCCCATTCTGCCAGGGGGAGGCTTCACGTGATTGGGGTAGACATTCCCCTAACTCACCGAGGGGTGTTTGAGGCCTGTTGCTTAACCTAAGCCTGGTTTAGCTCATCTGCCAAGGTGGTTTACCAGAGTGTGGCTGCTGCACAGGCTACAGCTTCTTGGAGTCACAAGTGGGAGCTGAGTGAGAGGCAGACACCAAAGGGGGATGAGCAGCCCTGAAAAGGCTTAGTGAGCTTTCACACCAGAGGTGCTAGTCCTCCTGAACACCCCATACACTCCACGGTATAGCATAAACATAACTTTTATATGCACTGAGCAACCAAAAAATTCCTCTGACTCATTTATTGTGATATTTGCTTTATAGCAGTCATCTGGAACTGAACCCACAATATCTCTGAGGGATGCCTTATATACAGCTTGGGGATTCCTGTGAATAAGGCACAGGAGGGAGACGCTTTGCTGAAACCTAGCTCAGGGTACCGGAATCTATACTTAACACCACTAGTCCCCCTCCCCCTCTCTGAGTCACCAACGGCTAGGAAAGGGAGTGGTGTCCAGGAGAAGGCAGTGTGGCACAATAGAAAGAGCACCCCCTCTGAAGTCAGAGAACCTAGATATCATCTGGATGACCCTCAGCAAGTCATTCAATCTCCTTGAGCTTCCATTTCTTCATCTGTAAAATAGGGCCTTTCCAGCTCTAGATTTATGAAGGGTGAATTCTGCCCAGCCCCAGTCCCTACCCCTTTTACACACATAGGAGCTCAGGGTGGGGCTGGCTGGTCCCTGGGGAGTTGGTTGGTGTTACACTTCTGAGCCCTTCCTCAGAAGGCAGAGTGAAATTGTGGAAAGAGCCCCAGACTTGGGAGTCAGAAAAGATGTGGGTTCAATTCCTGGCTATGATACTACTTTTTGTGACCGGGCAAGTCACTGTCCCCTTTCTAAGCCTCAATTTTGTCATCTGTAAAATGGGGAAAATGATCTCTCTCCTCCTTCCATTATGAGGTGGTTGGGAAGAAGTGATTTATAAGCTTCATCTCTCTAGAGAAATGCACATTAATATGACTGTGTGTAATACAGACTGGGTGCTGGGGTGGAAGGAGACAGAAACAAGACCATTGAGGAGCCTGCCTTCTAATTAGGCAGATCAGACTCCTTTTTCTCATACTTGCTTATATACCCTGACTCCAGCATTCTGGGTATGATATTAATTATGGCTCACAAGTCTAGGAATTCTCTGCTCAATATACTGCATGAATTGGCATAAGACAGCTAATTTATTCCTCCTCATAAAAAGGAAGACTAAGCAGAAAAAGAACCACATCATATATTAAGCCAAGAAGCATTTATTAAGAGCCTACTATGTGCCAGTCACTGGGCTAAGTGCTGAGTCTAAAAGGAAAGACCAAAGCAGTCCTTGCCTCTAAGGAATTGAAGTCTCCTGGGGGAGACAGCATGCAAACAACCATGTATAAATAAAGTATATACAGTGTAGATGGGATGTGATCTCTGAGGGGAGGCACTAGCATTAAGAGGGATAGGGAAAGGCTTCCTGTAGAAGGTGAGATTTGAGTTGTGGCTTGAAGGAAGCCAGGAGGTAAGGAGGAGGAGGAAGAGCATTCCAGGGATGGGGGATGGTCAGGGAAAATGCCCTGAGTTAGAAGAAGATGGAGTGAATGTATTGTTCCCAGAAGAGCAAAGAGGCTCATATCACTGGGCAGTAATGTGTAATAATACTGGAAGGATAGGAAGGGGCCAGGGTATGAGCCAAAGAGAGGATTTTATATTGGATCCTGCAGATAATAGGGAGCCACTGGAGATTATTGAATGGAGTCAGACATGCTTTAGAAGGATCACTTTGACAAATGAGTAAGGAATGGCTTGGAGTGGGGAGAGATTTGAGGCTGGGAGACATACCAGCAGGCTCTTGCAGTCGTCCAGGCTAAAGGTGATGATTGCTGGCACCAGAGTGGTGGCAGTGTCAGAGGAAAGAAGGGGGCGCATCTGAGAGAAGCTGAAAGAATTGACAGGTCTTGATAACTAATGGGATTGGATTAGGGGGTGAGAGAGAGGGAGGAGGCAAGGATGACCCCTAGATTGTGAGCTGGAGAAACTGGGAGGATGGTGGTACCCTCTATAGACATAGGGAAGTTAAGAGGGGAGGGGTTGGGGGGCAAAACACAAGGATTAGAAAAGAATTCAGTGTCTGAATGTACAATTACAGTATAACTGGTTGAAAAACTAATATTTAAGCCTCTTCAAAACATGGTTTTTTTTCAGGACTGTTAGTTCTGTACTGTTCTGAAACCACTTCTGGTATGGTTTTGCCAGTAAACTTGGCCAGGGTTGGGTCAATCCTCTTGTCAAAGGCCATCTTCCCCAACGTAGAAGCTTTCCCTGATGTCAGCCCCCATGGCTCTTGGGTTCCTCCCCTGCCACATTTAGGTAGGTCCAACCGGCTTAGGCTCTTCAGGACACATCTCTCTTGGAACTATTTGTTCACCCATGGTGGCCATTCAGACAAGGGTCCTGAATAAGCTTGCCTAGTTGAGGCCACTCAAGAGAAAAAGCTGCCCATTTCTCCAGCTCCTATACCCTTGCATAGAACAGTCCCACCAGAGAGATCCTACCACTTTCTACACAGGAGAGTCAAAGCTAAGAGACTGAGCCAGAAGCATCCTATTTCCCAGCTGTTGTCAAGGCACCAGAAAAGACCAAGGGACTCATCAGGGTTGGCCAAATCACTCTGAAATGGCAATCCTCTAGCAATGGGTCACCAGATGGCTGGAAGCAGCTTCAAAGCTCACAGGTGGTCAACTGAAGACAAATGCAAGCGTTCCATGCTCTTGTTACATGTAAATGAGGTGGGGGTGGGTGGGCCTGGGCCAAGAGGCCTTTGATATCCCTTCTAGCTCCACATCTATGGTCTTATAACCATGTGTTTTGTTTCATGTCTGTCGTATCCCCCTTCCCCCCACCATGCCTAGTACAGAGTGGATACTCAAAAGAATCACAAATTTGTAGGGGATATTAGAAGCCATCTAGACCTGACCCCTCTCTCATTTTACAGGTACCTTAAGTGACTTACCTAGTGCCTGGCACAGTGCTTAATAAATATTTGTTGCCTCCCTTGTTGCCCAAGGTAGTAACCTAAGTAGTAACTTGGGATTTGAATGCAGGTCCTTTGATTCCAGAGCCAATGTTCTTTTCCACTCTACCATGATGCCTCCCAGTAGATATTTGGCTGATACACTCCATAGCTCAGATGAGCTTTGATAAGACTCAGGCTCCCCATCTGGATCCTAGCAGCAGTACCTTGGAGAGCAGCTGGTTTCTGTGGCCAGTGGCCAGCAGCCAGTCCTCCTTCCTCTGGCACCCCTACTCTGGAGAGGCATAGCTTTCCCAACAGCTGCCAATAGACCTCCCATCTGCACACCTTCTGCTGGTAGATTCACTCCCCTCCCATGCTTTTCTCACCGGAGAGAAGGTGAGAAGCAATCTGCTTCTGCCAGCTCCAGGCTAGACCAGCTCTTTGTGGGTGCTCTGGACACTGCTGATGGCTTTTTATTTTTTTGTTCCTAAATACCTAAACATTTCCTCAGCCTCTTACTGCTCTTAACCTTCTTGGATTGAATAGTTGGTAGTCAAGATCACAGATATGAGCTTTGCTCAGTTCTCAGACTCTGGAAGGGATCTGGAGCTGAAAGGGGCCTCAGAGGTCATTGAGTCTAACATTCATTTTACAGATGAGGAAGCAGGCTCAGGGAGGATAAATGGCTTATAGGATCATGGGGTCCCAGATCTGGAGCTGGAAGGAACCTCAGAAGTCATCTGGTCCAACTTCCCCATTTTACAGATGACGAAACCGAGGCCAGGGAAGTTAAGTGGTTTGCTCAAGGTTACTTGGGTCACAGAGTCAGAATTTAAATTCAACCCCTGACTCCAGAGCTGGGAGATTCGCTATCTCAATTTCCTCCACATGGGCCATAGGCCCTCACTCTCAGGCAACTATTTCACATATACATCCCTTGGGCTGGGTGAGAGAATGGAGATGGCCTGTTCCGGGGGAAACAACACGATAAACGGGACCTCTCAGTTGAGGAAGGAGTATCATCCTCCGCAATGCAATGTTATGATAATAGTCCCCTGCCAAGTCCCATCTTTCACTCTTCCTGTAGATCATGCTTCGGGCCAAGTTTACCTTGTTATTTTAAATTTAAAAAATTTTAAATTAATTTTAATTTAAAATTATATTTATTTTTATTTACTTAAATTATAATTTTAGTTTGAAAAATTAAAAAAATTAAATTAAAAAATTCTATTTGTTACATCACTATGGTATCCCAGGTATCCATCCCCTTGCCCCTCTCTGAAAGCCATACCATATGACAAATAGTCTTTTTTTTTGAGATGAAAAAAGTCAGTGTGACTGATCAATACATTGAGAAAACCCAAAAGTATTCTAAATTTTTATTGAATTTTTGTCTTTATATCACTTTTATTTCTTAATATGTTCCCCTCCTTTATCCAGAGGTCCAACCCTTATTATAAAAAAAGGAAAAAGAATGGAAAAAAAGCATTTCTGGAGTCAGGGGACCTGGGTTTGAATTCTGGGTCTGCCATTTACATTCTGCGTGACCTTGGACAAGTCCCCTCTCTCCTCTGAGTCTCCAGTTTGCTCAGCTGTAAAATGGAGGAATTGGACTCCATGCCCTGGCATGTCCATCTCTGCATTTGTGATCCAATGAACCAGAGAAAATACTTTTAAATACTTGGCTGATCCCCGAGGAGACAACTTGGCTCTTGCAAACTCCGTCTTATTATGTTTTGTACTTGCTAGTAAAAAAAAAAATCCCTAACATTTTTATTTGGTATTCAGCTGTTTCAGTCACGCCCGACTCTTCATGACCCCATTGGGCATTTTCTTGGCAAAGATACTGGAGTGGTTTGCCATTCCCTTCTCCAGCTCATTTTACAGATGAAAAAACTGAGGCAAACAGGGTGAAGTGACTTGCTCAGGGTCACCCAGCTGCTAAGTGTCTGAGGCCGGAGCCAGTCTCAGGAAGATGAGTCTTCCTAACTCCAGGCCCTGTGCTCTATCCACTGCGCCACCTAGCCGCCCCTAACATTTTTATAGCACTTTCCAAAAGCATATTCAGTTCTTTATCTCATTTGTTATATGACAACCCTCAACAGCACAGTGGATTGAGCTGGAGCTTGGACTTAGGAAGACCTGAACTCAGATCTGGCCTTGGACACCTACTAGCTGTGTGACCCTGGGCAAGTCACTTCACCTCTGTGTGACTCACTGTCCTCATCTGTGAAGTGGGGATAATAATATCACCTACTATACACCTGCATCAATTTCCTGAACTGTAAGATGGGGATGACGATCCCACCTGCTGAGGTGCTGGGAGGATCAAATGAGACACTTGTGAAGGGCTCAGCACAGTGCCTGGCACACAGTAGGTGCATAATAAATGTTTGTTGGTTGTTGGGTTGAGTCCCATTTCATGGATGAGCAAACTGAGACAGAGCACCTGTCCCCCTCTGGGGACAAGAAGTCTGACCTCCTGACTCCCAGCACAAAGCTTTCTCCATGCTCTGCTTTCTGATAAGTGAATGGGAGAAAGAATCACTTCCCTTAGCCAGCTTTCATCTCTCCCCCTCCCCCCTTCCTCCCCCCTCCTCCCCCTCTCCGTACTCCCCCCCCTCCTCCTCTTCTTTTTCCTTCCCTTCCTCCTTCCCTCCCTCTCCCTCCCCCTCTCCCCCACCCCTCTCTCCCACAAGAGGCCACTGCATGGCCTAGTGGATAGAGAGCAGACCTAAGAAAACCAGAAAGACCTGGGTTCAAATCCTGCCTCTGAAATATACTGTGTGACCCTGGGCAAACCACTCTGTTTCTCAGTGCTCAGTCTAGGCAATTCTCTAAGACATCAATTGCAGAGAAGGTGCCAGCCTGCACTGGCAAGGGGAGATTCCTTAGCTGGGAATTTCCTATATCAATGAAATCCCTGGTCCAGGCTCTATCCCTAATAATAGCTTACATTCGTATGATAATAATAATAGCTAAGTTATATAATGCTTTAAGGTTAGCAAAGCTCTGTACAAATATTGATTCGTTTGGCCCTTACAACTGCCATAGGAGGCAGGTGCTGTAATTACCCCTACTTTACAGACGAGGAAACTGATATTGAGAGAAATAAATGATTTACCTAGGATCACACAGCTAGGAAATGTCTGTGGTGGAATTTGAACTGAGAAGGTCCTGTCTCCAGGTCCAGGGCTCTATGCGCTGCACCATCAGCTGCCTCAAGGTCTGCCTTTACATTCATTATATTATATTATATTCTGTGTTATTGGTATTATTTCCTCATTTTACAGATGAGGAAACTGAGGCTGAGAGCAGCTAAGTGCCTTGCTGTGGTCCTGTAGCAAGTGTCAAAGACAGAATCTAAATCTGGGTCTTTCCTGACCCCAAGTTCAGTGGTCTCTACCATGTTGTCATAGACTGGCCATGTGCTGGGCATGGGATGGAAGAAGTCCTTTAATTGTCAATCCTAAATCACAAGATTAAAGGATGTAGAGATGTCAGGTACCGTAGAGATGACCTAGTCCAACCGCTCATTTTCCAGATGAGGAAAGTGAAGTCCAGAAGCGGGGGAAGCACTGAATTTGGTGTTGGAGGACCTGGGCTCAAATCTCACCTATGTTTTTACTACTTGTAACACCTTTGACACATCGTCTGGTCCTCAGTTTTCTTATCTGTAAAAATGAGTCCTCTTCCATTTCTAGATCTAAGATCTGATGAAATGACTTGTCCAAGGTCACACAGTCAAAGTAGCAGATTGGGATTTAAACACATCTTTGGACTCCGTGTCCAATGTCTTATCCACCACACACCTCCTCAGGGGAGGGTCCTTCCAAAGGCTCCATCTCCCTCTCCTTCATCATTCCCAGCAATGAGCTACACTAGGAGGCAGGGAGAGGACAGGGATGGGGGAAGAGCCAGACTGACAGCAGCCTGATTAAAAACGGGAGAGGAGCTGCAAGACTGAGCTCGTGGGAAGATAAAGACAATTGTTGGAGTGTTGAAATATGGATGTGGAAGGGGGTGGTGGGCTGATGCATGAGCAGGCTTCCTTCCCCCAAAGTTCAGACTATACTTTGATAATATACAGTTCACACTTCCCAGAGAAGGAGCAATGGCTTCAGATCCCAAATTAAATTCCACTTATTAAGCACCTACTGTGTGCAAAGCATGGGTTGTTTCCAACAACCACTTACTAAGTCTCTTAAAAAGTTTTGCTGAACTCTGTTTTCTTTCACAACATATGGAAATAGGTTTTACAGGATTGCACATATATAACTGCACATATACAAATTGCTTACCATTTTAGGGAGGGGGGAAGAAAGAGAGGGAGGGAGAAAACTTGGAACTCAAAATTTTATAAAAACAAGTGTTACTATTGTCTTTACATGTAATTGGAAAAATAAAATGCCATCACTTAGTAAAAAAAAAGGTGTTTGCTGGGTTTATGTTTACAAAGAGATGGCTTCTAAGTTTTAATTTTATCCAAAGGCACTCGGGAGCCACTGATCAACCAATCTAATTGTCCTTATCCAATTGAATTCAGCAAGCATTTATTAGGCACCATCTATGTGCAAAATCCTGTTTTCAGTGCTGGGGCTACAAAGTGGGGCTGGGGAGAAAGATAGCAGAAGAGATAGAGAACCAGGCTCAGAGCCAGGAAGGCCTGAGATCAAGCCCCACCTCTGATACATAGTAGGTGTGATTTGACTCTGGGCAAGTCCCTTAGATCCTCAATGTTTCATGCAACTCTCTAAAACTAACTTGCAAAGAAGGTGCTGTTGGTATTGATAGAGGGAGTTTTCCAATCTGGGAGTTCTCTTTATCAAAAAAATCATCCCAATTCCTTCTGTGTTTTAAATCAAAAGGTCAACCAACAAGCACCTACGAAGCTCCCCTAGTTGGCAGACACAATGCCAGGCTTGTAGAGAAGTAAAAGTGACACAGGACTGGCTTGTCCTCTAGAAGCAAGGATCAGATCTTCTGTAGACCACATTCCTATGGTCTCCGTATTCCCACAGTCTCCCATATTCCCAAGTCTCTCACATTCCCATGAGATTTTTTTTTGGAGGGAGGAGACAAGGCAGTCAGGGTTAAGTGACTTGCCCAAGGTCTCACAGCTAGTAAGTGTCAAGTGTCTGATGCCAGATTTGAACTCAGGTCCTCCTGACTCCTGGGCCGGTGCTCTATTCACTGTACCACCTAGCTGCCCCTCCCAAAAGATTTAAAGGAAGGTCCTCATCATGTTAGGTGGACCATCCTATGGAGGATGTGGAGGGTGTGGACAGGAGGATAGAAAGGTATGAATGGGTTGCAACTTGCACTGTTGGAGGGAATGCCTACCTCAGTGAAATCCCAGAATGATGTGGTTCTTACTCATCAGCCTTTGCTGTTTAACAGAGGCAATGGAATGCAGTGGAAAGAATGGTGGATTTGGGGTCAGACTTCAAGGACCGGCCCTGCCTCCTGCTACCTTCACATCAATGAACCTCAATTTCCTCAACTATAAAAAGGCGGAATTGGATAGAAAGGTGACTGCTGAGGCTCCTCCCAGCTCTCAATGTCAGTTCAATGGCTCTGCAACTCGGGATTAAATTCCATCTTGGACATGTCACTTTACCTCTCTGGGCCTCAGTTTCCTCTACTGTAAAATGAAGGGTTTAGACTGGATGTTTTTGAAGGTCCCTTACAGTTTTAAATCTAGACTACTATGACAGGGGAGAGGATTCAACATGCAAACCAATAAGTAAACACAAGGAGGGGAGGAGAGAGTGAACAAGAGAGAGAGAGAGAATGGGGGAGGGAGGGAAGAAGGAAGGAAAGAAGGGATGGGGAAGGAAGGAAAAAAGGAAGGAAAGAAGGAAGGAAGGAAGGAAGAAAGAAAAAGAAAGGAAGGAAGGAAAAAAGGAATAAAGAAAGAAAAGAAGGAAGGAAGGAAAAAAGAAAAGGAAGAAAGGAAGTGTTTTAACAATCCAGCTAGCAGTTGTTGTGGGGATGAAAGCCCAACAACAAGAATGCTACCAGCACGCTGCAGAAGCACAGGTTCTTTTGATCTGCTTTAATAAGGAAAGCTACATGAAGGGTTTAACGAGCTTACTCTTAATTCAGCATACAAATATCATTCACTTAGTTCAGGGGAAAAGAGCTCTGAACTTCAGAGCAAATTACAAACAAATTACAAACATCAACAGACAGACCAAATACAGATTCATAGTTACCAATATCTAGGTTCAGCCCTGAAGCTCGGAACAAGGGCTGGCCCAGAGTCATGCACCACCATGGCTGTGGGTGAGAGCTCCAAGAAAGAGGGTGAGTGTCACACACACACACACACACACACACACACACACACACACACACACACGAGACTCACCCACGTGACCTAAAATTGTCACAAAGAGGTGACTTAAACCCACGTGGTCTAAGAGCCTCTGCTGTCCCAGACATGTAAACTAGGCCCTCCTTGGAGTTAGCCCTGCCTTGGGCCCCACCTTAGTTGCCAATCCACACCCACATAGGTTTTACACCTAATAGGGGGTTTGGGCCTGGGGCTTAGCACTTAGTAAGACTCAATGAAATACACTGAATTACTCAAAGCAAACAAAAGCCAGACTCTTCAAGGGCACTTGTTGAACTAAGTGCTAAGAAGCCAATTTTGCTTACCAACACAGGAAGGAAGGAAGAAAAAAGAAAAGAAGGAAGAAAGGAAGGAAAGAAGAAAGAAAAGAAAGAAGAAAGGAAGGAAGGAAGACAGAAAGAAAGATAGTCATTGGGGGAATGAGAGGAAATGACCCCTGAGCTGAACCTGGAAGGAAGTGAAGGGCTCCCAGTGGTGGCTATGAGGAGGAAAGGCTTTTTAAGACACATGGTCTCAGTTTACAAGAAAGGAAGGAGGCAGGAGATAGAATGTAGGGTTAGGGGCAATGGCTGCTAGTCTGGCTTGGGAGACCCTTGAAGTGTGTTTGGGAGATAGCCATAGGGTCTAGTCCCTGTAATTCCTTGATAGAGGGAACTCTCAGATGAGGAAAATCTTTCTACCAGTGCAGATCCTCCTCTGCAAACGATAGTCTTAAAGGGTTCTATAAAGCACAGAGAGATTAGGTGACTTAGTCAGGGTTGCACAGCCAGTCTGTGTCAGATGTGAGACTCGAACCCTGTCTTCCCAGCTTTGAGGCCAGCCCTTGCTCCTCTACCAGAGGTTACTCCTAGTGTTTGGGGGAGTGATATGAAATAAGGCAGGACAGGCAGGCAGAGGCCAGACTCTGGAGGGACTTAAATACCAGGCTGAAATGTTTCTATTTTGTCCTAGAGGCAAGAGAGAAGCTCTGAAGGTTGTTATTCAGTGTGGTTGTGCTGTGGGATCTGTGCCCTTGGGAAGTTATTTTGGCAGCTGCATGAAGGATGAATTGGAGATTGGGGGAAACTGGAAGGCAAGGAAACCACCGAGTGTCCAAGCAAGAATTGGTGGGGTAGCTGAGCAGGGAAGATGATGATGACAATTACTCAGGTTGCGCTAAGTGCTTTAAGATTTTCGAAATGCTTTCCCCACCATAACCTTGTGAGACACTGGTGAAAATTTTATTATCCCTATTTTGCAGATAAGAAAATGGAGACCCAGAAAAAAATCAAATGACCTTCCCAAGGTCACGCCACTAGTAGAGACAAATCCAAGCCTAAAGCTTTCTGTACAAAACCTGTAAGGACTGACTGGAAACAAGGTGAGGAAAATGGAAGAGTCAAGGTCAACTTCAAGGTTACGAACATGGACCATCAGGAGGACAGTGGTGCCTTGATGGGAACAGAAGTGTTTGTGGGAGGGATGCATCTGGAGGGAGGATGGGAAGGAGGGGTGAGGAGAGGAAGGGAACAAGTACACAGTCCGGTCCCTCCACCAGGTGGACACAGGACATCTGACACTGTTGTTGCTTTGAGATCTGGTCTCCCTGTCTTGCACAGGTTGGAAGTGCAGGGGCCACTCAGGAGCTGACCTCAGTCCTGATTAGTGTTGACCCACTCTGCCCTTCCAGCCTGTGCAAGATAGGGAGACCCAATATCAAAGCAAACATAGGCATCCTTAGGCAGCTTACCGCCCCCTCCCATTCCCCTTCCTACTCCCAGGGGTTCACCATACTGGTTCCAGACTCAGTGTGGATGCCTGAGGGGCTTTACCCCTACTCAGTTTTAGCTCTGCTGCAGCCCAGAACTCTTAATCCATCAGCCTCAGTCTCCCCACCACGGGCAGTGCACCAATGCTGCCATGCCCACATTTCTCAGACTCCTAGTGAGATGTCTTCAATCACGCAAGGCCTCAGCCTCAAACACAGCTCCCTCCAGCTTTGCACAACCCACAAGGTCTCTGTTTTGTTGAAGACAGACAATGCCAAGTGGGAGGAAAAGAAGGAGGAGGAGAAAGAGGGAGCCATAGTCTGTTAGGCCTTGACAGCCTCCTTTAAATAAGCAGGCCTATTCTGCTCAGCCCTGAAGCAACTTGACCTTAAGGAAAGGCTAGAAGGCAATTAATGGAAGGAGTCAAAAGCTAAATCACAGATAACTGACAAGCCTGGGGACCTTGAAATTCAAAGTAAGACCCAGGATGTGTGGATTTGTTTTGTAAGTGGGGGGAAAATACCAACAGCTTTCATTGGTGGAGACTGTGATAAAGGACCACATTGGCAAGGAATGTATTGGTCATAAATGCTTTGGAAAAAAGAGAAGGTAATTGGCGGGGGGAGGGTAGGAGTCCGAGCTTGGCAATGAGTTCAGTATAATCACAGAGGCTTGGGCTTGGAAAGGCACTTCATACCAGAGCAAGAATTCCACCTAGAGCCTTCCAACAGGTGACTCTCCGGTCTTTATTGAATGTTGCCAGTGGCAGGGGACTCATTACCTTTAGAGGGAGCCCCTTCTCGCACCAGACAGACTCAACTGCTAGTGCTGAGTCCTAAGGTTGAGTCAATAGCTGTATCCCTGTAACTTGGATCTGAGATGCTAGACAGAGCTAGAGAGGGCTTTAGAGGCCAAGCTAGAGACATTGTGGTGTAATGGAAAGAGCACTGGCATTGGAGAGGAGTGTTGTTGCTAACACTATGTGACCGGGAGCAGGCCACTTCATCCATTTGGTCAGTTCCTTATACACAATAGGGGGGCAGTCTGAGGTCCCTTTCAGCTCTAGATCTAACAGCTGAGGAATCTGATGTCAAATCCTAGTTCTCTTACTAGGATGGTGACTTGTGAGCAAGTTACAACCTCCCTGGGCATGTTTCCTTCTCTGCCAAAACAGGGGTTTGGACTTTTAAAGTCCTTTCTAGCTTTAGAACCAGGATCCCACAATCCCCTTCATTTTACAGAAGAGGAAAATGGAGCCTGGAGATTCTGAGAGACTTACTCATGGGCTCACAGGTAATGTGGCCAAGCCGGGATTTGAACCCTGGTTCTCTCCAACACTATTTCTACTCATCAGTCCTGCTTCTGCTCTCCAGCATTAAGCAGAGCAAATCAAGTCCTTCTTTCATATGACAGTCCCCAAAATACTTGAAAACAGCTATCATGTTTTTGTTAAGCAGAGGCATACTGGTAAAATGTTTAACAACTGGCTCTCTGTTTTTAAAAATGTACCTTGATGCTTTAAAAAAAGATATTTAAAATTTTCAATAAAATTTTATTTAATATATTAAATCAATTTTTAAAAAATTTTCAAAATCAAAAAAATTTGCCTCTCAAGTCATCCTTGTGCAGGGGCCATGCTAATTTGAGTAGCATCCTGACACACTTTCCAATTTAATCTGTTAGTAACTTTTTTTCTCCATCACTGTCTTAAATCTAGATGAGAATGAGATGATACAGAGCATGTCAGAATAACTAGTGCTTTGAAACTTGAAGGTTTGTGAAATGCTTGGCAGACATCTCACTGGGTGATGAGAGGTGGCTAAATGATAATTTTGGGGGGGAAGACCAAGTAATAAATAGCAAAATAATAAATCAAATCCTGAGTCACAGCATTTGCCAGATTTCTGATATGTAAATGCCCACACTGAAAATTTAACAATCACTTCCAATGCCCTCTCAGCCTATTCCGAGTCTTTTCTTCTCCAGACTAAACATTCCCAGTTCCTTTAACTCATGCTCACAGGGCATAGTCCCAGTGCCTTCACCATCCTGATCGCAGCACTCCTCTGTCTGTGCTCCTGTGTATCAAAGTCCTTCCTAAAAGAAGGTAGCCAATCCCTAAGGCCACCTGGGAGCTGTCCAAGGTAGAACACAGCAGGATCATCATTTCCCTTGTCCCTCGGTGTTCTGCCCCTCTCAATACAGTTTAAAGTCATGTTAATTGTTTGTTTAAGAGTGGGACGGAGGATGTTACATTGTTGCCTCATGTTGAGATTTCACCCTATCCCCTATACCACCCCCAAGGCTTTCCCCCCACTCCCAAATTGTTATTAGCTGCATCTCCTCACCCAGTAAGATCCTGTCTGCCAAGCGTTTCGCAAACTCAAAGCTCGAAGCACCAGTCATTCTGACTGATGCTCTGAATCATCTCATTCTACTCATCTTCGGAGCTCAGGTAGAAACAGTCCCAGAAGAGCCTGCAGTTCTGCCATCATCTTATTCTTTTGTGTTCTGTGTTCTGCAGACTATTCACAGGGGGATGGAATTATCTCATCCTTATCTCTTTCAATGGAGTTATTATCTCCCCAATCTTGTGCTTAGCCAGTGGATTTTGCAACTCCAAATGTAGGACCTTCCATTTATCTCTATTAAAAATCATCTTATCAGATTGAAACCATCCTGTCAAGATCTTCTTGGAACCTTTTCACAGGAGAAGACCTGTAAGCCCAAACTGGAGAACATTCAGCGTCAAAGAGACTGTCCAGTCCTGAGGGCTTGACTGAAATCCCACGCTTGACCTTATTCGCCTGTGGACTAATTCTGACTACTCACCCTGCTCCTCTCTCTGCTAACTTTCTAGATTTTGCAATCATGCCTCAGCTGTGGCCTCACACTGAAGTTTCCCTCATCAGCTGGGGACTTTTTTGTCCTGGAACATCCCTCTGCTATGCCAGCCCCCTTCTTCCCACTGGTGAGTTCGTTCGTGGGGTATCCATTTTTGGGGGGTCCTAGGCTGCTCAACCTTCATTCCCCTCCTGGCTCTGAGTTTTTGGACTTTAACACCATGTGCCCTCATGTTAGAGTATCTTCCCTTCCTCCCTCATACTTACCCCTCCCCCTTTTCAGCTCCCTTTTGTCTCATCCCCCTCCCCCATTAGATTTTAAGCTCGTTGAGGGACAGGGACTATCTTTCTTGTTGTTTGTACTTGTATTCCCAGCACCTAGTACAATACCTGACACACGGTTCACTGTTATTCAGGTGATTCAGTCCTGTCTGACTCTTCAAGACCCCATCTGGGGTTTTCTTGGCAAAGATACTAGAGTGGTTTGTCATTTCCTTCTTCATTTGACAGATGAGGAAACTGAGGTAAACAGGGTTAAGTGACTTGCCCGGGGTCATACTGATAAGTGTCTGAGGCCAGGTTTGAACTCAGGGAGATGAGTCTTCCTGACTTTAGGCCTGATACTCTATCCACTGAGCCATCTAGCTGCCCTTATTGAGAAGGCTAAGGTCCAGTAAGCTGAGACTTGTTCAAACTCACAAGACGGGTGATTGCCCGAGCTGGGAGCAGAATGCAGCGTGCTCATTACTGTACCCTACTAGGTGGTGTCATGGATAGAGTGCTGGATTTAGTCAGCAATTCCTGGGTTCAATCTTGACTCAGCCATTTACTAGGTGAGTGAACCTGGGCCATCCCCTGTCTCTCTGGGCCTGTTTGCTCATCTATCCAACGAGGGAGCTGGACTCAATGGTCCCTAATGTTCCCTTCCAGCTCTAAGTCTGTGATTCTATGCCTACACCAATGGAATGTGAATGCTGGCCAGTTCCAACGAGCTGAGTCTGTACTCAGAGGATCTGAGCTTGAATCCTGGCTCTTAGTCTGGGTGACTTTGGCCAATTTATCCAGCCTTTCTGGGCTTCAGTAATGAGAAGCTCCTCAGGTTTCTTTGAACTCAAAAGCTGGAATGCTGTGATCTATAAGCAGGGGTGGGCAGGCATTTAAACCAGGGGTACTTAACCTGTGATCTTGTTTTTAAAGATATTTTAAAGATATATTTTAAAGATATTTAAAGATAACTACAATCCAATGGCTTCACCCACAATCCCATCTTATGAATTTAAGAACATGATTCTGAGGAAGGGTCCACAGGCTTCACCGGACTGTCTGCCCAAGGGGTCCAGGATGCAGAAAAGGTTAAGAACCCCTGATAGAAGCACTGGGCACCAGGCAGCAGCAGACTCATCTGTCTTACAACTCAGGGAAATGAACTTCCTCCTTCTAGAAAGACACCAAGTGGCTTGATGCAAATTCTAGTTTTTTATTGTTTTCTTCCTGAAAGATACCTCATCACAGTGAAACTGCAGGTTGTCCCCAGATCCATTGTTCCAACAAGAGGAGGAAAGCTCAGGACCTTCAAAGCCAGCCTATAGGTGGGGTGGCAGTCCTTGAACCCAGTACTCAGAGGAGGACAAGAGGAAACAGACAATGTGCTGACATTAATTCAAACAAAGGGAAAAAAATCCAAACCACCCACCCAAAGGCATCTCATTGGGGTGGATTTTTCCAAAAGAGTTTGCCAGCCCCTGTGAATCTGGAGTTTTCCATGCCAAGCTGAATCTTCTGAAGAAAATGAACTGATGGCTTCTGGGACCCACGTGTCTTGGCAAGAGAATAAGCCCAAGGCTGGCTGTTGAGGAGGAGAAATCTCTGCTATTCATTCCTGAGCACTGCCAGACACCCAGTGGTTGTCTTTGACTCTGGCTAGAGTGAGACTAATCAGGAAACTCGATGCAGGAAAGGGGAGCTGAGGAATTTTAATCAACCTGACCAAGGGAGGGGAGGGAGTTTCAAAGAGAGCTCTCTCTGGCAGCCCAGAGAGTGGGGGTGGGGAGGAGCCTCTAGCCCTTTTCCCTTACTAAAGGGAAAAGCTGGTGACTCTCCGGTCTCTCCGGTCTCACCTGGACCCCCTCTTCATTCTTGGGACCAAGTTCATCGACTTCATCACTAGCACTGAGATGCATTTTCCTTACCCTAAAGAGGCAGGTGTTGCCCTTGGTCCACCTCCAAAATCAGTGGGTGGAACTTTCCCCTCAATGAGTTGGCTTGAGAGCCCCTTCATTCTGGGCAGAGATTTCGAGGCCTCGTTCAGGGATGGAGGGGAACTGAATAACAAGTATATGAAGAGACAGACTGAATCTTCAGGCAGAGCTCCCTTCCCAGGTGGGATGGAGACAGGATAGTGAAGGCAGCAGTCTAGCTACAGTCTAGCTTCCCCCATTCCTATTAACCCCCTAGGCCTACCCCAGAAGACTCCTCACCAACATCAGGACAGCCAAAGGGTAGTCCGGTTCCTACTGGCCAGCAGGGAAAGAGGAAAAGAGCCGAGGGGAGCTGGTCCCACTTTCCTCTTCAAGCTGTCCATCCTCAGAATCAGCTCAGTTTCTTTGGGAGTGGGTGGTAGCTATTCGAAGTAGGTATAGGACTGTCCCATTACTGTCATACAGAGGATGGCCAGGGTCTGTGAGGGCTGTAGAAAAGGCTGATCCTGTTCCAGCGTGGAACAAATCCTCAAGGCAGCTTGGTAAACAGAAAGTTCACAGGTCCCAAAGGGCTGAGAACAGAGTGTGTGTGTGTGTGTGTGTGTGTGTGTGTGTGTGTGTGTGTGTATGCTTGTGCATGCAACAGAAAAGTCCGGTCTGTGGGGGTCCCTGACAAAGCCAAGATGGCTTCCTTTGCCTGCATCAGCACCGAGGACTCATCCAGGTATGCCTCTTGCCTTTGGGAACAAGAAAAAGGACAAGAAAAGGTCAGGAGTAAAAAAGACCAAAGATCAACATAAACCTCAACCCCTGCCCCCTAGCAGAAGCTGGACCAGTAGGGCAGAAATTGTTGTTGGGCTAGGGTGCAGCATGGGATGGCAGCATGAGTGCCAGATTTGAAGTCAGGAAGACTTGGGTTCTAATCCTGCTCTGGATTTCACTTACTTGCACATCAATGGGCCTCAGTTTCCTCATCTGTAATATGCAGGGGGCTGGACTTGATGGCTTCTAGCCCTAGAAACCTGCCAGTCTACAGGACTAGCCTACATGGCCTTTGAGGTGCGTTCTGGCTTTAGACTCTACGGTCTCTGACCCTATGACATTGACTGCCCTGAGGCAGGTCTGGCTGAATCCCACATGCCAATTCTGTTCTGGGAACAGAATTGCTCCTAGAAGTAACTGTCCCCCACGCCAGGCTCCTGCTGCATAAATGAACCTGTTAGAGTTCAGGAAGAGTTCTACTAAGCCAAACCCACAAAGAGCTCCTTGGTTTTCTGAAGACAGAAAGATTTTTTTTTCTTTTTAGCCTTCAATGAGAAAAGAGAAAAATCTGAGCATCAGATGGAAGTGTTTCTGAGAGAACGCTCTCTCTGCTGTCAAACCTCCAGGGCTACTCCTGCTTTGCAAGTTTACCTGCAGGGACAAAAGATCCCTTGGGAAACCCCAAGGAAACAGGAGCTCCCCTTGAGTTTTCAGATCTTTGGCATCAAAGATGACAGGAGCCTGGGAAGTCACCCAGTTAATAATATCCTCCCTTGCCAGTCAAGGTGGCCAACTTTTGGGATGCTTCAGTGCGAGGGAGCCCAAGCTCTAGGTTAGGACTTAGGGAAACCTGGTTCTGTCCAAGCCAAATCCCACCCAGGCCTACTACTGCTACCTGTGTGGCCTGGGGAAAGTCACCTAACCTCTCTGGGCCTCTGTTTCCTCACTTGTAAAATGAGGGGGTTGGTTAGACACAGCCACCACGATACCTTCTAGTCTAAATCTATGCTATTGTGACCTCTGACCTTCTTGCTGTTCCCTTGAATTCTGTACCCCATTTCCCATCTCCTGGCCTTTGCTCTGACTATACCCCATTCCTGGGGTTCACTGCCTTTTCACCTCTACTTCTTATGTGAATCCTTTCCTGATCCCTCCAGTTGTACATGTCATATCCCTCCCAAGTAACCTCTCTAAGCCTCAGTTTCTCCATCAGTAATCAAAGGGTTGGACTAGATGAATTCTCAGATACTTTCTAAATTTATGATCCTATGATCAGTTTCAAACATTAATTAAGCACTTATGTGCAAGACACTGTTCTAAGCACTGGGAGTAAGGGCAGTCTTTTGATTTTCTTTGTATCCCCCAGGCTCTTAGCACAGTGCCTGGAATATAGTAGGAGCTTAATACAAAGTGAGGAAAGAAAATAAGCGTTTAGATAGAACCATGCGCCAAGTGCTCTCCACATGTTATCTCATTTCAGCCTCACAACAATTGTCGAGGCAGGTGCTTTAATGTTCTCGTTTTGCATTTGAAGAAACTGAGGCAAGCAGAAGTTGACTTGCCCAGGGTCACAAAGCCAGTAAAGTGTCTGAGCCTGGATTGATACTCAGCTCTTCCCAACTCCAGACCCAGTGCTCGACCAAGGAATTGGCCTTCTGGGAAGCTTGCCTGAGGGCCTGTCTCCTACAGTCCTGAGAAGATATGAGGCCCCTCCACTGCCATGCTCTTCTTCCTCCTCTGATCTCAGAGGATGAGGGACCCTGCCCCTAGAGGTAACCATCTCCGCCCAGCACCGGCCAGCTGGGTCCTTAGTGGTCAGTGACTACTGTTCCCTCAGAATTCTAGGGGAAACCCTGAGGGGAGTGCTGGGGTGCATACAGTAGGTGCTTGATAAATGCTTTTTACATTCCACATAAAAGGAAATGGTTAAACCTGACGGCTCCTAAGGTCCCTTAGCACTGTAGCTCGTGAGCTCCTTATGTTTAATGGGAATAAAAACAGTGTTTACCTTTCATCTTGAGAAGCAAATGAGACAATTGTAAAGTGCTCAGCACAGTGCCTCGCACACAGTAAGCGCCATATAAATGCTGGTTATGATTATTTTGGGGGAGGATCAAACAAGCCAGCTTAGCATGTTGCCATCCTTAAAGCACTATGTAAAGCATATATCAATAATTAGCAACATTTATTATTAATAGTTAATCAACAGTAATCAACATGTTCATTATAACCAACATGTTTGTGATTATTGATCAGCTGTCAATAATTATTAATTATTGTTTTATCACATTTGTTGATTTATAAGTATGTATCATATCATTTATTATATATAATTATATATGATATAATGCACTATTCTTAATGAGTAGCCATCAATGAATACTTAATTGGCTTTAAAAGAATATTTATTAAGGAAGTATTGCCACCAAAATAATCCCCCCCAAATAGGGGGGTGTACTTTCCCTTACCCATTACTGTAGAGAGTGAGCTCAAACTTAGAATACTATCCCAGAGTCATCAGTGGCAAAGGGTAGCTCAGAGCTTAGTCACTGGGAGTCCTTTTCTTCCCCCAGTAGGGTCCTCAGGAAGTTTCCCTTGACTACCTGCTGGTCCCCAAGGATTTGTAAATCCTTGCAAAGCCCACACCTCCAAATTATCTCTTCCCTGAAGGTCACTCTTTCTTCAAAACTGCCTTTCCTTGGATGATCTCATTTGTTTTCTGTGCCTTTCAGCTCTCAGCGCAGAACGTATCATCAGCTCCCAGCTCTGGTGGCTGGGACCTCCAAATACTCCAACCTTTTGATGTTCACAAGGTTCTAACCTGGTTGATCCTGTCTCTGGATACTCAGCTGGAATGTTTCTCTCTACTTCCAGCTGGATGTACTGTCTCCTACTAGTCCAATCCCTCCCACAGCATGGTCAGTAGGATCTCAGGGACTTAGAAGAGTTCTCCCCACTAGCCAAGCTTACTATTTTTAGATGGATCCACTTTTTTTTTGACGAATCACAAGATATTTCCTTGTGGCATCATCTGTCTTTATCCAATGGACCCCCCACCCCATTCTTTCAAATTTGTTAAGGATTTATTCACACCTAGTTTACTTTTGATTGACTGTCTGATTTAAGCAGATGTCTGGACTTTCTGTGATTGATTACAGCCCGTGAACTAAACGTAAGCAAGATTCTTTCTTTACTTGTCATTTCTCCCAATTAGAATATGAGCTCTTTGAGAGGAATGACTCTTTTTTTTTTTATCCTTAGCATTTAGCACAGAACCTGGCACAGTCAGTGTTGGATAAATGCTTTTTCCATTCCATGTAAAATGAAAGGTTTGAATTTGATGACTCCTAAGTAAGGTGATTCCTACTTTCAACCTATGATCAGATGAGTCAAATCAATCAACAAGCATTTATTAAGCACCTACTATGATCCACTGTACTAGAGACTGGGGTTACAGATACAAGGAATGAAATCATCCCTACTCTCAAAGAACTTAGAGACAGATGGCCCAGTGGATAGCTCACTGGGCTTGGAACCAGGAAGGCTCATCTTCATGGGTTTGAATCCAGTCTCAGACACTTACTGGTTGTGTGACCCTGGGCAAGTCACTTAACCCTGTTTGCCTTAGTTTCCTCATCTGTCAAATGAACTGGAGAAGGGAAGGACAAACCACTCCAGTATCTTTGCCAAGAAAACCCCAAATGGGGTCATGAAGAGTCAGACATGACTGAAACAACTCGACAACAACAAAAATATATAAGGAATAAACACAAGGTGTCCCAACAGTCTTAGTGATGATTTAAGGCCCAGGGGTGGGGAATCTGTGGCCGGCCTTGAGGCCACATGTGGCCCTCTAGGTCCTCAAGTACGGCCCTTTGAATGAATCCAAACCTCACAGAACAAATCCCGTAATTAAAGGATTTGTTCTTTAAAACTTGGACTCTGTCAAGAGGCTGCACCCAAGGACCTAGAAGGCCACACATGGCCTCGAGGTCGGCTGCAGGTTCCCCACCCCTGATTTAAGCTTTTAGTAGCTTAAACCAGCACTAAGGCTGTTGGGACACCCTGTATGAAGATAAAAAAATACAAATAAATCCAAGGTGGCTAAATAGAGGTAGTTTGGGAGGGAGGGCACTGACAGTTGGAGGGGATCAGGAAAGGCTTCAAGTAGATGGTGATGCCTGAGCCACGCCTGGAAGGCATAGAGGGATTCTGGGAGGCAGAGTGCATTCTAGGCATGGGGACACAGCAGGTGGCATGTTGAGCATGGAGAACAGAGAGAAGGCCATTTTGGCTGCAGGACGTGGGAAGGAGATAACATATACCAAGGCTGGAAAGATACATTGGGGCCAGGTTGTGAAGGGTTTCAAAAGCCCAATTAGCCAAGTGCCCTGTTCTCTCCCCATTCATTCCAGGCTGGACCAATGCGGACTTCGGGGATGATGGGAGATGCTCTGTTGGTAAGCAGTGGATACTGAAGAAAGATCAGCTATTGAGAAGGTCCTTTTTAGGCAAAGAGAGAACGGGAGGTGAGGACCCTGAGCAGGGTCAGGGAGATGCTTCAAAGGGGAGAAAAGAGTTTTCCACTTACTGGGAGCCTTGTGACTGTCGCTGTCGGAGCCATCTCCCGGGCCACTCTCTGGGCCACTTTGGACTCCCCCAGCCTCACTGCCAAGGCTGGTCCCACTCTCGGAGGGCTGGCTAGGAGGCAGAGCCTGGCCTTGGGCTGCTCTGGAAGGGTCACTGCTGCCACCTAGAAGAGATCAGACAGTGGACTAGGGTATTTGGGGCACCTGCCCCTTCAGATTTTAACTTCCTCTTCTACTCCCTTCCCGGGACCTGCCAACAGGGTCTTGCTAGTTCAGTGAGTCAACAAGCATTTATTAAATACTCACTATGTGCCAGGAATTGTGCTAAGTACCAGGGATACAAAGAAACAGCAAAAATAGACCTTGCCTTCATGGAGCTTACACTCTAACTGGGGAGTCAACTGGCCCATGGAGATGTATGTACAAGATAAGTTAATCTAAGAAGGTTACCAGCTCCAGGAGGGAGTGCAGGAAACCTCTTGGGGAGTAGCGCAATTCTTCCCAGTCCTAAACCTCAGAGGAGAATTGAGCCAGGGGCCCTTCCACCTCTTGAGTTTTGACCCATAAAGGTCCTGATGAAGCTTTTGTATTACCCCAATGGTATCTGCCCTCCCTGGAGGAATATGGTGGAGGAAGACAGACCCATCTTCCCCATCTACCATGACACTGGGCTCCTTTAAGACTCAGATAGATATCCCCTAGGTGGGTCTACCTAATGAACTCAAAATGAGAAATATGACTGCACCAAGGTAGCACTTACTCCTGGCTCATAGGATCATACATCTAGAGCTGGAAGGGACCCCAGATGCCATCTAGTTCAGATCCTGTTTTTGGAGGGACAGACTCAAGATGGCAGATTAAGATGAAGCACTTTTACCTAGCCCACCTAATATACCTCCACAACAGCTTAGAAAACTCACCAGACTGAATTGTGATTGGGAAAGCCAAGAAAAAGTCACAGTGAGTCATTTTTCTAGCCCAGGGCAGCTTAGGAAGACAGACAGAGAAGTGTGTGGAGACTAGGGCAAGGGTGGGCCAGGAGCATATGGAATACCTGAGCAAGTCACTTCTCCTTTATGAGCCTCAGTTTTCAAACTCTGTAAAAATGAGATGGGTTGGACCAAAAGGTCTTTCAGGTCCTTTCCAGTCTGAATCTATGATCCCATGATGCAAAGTCCCTTTATATGTCTGGCCTCAGTTTCCTTCTCTGTAAAATGAAGGGGGTAGCCCAGAAGGCCTCTTTGATTCATTCTAGCTCTAGAACTAGGGGCCAGTCTAATCCCCCTTATACTTGCTCTCCCTCCCTGTAGAAGGGTTATAATGAGCAAATGAAGAAACGTGTACATTTTTTGAAACTCCAAAGTGCCAAGAGAAATGCACCTTTAATGTGGTTATCTCAGCTGAAGCCATGAAGAAGATGTAGCCCTTTAAGTGAATGCCCTTGGTTGAGTCCCCTGGGAAGGAAGGGGCTGCCCCAGGTCCTCTGACTCCAAACACAGTGTTCTCTCAGAGGAGTGAGTTCACCATCACTGAAAGTCTTCAAGCACAGGCTGATCACTTGCCTGGGATACTGCAGAAAGAATCACTGGTCTGGAACAGTTCAAATTGGATTGGATGGCCTCTGGGGTCTCTTCCAGGTCTGATTCTACAAATCAGCCCCTACCACTCCGAACTTTCTCTTCTTAGATTCAGTTAATGATGCTTGAATATCTACTTAAGTGCACCCCAGAGAGCTATGTTCAGAGAAACTCTGCCTCAGTCTTCCCTGGACAGCTTAGACCTGCCCCTTCTAGCCCCAAGTCTTCTCAAAGCTCAGCCTCTCTGCAGGGCCACCCACCTCCTTACCTGATTCTGTTCGGCATTTGCTACCTTTTGAGCTCTTGGCTCCAGCATCTTCCAGGCTGGAAGAACTCAAGGTGGAGTCACTGTCGCTGTCACTAGAAACCACTGGAAGAGACAAACATAGACTGAGAATGTTTATCCTTGCGCCCAGTGGGCTCACACCAGGCCAGTGGACCAGCTTCCTTACTGGCTGCACATCAAAGAAGGAAGGGATTCTGCATGGGGGAAGGGTAACTAGTTGCTCTTGACATCCCTAGGGCACTGAGCAAGAGGCAAAGATCGGCTCCAATTAGAGGCGGGAGAGATTATGATCGGACTGAAGGAAAAACATCCTCAGTGTCAAAGGGATAATAGGCTGGGATGGGGGAGGGAGGGAGAGAGGTTGTTAAGGCTGTGTCTCTAGGGACCCTGTGGGAGCAGTCCTGGTTAGAAGCATTGGTGGATGCCAGTCATTGTGACACTCTATCACATCCTGCTAACATGATTCCTTAGCTACTTTCCTGGCTGTCAAGCCTGTCTCCCCAACTCAATGATACCACTGGATATTTGTAAAAGGCTTACAGGTTACGAAGTGTTTAAATGACACCGTCTCCTTTAATCTCAAGACACCCTAAGAAATAGACAGAACAGGGCAGGGGCTAATCAATCGAGCAATGCCCATGTATTAAGCACCTGCTATATACCAGGCACAGACAAAAATCAATCAAGTAAGCACTTATTAAACACCTCCTAAGTCCACCCACCAGTGCAGTGGGTGCTGAGAGATGACAATGAACAATCTCTGGCCTCAGGGAGCTTATGTTCTATTGCTACTGTCTACATGAAGAAACCGCGGTCCAGTGAAGAGATCCAGCCTTTTGTTTGGCCCAGGTGTCTAGGAGAGGGGGGAGAAAGAATGAGTCCATACTCTGTTCCACTCCCCCAAAGTCTCACTTTGTAACCCCGCATTTAAAATACATATTTTGATTGATAACTTTCATTATTTGTAGAAAGCCATCTCATATAACAAAGACTCTTTGGAAAGAAAAAGAATAGGAAAACCCAGTAAAATCAAAGCATAAGGAAAAAACAACTGATAAGGTATGTAATGTTCTTCACCCATAGACCTCTGCCTCTGCCAAGGAGGAGGAGGAATTGTCTTGTCTCTCTTTTGGGGGGGCCATGTTTGTTGTCATTTTGCACCCTTCATTTTTGATTATTTTGTGGATAAGACTCATTCTACCAGAGGCCCAGGGTTTTGGCTAATTAGGAAGCAGTCTCTCAGTAATTTTGATGAATGACAGCTTCCCATCACCCCTCACTCCAACCCACACCAGGGTTGCCCTCTCATTCATTCTACCTGCATTGTCAGAGAGAATCACATATTCACAGCTGGAAGGCTCTCTGAGGTCATCTAGTCCAAATACGCTCGAAAAAGGACCATCTCTAGCACCCTGCCAGTTTTAATTTTATGAACCTATGACTCACTCAATTAGATTTTAAGACATATTAGAAAGCAATAATTACAAAAACTATTTGGCACCTTCACTTGATTCCAATTATCCATGCATTCACACATTCAGCCTATTATTAAAAGTACCTACTATGCATCAGGCATTGTGCAAGGCTCTGGTGACACAAAGGCACAAATGAATCACTCCCTGCCCTCATGGAGCTCACATTCTATTGAGACAAAACAAACGTGGACACAGTTAAATCTTTCTTTGAGGATACAGGAGGCATCTTAGAGAAACTCTAGGTCCTCATTACAGGTATCAAACCCTGCTGTAAAAATTTTAACTATTAGTTTGGGCACCTGGAGCAAGTGGCATGAAATATTCCCAAGGCAACATGAAACACATCCCAAGTCAACTTTTTAAAATGGGCACTCTAGCAAGGGGGTGTTGGGATACAATTCGCTACTGTGAGGAGACAGAGATCATGGGAGAGACCACAGGACAAAGGGGGATCGCCATGAAGAGGAGAAGAAATAAGGTGGGGTGGGGGTTGGAAGGAGCTCAATTAGGGGTGAAGCTGCTGCAGAGAGGAGAGGAAGGATGCCATCTGGCAGCTTCCTACTTTAATTATTCTTGCTAACTGAGTCCTAGGATCAGTTGTTTTGATCTACTGAAGGAATCCAAGGATAGTTCCACCCTCTACATTTCTATACCGTGGGGAAAAGCTCTGATTGCCCCACCCTAGTTATGGCTCTTTATAAAAGTAATACTTCAGCAGTCCAAGGATCTGTGATTTCATCAGGATAGGTACTTTTTTTTTTACCAGAGCAGGCTTCTACTCCTCTGTGGTTCAGTAGATGGTCTTCAAGAGTACCATGGTAAAAAAAAATCCTTACCCTGTGGGCAACCTGGTGATGAGTTTCTCTAGATTTATCTGGTCTGGTCCCCAGACAACAGACCCTGGCTCATAATGGAATAGCCTGTACATAACACAGTATATAATAGCCTGCTGGTGCCTCTGAGAGTCTGTGTTCACTACTAAGAGGAGGCTTGGAGGGAAACTTTCGCATTTTCATAATAATTCTTATTTCTTTTACTTAAGAGAACGAGTGAATCACCCATTTCTTTAAAGCAAATAGGAACCTTAGGAATTATTTAGTCTGACCATCTCATTTTACGAGGGTTTTCCATTTTTCAAGGCCATTTCACATACAGGATCTCATCTGATCCTTACAACTGCCCTGGGACTTAGGCAGACACAACATTTCACAAAAAAAAAATAAGAGGAAGCAGAATGTGGGAGATTGAGAGCTGGTTTTCAAGAAAGGAAGATCTAGGCTCTCTTCCTACCTCTGACGCATAATGGTTTCAACCTCCCTTCCCCCAATTTACTTCACATTGTTTTCCCAAATATGAGACAGTGTGGCACAGTGGGGAGAGCTGGTCTCAGACACAGGAAAATCTGGATTCAAGTTCCACCTTTGACACCTACTGTCTGGGTGACTCTGGGCAAGTCTTTTAACCTCTCTGTCCCTTTGGTGACTCTCTAAGAGAGAGGATGCAGAGAGGGTGCCAACCTGCTTTGGTGGAGGGGATTTCCTCACTTGGGAGCTCTCTGCAGACACAAAAAAATCAGATCCAATCCAAAGTAATAATATTTATAATGACATATAGTTGTAGATGTATATGCATGTATACATGTGTGTGCATATACATTATATATGTATATCTACATATTTATATATACACATATATGTATACGTATACACACATACATACACATGCAATGGACACATATACACATATGAGTCTGAGTCAGTAATTGAGACAGAAAACTGGTCTTGGAGCCATGAAGACCTGGGTTCAAGTGTCATCTTTGACACATTTGGCTGTGTGACCCTGGGCAAGTCACTTAACATCTCAGTGGCTCCAAGTAACTCTTTCGATCACAGAGGAAGTGTTGACCTTCCTTGGTAGAGGGAGCTTCCCCACCTGGGACCTCCCTCCATCAGTGAAACCATATGTCCAGTCCTGACTCCACCTTTAAATAATGTTTTAAACTTTGCAAACAGCTTTATAGATATCCTGTTATTTGAACCTCTGTGAGGTTGGTATTGTTCTTATCTTCAATTTACAGATGAGGGAACTGAGGCACAAGCACACAGGAGAGAAATGTCCTGCCCCTAGAATATTTGGTGGGGGGAGCTTGAGAACTCATGTCTCCTGACTCCCAGGTTAGAGCAGGGGGAAGCACAGCAACGGCTCCGACCGTAACTAGAATGACACTTGCTGCTGCTTGGGTTTTTGACAGGGTGCCTGAGATGGAGCCACCAAGATAGCCCCAGCCAAGCAGTCATTGGGTTGGGCACCTTGCTATCTGATAAACCAAACCACCTTGCCACACTGCCTAACGCAGTTAGGCCCACACAGCTCTTCAGGGAAACTCTACAGAAACTTCCCCAAAGGAAAAAACCAACTCACGTGTGGAGAGGATGTCCATTCATGCAGTTATCTCTGCTCTAGGGGCTGGGGTAGGCGAGGCTTTCACTGTTGAGGCTGGGGATCCAAGAAGGTAGGGACACTCAGAGGCATGTGTAGCTGCAGCAGAAAGGCCCATGGAGGCCAAGGAAGGCCACTTTCTAGCTGGGAAGCCTTAGGCATAACTTGGTTTCAGAACTAAAGGGCAAGGTGAGCTCCTGGAGGGCAGGGACTGTCCTGTGCCTCTCCTTGTATCCCCAGCATTTGGCACAGTTACAAAAATGATCTCATTTGATCCCCATAACAACCCTGACAGATAGGTGCTATGATTATCCCCATTTTATAGGGGAGGGAACTGAGGTGAACAGAAGTTAAGTGACTTGTCCAGGGTCTCACAGCTAGTAAGTGTCTGAGGCTGGATCTGAAGTCAGAACTTCCTCAGGACTCTATCTACTTCACCATCTACTTCACCTCATTGCTCTCAAATAACTCTCTCATTCTATTGTTTCAGACAAATCGCATATCTGAATTTCCCAAATAGAGAGTTCCCACACACGGATGAAATCCCAAGTTTGAAAAAAATAAAAATATATGATGTGAAAGGTATGGTTAAGGAGGCCAGAATCATGGAACCATAGTTATATTTACATAGAAAGTACTGATCCCTTTTGGTTTGGGGTGCAAGTCATAATGAGAAAAGATTACTTCTTTCTGTGGTTTTTTTTGTTTTGTTTTTACAAAAGGCAGAGAGCAGGGTGGAAGGGAGCCAGTCGGCGTCCATTAAAGACCCTGGACCGTGCAGGTGCCTTTGCCTCCAGGGGTCATTTCACTCACAAAGGTTTCAGAGAGGAGGGTACCAGCTGTCAGAAAATGTTCTTGCTTTCCCATCAGCCCCCCTCGGCTGCATCTTCTCTCATTGTGTCAGGGATTTCAAGCTGGGATCAGGCTGGAGCTTAGAGGGCTTTGCAGCAAGGGCCCCCAAATCCCATTTCTAATCTACTCTAATAAATTCTGCTAAAGAAACAAACTGAAAGAAGAAAGAGAAAGAAAAGAAAAGTTCGCAGTATCTATGCCCAGCGCTGAAGCATCAGTGTCAGCAGGGGAAAAAGACGCTTATGATCTGCCAGAGGGATGGGAGTTCCTGGATGGAAGCCCAACACACACACAGTTCCCCAAATACTCCTGGCTTCCTTCAGAGAGGGGGCTGGGGGAGCCCATATTCCAGAAATGTCCCCATGAAACCCAAGCTGGCCTCATCTGCCAGTCTACTGCCGCTGTTGTTCCTCCCTCCCTTTGCAGTCCAGCTCATAAATCTTCTAGGTCTATTAACAAAGCTTTTAGGCTCATAAATCTTTTGGCCTCTGCTCTTCCATCCTCAGCAAATGATATTCATAGTCTCTCTTTCTCTCCCTCTCTCTCTCTCTCTCTCTCTCTTCCTCCTCCTCTTCCTTCTCTCTCTCTTCCTCCTCCTTCTTCTCTCTCTGCCCCTCACCTCCCTCTCTCCCCCTCTCCCTCTCCCCTCTCTCCGCCCCAACACATTCCCCAAAGGATCAGACTGAGATTACAGAGCAATGAGATCTTGGATGGAATCCACACTTATTTTTCAGATTGAAAAAGGAAAGGAATCGTCCCTACAGTCTTCCAAATAAGAGGCAGCTTGGGTTAATGGATAGTGAAGCCTGAACTAAATTAAAATGCAATTGGGAAATAGTTAACAAAATAAAAATACAATAGAACATAAATAATGTTAATGTGTGGTTTTCTAAGTCAATATGCCTCTGGCAGGGATCCTTAGATATGGTTTAGTGCCCTCCCTCCCCATTTCTATTTGAGTTTGACACCACCGGGCTGGGAGACCTGGTCAAGAAGACCTGGGTTTGAATCCCACTTCAGATTCCTCCTTGCTGTGTGGCCCTGGGCAAGTCACTTGAACTCCTTCACCCTCAGCTTCCTCACCTGTAAGATGAAGTTGGACTCCCCTTTTAATTCTAAACCTATAATGCCATGACCCTAGCTCTACAAATCACCATTCCTGAGCCTCTATTTCCTAATCTGTAAAATGAGGGTGAACTAGATGGTCTCGAACATCACTTTTGACTCCAACACTCTGGTTCTGTGATTTTAGTTGTGTGACACTGAGTAAGTCCTTTCCCTTCCCTGGGTCTCAGTTTCTTCATTTGTAAAATGGGGGTGATAATAACACCCCCCCCCCCAGGGAAGCTCTTTCTGATCCTGCTGCCACTAGTGCCCTCCTCACAAACCACCTTACATTTTTCTATTTTGTATCTGCTTCTTCGTGTACAGATTATTTCCCTCATAGAATGTAAGATCCTTGAGGGGAGGGGCTATTTCATTTTTGTCTTTACAGGCTTCTAGTCCAATAGTACTCGGGTGCGATAGATGGTGCTCAATAAATGCTTGTTGGTTGACTGGACCTCCAGTGCCAAGCACTGTGTCATGCATATAGAAGGTACATAATTGATGCTTATTGACTGATTAAAAGTACTTTGACACCCTTATGGCACCATAGCTTTGTGATGGAGCCTATGTCACCCAAATGGACCTGCCCTATGGCCCAGCTGTGAGTGCATGGTAGGTAGGAGTGTGGTAGGAGGAGATAGTGAGCAGGGGCAGAAGAGATATGGTGGTCACACCCCCTTCAGAACTCTGCCCAAGGGCCTGAAACTCTGGGGATCTTCTCCACCAACTTGGGGGAAGTAACAGTGCTACTCCAGACAATGCTGGCTGGCTGCCTGCTGAAAACAGAAGCCCAGGATTCAGAACTAGTTTGTAACCCCCAGCACTAACCGCTACCCCATACTTCCTCCTGCCTGGGCTTTCTCCTGGTGTTGGCTAGGAAAACAGCTCCCGGGCCAAGCAGCAACAGTCCCTTTTTTGGGGACAGGCCAGTTCTGTGTGCCTGGTTTGCTCTTAAATGGATTATCAGCTTGACTGTCACCATGGAAACTCTGAGTCTTAGTACTCAGAGGGAGAGAAAAAAAATTTTTTAAAAAGAATGTCGCTCCTGACTGCCTCAAACAAAGAACAGGGGCAACAGGGCTAGAATACAATCACTGGATTTGGAACTTGAAGGGACTTAGATATCACAGATTGAGAGCTAGAAGGGGTTCAGAGGTCTAGATCTCTTAAGAGGTCACCGTCCTTCACCTTAAAGAAAGGGAAACTGAGACCCAGAAAAAAGAAAAGATTTGCCCAAGGTCACATAGCTAGGAAGTAAGAGAGTCAGGATCAGAACTCAGGTTGTGGATTTCCAAGTCCTGCCATCAGTCTTTACCCAGCTGCCTCTCTTGCAGGAGTAATACTAACCCTGGATAAGTAAAGCGAAGACCCAGTGCAGTGCAAGGGTAAGTGGCCTAGTGTGGGCATCAGGAAACCTGGGGTCTGGTTCTAGCCCTGCCTTTCATGTACTGTGTGATCCTGGGCAAAGTACTTTCCCTCCCTGGATCTTAGTTCCATTTACTATAAAAAGAAGGGGTTAGGAAACTGAAAGCTGCATGATGATCAGGCAGTGGAAGGAACTTTGGTTCTGGAGTCAGTCCAAATCCTACCCATGATGATTACTCCAAATGGCCTTGGGCAAATTATGTTATTTCCCTGGGCCTCAGTTTCCTTGGTTGTAAAATGGGTGAATGAAGGTCACCTCTGAGGTCCAGATCCATAAGTAAGGGCCTGACATGGTCACATCTGTTTTAGGAGCATTGGTTGGACAGCTGTGTGAAGGAAGGATTGGGGAGGGGAGAGACTAGAAGGAGATACTTGTGAGGAAGGTCTCTCCAAAGGCTCCTTCTCCTTCTGGTGGAGAGGTAAGCGACAGCAGGTACAAGGTGTCACACATACCCTCAGCCTTGGCTGGCTTTGCTGAATTGTGTTTTAATCCCATCTTTGTGGCAAGGGAAGGCTTGCTAGCCAAGGGAGGGGAAACTCAGAAATGAAATGGCATCTGAAACCAGGGCATCTATTAAAACTTTAAAAAATGCAAAAAAATATAAGAAGGTTGGACTAGTTGATCTCAAAGGGCTCCTCAAGCTTTTAACCATCTTCTGATTCTCCTTTAAGCCCAGATTCTCATCCATCACAGTGAAGCACCCTTGACAATTCTGAAGACTCTTTGGGCCTGAGCTGCAGCTAGAAAGCAGAGGAAAGACCATTTCCAGGCTCTGCCTGAACTTGAGGTGGCCAGCCCAGTCCAGGGACAAGAGCTCAAGCGCTCCAGAAGCAGTTAACATGTTGACACTATGTCTCAGTGTTTCCAACCCACCCCCCCCCCCGAAATTATGGGAATTAGGGAGGTGCTGAGATATTTTCAGCAAACATGCCGCCGAAGCAAAGCAGATGGTGGAAAATTTCACAGGCTGAAAAATAAAACAGAAAAAATGCAATAGAAAGAAAAGCAAAGCCTCAGGGACTCAGCGATGTTTCCTAATTAGCCCCTGCCCATCTCAAGGGGGAGAAGAAGAGGTTAAGAGTAGATACTGGCATTGTAGGCAATGTCCTGCTAGGGAGCTGTCCCCTTCAGCACCATCACCATCATCACGACCATCACATACAGCTCACACAGTAGGAGCCTGAATGCAGCCAGGTTAGAGGATCGCTGACCTTCTGAGTTATTTCTAGCTTTCTCCTTGGTTCCCCAAACACACAGCCACTGGATTTCCTGCCAGCAATCCCTTGTCTCTAGTGGTCCAACTGAGCTCACAGATGCTGCAGGGATGGATGGCTTAGAGGCTGAGTCAGGGGAGAAGGAAGAGGCAGGTCTGTTGGTAGAGAAGGCAACTCTAGGAAAGAACCACCACTAGGTGGCACGGGGGAGTGCTGGATTTACAGTCAAGAAGACTCCAGTTCAAATCCTGCCTCACAGAGTGCTTGGCAAAGGATTCTTTGGGCCTTGTTATCCTCATATGTAAAATGAGGGGATTGGCTCAATTGCTTGTAAGGTCCCTTCCGGGTCTAACCCTATGACCCTCCCCTAACTCAGCATGAATTTAAGGTTACTATTATATACAGTGCCTGGCATATAGTAGGTACTTGGTAAATGCTTATTGACTGGACTCTTACATGTTTCTAGATCTATCTAGATCTATCCTGTATCCCAACTTCCCTATTTATATCAAGGGGGTCATTTAATCCAATATTCTCATTTTCCAGAAGAGTAAAATGAGGCCCAAAGAAGTTAGACATGCTCTGGCCTTTCAATACCTTTCCTGAAACATGGAACCTAGAGACAGGCATAGCACTACAGAGAGGGTCTGAGCAGGGCCCAGAGAAATGAAGAGACTTGTCCAAGGTCATATAGCTGCTGAATGATCCAAGCCCAGACTAGAACTCAGGGTGCCTGACTCCTAATTCAAAACTCCTTGGCCCTAAGACAGGCTCTGCTTCATCACCCATAACGTTGACTTGGTGGCTCGGGACAGGGCTGGGACAGCTCCAGTGCATCGATGCCTGTCCACTCACTGGTGCTTTTGATCTGTTCCCCAGAACCCATTCAGCCTTACAGAACCCTAAATCAATACCTCCACCCCATCATGGGAAGCAGAGTTTTCCAGCATTAAAAACTGTTACTGCTGTTGAGTTGTTTCATTCGTGTCTGACTTTTCAGGACCTCATTCGGGGTTTTCTGGGCAAAGATACTGGAGCAGTTTGCCATTTCTTTCTCCAGATGAGGAAATTGAGGCAGAGTTAAGTGACTTGCCCAGGGTCACACAGCTAGTAAGTGTCTGAAGCTGGATTTGAACTCAGGAAGATGAGTCTTCCTGACTCCAGGCCTGATGCTCTGTCTACTGAAGCGTGACCTAGCTGCCCTGCATTAAAAATAGGTATATTCATGAAAAGTAATTCTATAATGGTGAGTATATGGGCTGTCTGGGACAAGAGGCTGTGCCTCTAAAATGAGATTACTTAGAAAGGAAAACAATAATGATGATAATAAATAGCATTGATACGGCACCTTCAGGTTTACTATACCTGTGCCATTTCATTCGATGCACACAACAATCCTAGGAGGTGGGGGCTATTATGAACCCCATTTTACAGATGACCGAGGTTGGGAGAGTTTAAGTGACCTGCTCAGGGTCATAGAGATAGTAAGTGACTGCTGACAGGATTCAAACTCAGGTCTCGCTGACTCCAACCCCAGTGACCTATCTAGTGGTAGAATACACCAAAACTTAATTACACAAAATGAGCCCATAGTGATAGGATCATAAATGTAGATCTAGAATGGACCTCAGAGCCTATCTAGTCTGAACTCTCATTTTACACATGGGGAAACCAAGGCCCATGGAGGTTGTATATACCTCAGGATCATAGATAGTGACCTGGAAGGGACCTCAGAGATTAGCTAGTTCAAATCTTTCATTTTACAGAAGAAATAGGGAGGTTAAAGTGACTTAGGATCTCAGATTTAGAGGCAGACGGTACTTCAACTCCTCATTTCACACATGAGGAAACTGAGGCCCAGGGAGTTTGTATATAACATAGGATCTCAGAAACTATCTAGTTCAAACATCTCGTTTTATAGACAAGGAAAATGAAACAGAGTGAGGATTTGAACCCAAGTCTCTCCAACACTCTTTCTACCATACCCCATAGCCTCTCAGGTTACTGAATATCTCATGCAATATCTCTCAGTGATGTAGAAATGTGAGTTGTTATAGTCACTTCTACTGTTATTCTCTCACTAAGAGCATTAGTATAAGCCATATTCAGGTTTTGCACAAACCAGAGCCAGGAAAAAAATATGACTTATTTGTGAACCAGAGATGTAACTAGGATGGGATGGCCAGTACTTTGACTCAGGTGTCAAGTTTAACACCTGTCCTCTCAGCAGGTAGAAACAACTGAACTTACCCCACCTGGTTAACAAGACTAATTGGTTAAAATAGGAGCTACCAGGTGGTATGCTTTCCCTTTGCTCTCTCAGGGTCTCACTCTCTCTCCCCTATGGGCATCTTTCCCATGAGGAAGGTCCTAGGATTCCCTATCTGCTTTATGGTGCTCATTTGGGTCCCCAGCATTGCTCATGATGGCTCTTGGATGTGTATGATTTTTTATTGTCCTTTGTACTAGGTCACTTGCTGCCTTTACTTCCTTCCTCAAGTTTCTGGTCCAGGTTCTAGCTCTGTAGATAAATCCAATGCTTGGCTGACTCTCCCTAAGATATGATCTGATACTCCTTCCTGTCTTCAGGACCATTCTTGGTTCTATTTATGTTCTAGATCATCCCTATTACAAAACATGCTACTGGAGTCTGAAGGAAGGCAAGTTATCTCAATTTTGACTCCAAGAAGTCTCTAGCCTGCTCTCCATCTCCTTACTGGCTACCTTTGCGGAGCTGATGCTATAGAGAAGACAGAGGTAGGTTCTGACTGAGAAGTGCAGTCTGATGAGCTGACCAGGACTGGCTCTTTGGCAGCCAATCAGAAGACTGGATAACTGGAGAAACCCCACATTTGAAAGCAATGGTGGGGGAGGGGAGCACATAGTCAAGTCAGTCTGAGTCAAGGACAAGAGGAGAAAGTAGGTGGGGACTGGGAATGAGTGTCTCAAAAGGGAGGTTAGAAGAAGGACTTGTTAAGAGGGAGGCAGAGAAAATGGAATGTGGCTGGGACTGGGCTCTTGAGGCCTGTACTTCTTAGCTAATAATAACAATTAATATAACTATTTTTAATGCAGGTTTTGTAAGGAAACAGCAGAAATCATGCAACCTATCACCTCAGGCTGAGAAGACTTAATACCTACCAGATACTTAAAAAGAAAGACATGATCAGAATTATACACTAGGAATTTGCTATTCCTTATAAACTAGGAGATGATAAATTCCCAGAATAGAAATGCAAATTCCCAAATACTCTTGAAAATTTAACAAATGGACTCTTGGAATAGAAGCATTATCAGAAATGAAATCATTGCTTACAGTGGTTCAGACATAACATTGATCTGTGTTAAGTAACTTAAGGACGATGCTTTTAATGGAAGTCAACATAGATGCAACCTCCAAACTACGTGTAATGAGAAGCTCTCAAAACATAGAGTCCTATTGATTGGAAGAGATCAAAACCACATGGGAACAGATGCATATCATCCCCATCATCCTGTCTACTCCTGAACTTTTCCCAAAGTTGCTTTCCATGATTCTACAGAAAATAAAGCCTTGGGAGTCCTTCCCAACCCCTCTTATTTCCAGTGCCTTCTCTCCCAATTATTTCCTATTTATCTTGTACATAATTTGCTTTGTACATATTTGTTTGCACATTGTCTCCCCCATTAGATTATAAGCCTCCTTGAGGGCAGGGTCTGTCTTTTGCCTCTTTTTGTATCCCCAGTAGCACAGTGCCTGATACATAGTAGGTGCTTAATAAATGTTTATCAGGTGATTGATTGAAATAAGCTCACAGTGCTTTTATTTAATTATAAAAAAGCAATCATTTCCTCCACCTGTGCTATAGTTTGCTGAACATTGGACCTATAGAAAAGCAATAGTAGGGTGGTAATTTGTCCCAGGACTGTTTCTATCTGATCTGCTTTTGAACATAAGAGGACAAGAAAGAAAATAAAAATGACTAATAACAATAACTGATATTTATGTCAGTTATTTATTTCCAAATGCATTCTTAATTGATCCTCACAACCACCTACTGAGGTAAGTGCTCTAGATTTTATCACACCCATTTTATAGATGTGGAAACTGAGGCTCAGAGAGGTGAAATGATTTGGCTAGGATCACAATGCCAGTTAGTATCTAAGGTGGGATTTGAAGCCAAGTCCAACTTCCTGATTCCAAGTTCAGGATTCAAGTTAGCCTGAATGGCAGAGGACTTCAGGAATGGTAGGTTCTGGTTTTAGTTTTCTTGGAAGGGTCCTTTTCTCAAAGCCCTATTCCAATGTAGACTCACAGTGGGGAGGAGACCCTGGGCTCCTCAAGGATATGCTGATAGAACATAACCTTTGACAAGTCCCGTCCAAGAACAAAGGCTTTGAACCCAGACCTGGTGGGGGACTGTGTGTCTGTCTTTTGAGGTCCAGGCCAGTTAAATTCAGACACTTGTCACCAGATCATTGGCCACTAGGGGATTAAATAGTCTTCTGGTCACAGGAGGAAGTGCCTATCCTAAAAAAATTTCAGACCTTTCCAAGTTGAAAGTGACCCTTTGCCTATCCTGGGCTCTGACCTTTGGGGGCTGAACTGCCTGAGGATGAGAAATGTCTCTTTCTCACTTTTCCTCTCCATGGGAGTCCAGTTCCTACTAGGCTACTAGTTCCCTGCTTGGCCTTGGCCAAGTCATTTCCCTTCCCTTGAAATTCAGTTTCCCTCTATATAGAAGGTTGGTAATAGAATCCATAACGTTCAAAGTCAATTACGGTTCTGACATTACATGACTGCTGCAACATGTGGATGGCCTATATTCTCTGGAGAGTGAGGAGACCAAGGAGGGGAGCTGGTAAGACCCCAGAACCAGAGAGGGAGGCTTTTAGCAAAGCCCCTTTGGCCACAAGGTCACAATACATCTTCCCTGCTGATAGCCCACTGGGAAACAGCCACTGCCACAGGGAGAAAAGCACAGTGACAATAGTCCATGGCCCAAGCTTCCTGGACAGCGCTGTCAGTGTTTGAAAGACAGACTGAGCAGCTTGCCAAAGTCTGGCTGGGTCAGCTGAGGCCATCTCTGTTTACCCACCAACAAGGAGGAGGCTGCTGCAGGCTGGGTGCCACAGGGACCTCCCTGAGAAACACAGCTGGCTCAGTCCAGCCTGTTGCTGCTTCCATGCCTGCTCAGCCTGGAAGGCGTCTTCCCTAGGCTGGCTGGTGGCTCCTCTCAAAACCCCATGGTGGGAGGCTGGGAGGAGGCAATTTCAGCAAGTCCTGGCCAGGCAGGGGGGTGGGGTGGGAGGAGAGTCTGAGGAGGAAGCTATGAAATGCAGACCTGCCAAGGCTCTGCCCTGCCCCTTAAGAGCCCTTAAGAGGTTCATAAGCTCTGGAACTGGAAGGGACCCAACCAGTCCAACTCCCTCATTTTACAGACAAGGAAACTGAATCCCAGAGGAGTGAAGTGACCTGACCGGCTTCACACAGCTAGGATTACTGATTCAGAATCACAAGGACTAGTTAGGAGTCAGCTAGTCCAACCCCCCTCATTGACAACACTGCTTTGACCTGGGTGCTCCTCTACTCAAAACCCCTCAATAGCTCCCTACTACCTATTTGCTTGATGGTCTAAGTTCATGGATTCCTTAACAGTATATCCAAGGTTCCCCCTACAATCTGGCTTCTATATATGTCTCTGGTCTGTCTTCCTATTCTAGTTTACACCCCTTCCTTCAAACCACCTGGACCGCCCATTGTTCTCCAAACATCATGTACATTCCTGCCTGTGCCAAGACCTTTCACCTCTCCTAGGAGATAATGTAGGTAAGGCACTTAGCATGTGCTAGGCATGTAGTAGGTGCTTAATAAATGCCTTTTCCTTTTCTCCTCTTCCACCTAAGTCAATCTCACTCATCTTTCAATGGGAGTTCAAATCTCAAATCTTTCAGTTGGGGGAGGAATCATAGACTCTCAGGTCTAGAACTGGAAGGGACCTCAGAGGCTGTCTAGTTCAACCCCCTCATTTTACAGATGGGGAAACTGAGGCCCAGGGAAGTGAAATGGTTTGCCTAATGTCCCATGAGTGTTGAGGGATTTGAACCCCCAAACCAGATCACTTTCTACTGCACCAGGGAAATTGATAAAGGCATAATCCCCAGCTTCAGAAATCGTTCACTTACTTCCCAAATAATAAACAGGTGGTACAAGACTTCCATAGATATTGGGAGAGTCTGGGGTGGGAGGTGGGAATGCCCTTTGCTGGGAGGGAGGGGAAGTGGAGGGGGTTGGGGGAGGAGTGCAGGCCGGCTCCAGGAGAAAGAGATGCCAGGTTGGCTTGGGGGAGGGGCTCTCAGCCTGGGAAGGGGGCAGGGGGTTAATGTCATATCATTGCTATGTCCTCTCCCTCTTATTTCTCCCTTGGAGATGATCACTGAGCCTTTATAGCAGGAATAAAATAAAAGAAACCTTTGTCCACACCAAGCTGTCTCTTTGCTTTTATGGGAAGTGCACCATATCCTTTAGGCAGGGGATGTCTCTTATGATTCTGCTGGCCCATGGATCTCTCCTCTGGGCTTCCTCCCTCCATCTTGGGTCCTTTTCTCATGGCTGGGGGTGAGGGGGGTCCTTCTCTCAAGAAGGCAGGGGACATACGTTCAGAGACGGTTGAGGCTGGGGGTAGACAGTGTGCCCTTTCCCAGTTGGGGAGGGAGATTCTGAAACCACAGCAACCTGAGCCCCTTGACCCCCTGTAGTGTGGCCTGGTCCCCGGAGTTGTCCTTGGCTGGCATAATGGGGCTGTCTTGCCCCTTCTCTCCCCTCAACCTGAGAAATATAGATCATAGAACATTGTCTCCCTTCAAATAGCCTTGAATGCCACACACTCCATGCCTACTGCATGACATCAGGATATCCACACTACTGCCCGAGCTAGCAGAGGCCAGAAGTGACCCCGTGATAGCCAGGAGGTCCCCAGGCAAGGGACAACAAATGGAATGGGGTCAGCAGTGCTATCTCTAGAGGTTTGCTTGGGAGCCAGACTATGACTTTAGGAAGCAGGACACAGCGGGGAGGATGCAGGCACTGGAGGCAGGATTCTGGCTGGGGGACTACAGGCAAGTTGCTTATTCTGCCTTTAGTCTGTGCACCTGTAAAATGGAGGCAGGAAGTGGACTTGAGAGCCTCTAGGGTTCCTTGGAGTCCTAACCCTAGGATTCTACACCAGGGCCTTGATTTATCTACCTAACCTACATCACCAGAAGAAGCTGAAACAACATGGGGAGTCACATGACAGAACCACACAGTTAGACAGTGCAGTATAGCGATTCGAAGCCGCAGGACCCAGATTCAAATCCTGGCTCCATCACTTACTACCTGTTTAACTTCTCTCAGCCTCGGTGTCCTCATCTGTAAAACAGAGGGTCACTAATTCTAGAGGACTGATGATGAAGCCCATTACCCACCTCCTGACAGGGAGGTAACTGATTTCAGATCAAGAACGAGACGCACATTTTTGGACATGGCCAAAGTGGGGATTTGTTTTTGACTATGCATATTTTATTTTCCATTTTTTTCTTTCAGTTAGTGCTTGGATGGATGGGAGGGAAAGAAAACAAATGCTTGTTAATTTAAAAAAATAAGGATTTTTTAAAATGAGAGGGCCATGTCATCCTTTCTATTACTGAGAGACTTCGGAAAGGTGGACCACCTGACCCAGGCTGTCCTCTGGCACCCGCCTCTTTGCCCACAGCCACTCTTAGGTTCCATGGCCATGTGGACTCAGAAGTGCAGACTCCTCAAGTCCCAGCCTGGCTGCCTGGACACTCCACTCAATGGGGAAGGGGCTGTCATTTTCACTTGTCTTAATAAGAGGGGACAGTTGTGCCCAGATGTGCACCTAGTCCAGATGCTGCAGATAATGAGTCCCTGCTACTCCTCGGGAATGGATGGCTGGGCAAGCCCCGAGCCACAGCCACATAACAAGATGAGGGGGAGGAATAAAAGGACCAGGGACAGCGGAGGAGGGAGCAGCAGGCAATTAGGCCTCAGAGTACAGGAGGTTGTTGTCTCCATCCCTGGGGTGGGGCTTGTCAATTAGCTCTCATGCTGAAGACATCGGGCAAGCATTTCTAGTGGATAGCAATTACCTCGAAGAGCAGAGGAAAATTAGTTTGTTGGAGGAGGGAGGGGAAGGGATTTGTTTGTTTCATTTCTTAAAGAAAATCTGCCTAGTGATGATTTTTCCCAAGCCTCATGGAAAGTTTCAAGAAACCTTAACCTCTCCCATTCTATTTCTGACCCCTCTCACTCAATTCATGCTCACCCTGGCCAGGAGGTTTTCCCTGAGGAGCCCCACCACTCTTGGATTCTCCTGTAACTGGCATCTCTCCTTCAGCACTCTGACTTTACTGATGTGTTGGGGGAGTGGGCAAGGGGGCAGGACCAGATGTGGCACAGGGAACTTCAGGCGAGGGGAATCCTGTCTAACACTGAAGATGGGAACCTGCTCTGCAATTTACAGTCTAAGAGCGTTCTCTGGGGGCGTGGAGAGAGTAACTGATGTGGTCAGAGATACGATTTAGAATCCACATCTTTCTGACTCTATCAACTGTACCAAACTGCTTTCTATTGCCTTTAAATATCTTTAATTAAGAAGTAGAGCTTTAACTTTTATTCTGTCCTTGCAAGAGACAGTATACATATCATTACACCCATTTTGCAGGTGAGGAAACTGATGCCTGGAGAGGTTCAGAGACTTACCCAAAGTCATACAGCTAGTAAGGATTCATAGGATAATAGTTGTAGATCTTGAAGGGACCCCAGAGGCTTCCCCTTCATTTTACAGGGGGAAGGGAGGTTAAGTGATTTGTACAAGGGTCACATAGGTGGTAAGCATCCGTCAGGTTTTGAAACCAGGAGCTCTGGCTCTTATTTAGAAAAAGTTTTTAGAAAACATTTTTATTTAAAATTCTATCCCTCCCTTCTTCTCTCCCCTTCTCCCTCCCTGGGATAGTAAGCAATCAGCTATAGGTTCCATATTAGTCACTTTGTATAAAAACACTCAAGTCAAAGAAAAAAATGAAAGAAAGAAAGTGAAAAATAGCCTGCTTCGGTCTGTATTCAATCAATATCGGTTCTTTCTCTGGAGGCAGATAGTACGCGTCATCATTAGTCCTTTGGGATTGTCCTGGATCGTAGTATTGCTGGTGCTCTGACTTCACTATCAGCACTTTGGTCATTGTACTCTACCTTTCTCTTCCCTCCCTTTTTTCTTTTCTTTTCTTTTTTTTTCCTTCTCTCTTATATTTCTCCCTGCCTTTCTCATTTCCTAGCTCCAAGTTCAGTGCTCTCTCCTCCACATCAGATTTGTGTCTTGTTGATTTCTTTGTTTTTTAACTCATTTGTAAGCTCTTCCAGGCCAGGACTTGTGCTTTATATACTTCTTTTTTCTCTCTACTTCCCTATTTTTCAGTTGCCTAATATGAGGCTTGATACGTTTGCTGAAAACAGGTAACTAGACATCCCTCTTAAGCTCACCAAACTCGCTATTATTATACCTTTTCTCCTCATCACTGACATTTCCTAAGCCCCTGCTCTCCTCCTTCAGGTAGGCAGTCCTTTTCCCCTAGCTAATGTCAAATGGCCCTGACATTCCCAGCAGCACATATCTGATGACTACTTAGGAATAAGGACCCTGCCACACCCACACCCCACCATGAGGGAATACTCAGGCATTTGGAAAGATTTGAGCAAAATGACTTATATTAAATCCGTGGGTTCCTTGCCATTGAGTCCTAGCATCTGTGACCTTTTTAGTCTTTGTAGAAAAAGTGAATTTTAAAAAATTGACACTTCTAAATTAAACGTCTATCCTATGACTAAAGCCAGCGTTAGATTTAGAGTTAGAGGTTCTGGGTTCAAATCTTGGCTCTCCTATTTATAACACCTGTGTGATCATGGGCAAGTCTCTTCCCCGGGGCAACATGGTATAGTGGATAGGGAGGAAGGAAAATCTGGGTTCAAATTCTGTGTCAGATACTATCTGTGTGACAATGGACACATCATTCCACCTCCCTGGCCTCCATTTCTTCATCTATAAAATGAGGAGGTTGGATTCCATGATTTCTTAGGTCCTTTCTAGCTCTAAATCTACGAGCCCAATGATGGTATAATCCAAAATGTCAGAGGCGCAGTCTGTAGCCGAAGAGAAGAGCAAAATTAAGGAGGTCTTGTCAGGCCCTGAACATTTGACCTTAGTTATGCTAATGCTAGCTACTAGCTAAGCTAGGAATAGAAGATACCCTCCTGCCAAAAGCCCAGATTAACCCAAGGCCCTGGCCAAGGTGGAAGGACATGGGCTGACGGGCTTTAGAACCCGGAGGAACAGAGACTTGGCTGAACTCCCCCAACCAGGCCAGTGCCAGGGAATCCTTCTCCAAGGCCTCTGAGGGCTGATACTGGCACGTCAATATTCTGGGCCACGGCCACCACCTTCACTGAACTGGCATCTGATGAAGGCCCCCAAGAGGGGCTGTGGTCTGGCACCAGTCACATCACAAACAGGAATATGAACATTTGCTGGTATGAACCAGGGAAAAGGGAAAGTGTCTGAGGAGCTGCTGCCAAAGACACCTTTGATATGTTAATTAAGATGGTGGCAGTCATCATCTTCTTCCCTCCAGCTCCCTCCTGCCTCCAGAGCAGCAAATCTCAACCTAGGTTCTGCGACACCCCCAGGGGACCAAAATTCTCAAAGGGGCCAGGGATTTCTCAAAATTCATTTTAATTTGCATAAAGTGTACATATTCCATCTGGCACTTTTGTAGAAGAGAGGGAAGGTGGCAAGGTAAAGGCCTTGAGCCATCCTGCCTGTCTGCCTGCCTTCCTTGTCTCTTCTGCAGCATATGGAGCTGGAGGAGACCTCAGCTGTGTGTTGGACCCCACCCCACCCCTCACACTTCCATTTTACAGATGAGGTAACTGAGGCCCATTTTACAGATGAGCTTTTAGGATCACTGTGATTTATGGGCTCACAGATCTCCAGCTGGAAAGGACCTCAGATGGCATCCAGTCAAACCCTTTCATTTTAGAGATGAGAAAAGTGAGGCCCCAGGAGGTTATGTGATTTGCGCAAAGATCTATAGGTTGTATTAGAGAGATTTGAACTCAGATCCTCTGACTTCAGTTAGTATTCTTTCCAAAATAATATCCTCCCCCTCCCTCCCTTTCTCCCTTCTTTCCTTCCCTCCTGCTTTCCTGCCTGCCTTCCTTTTTTCCTTCCTTCCTTCTTTCCTTCCTTTTTCCTTCCTTCCTTCTTTCCTGCTCACCTTCCTTCCTTTCTTCCCTCCACTCCCTCCACAAACATTAAATGCCTACTATATGCAGAACTCTATATTAGGGACTAAAGGAGATATGAAGTCAAAATACCATGTAATCTCTGCCCTCATTGAGCTTCAAATCTAGTAGACAGATAAGGCAGAAACCCAGAGAATGATAATCCACAACATTCCCTAAGTATATCAGAGCAACACAGAACAAAGGGCCATATGACATTCAAGATGGGAGGTAATCCAAGATAAAGTGGGTATAACGGCCGGTTGCCTGGAGCAGGCAAAGACGGCATCTGAGTTGGGTTTTAAAGGATGAGCAGAGGGTGAGAAAGGAGCCCAGACAGGCCAGCCAGCTTTGAAAGTGACAGGTCAAACTTATTGGTACTATCAAAAGAAAAACCAGCTGTACAGAAAAGACAGCTGCAGTTTAAGGTTTCATCATCTTCCCCCCCTTCTACAATATATATGTGAGTGTACTTTGTGTTTGGTGTATATTATGTTCAAAATATGAATATATATTTATTATACAGGGTGTCCCTAAAGTCTGGACACATTGGAAATCTCATTAACACCTCATGAACCATTTCACCAAAGACTGTGTTGTTCAACGACCTCTTTTTCTGGGGTATGCTAAAGGAGAAGGTGGACTCAATGAAAATCACAGGTGCAACACACTTGATTGCACACATAAAGAGTGAATGTGCTAAAACTGATGGCGATGTGGAGTTATTGCATCGAGTTCACGTGAATCTTGCAAAGCGCATCAACCTTTGCATCGCAAATGATGGCAATCATTTTGAAGATGTTATTTGTTAATATTCCAATTAAATAAAATGTTGTTGAAAATTTCATTCATTTCATTTCTTGAAAATATGCATTTTAGCCTATGTGTCCAGACTTTAGGAGCACTCTGCATAATAGCATATTATATTATAAATATATTTATGATATAACAGCATATTGTATTATCAATGCATTTATGTGATTATAAAATTTTATATTTATGATTTGCTACTGTATTATATGCCATACTATATATGATACATATGCTATAACATGTTATCATATTATAAATATATTTATGATATAATATGCTATATATAAATATATAAACTATAGATGTATAAAGTATGTTGAGAAAATAAGTTTGAGGATGAATAAGAATCCTAAAGGTAAAAAGAAGGTAGGGGGACAATCCCTAAGTAATAATAATAAAACCAGCGGTTTAAGGTTTGAAAAGCACTTTACAAATATCATGCCATTTGATCTTTCCCACAACTATGGGTGGTAGGGACTATTATTAACTTCATTTTACAGATGAGAAAACTGAGGCAGATTGAGGTCAAGTGACTTGTTCAAAATCACCAGGCTAGTTCAGGATTTGAACTCCTATCTCCCTGAATGCTGTCCAACGCTCTATCCACTGCATCTTCTAGCTGCCTAAGAAGCTTTATTCAGTTTTCTCTGTTCCTAGCCATCGACTGCAGGCTGATCCTCTACATCATGGGTTACAAGGAGGCTGGGGTGAGAGGGGGGATGTCTCGGGTCAAATCCACTCACAGGTGCATCCCTAGAACTGGGCATAAGAAGCACGTTTAGCACTTGCCAGTTGTTACACACACTCTAGTTCTCTGTGGGGGGAGAGGGGCTTCTCTCTCCTGATCACACCAAACACTCCCCGAGGGAAGGGAGCCCATCTTCCAGCCACCCTCGCTGAGTCAGTGACTGTGTACAGCGTTCAACGCCTGGACTGGCCGAGGGATCAGGAGACCTGAGCTCCGTGCACATAGAACTAGAGCTCTAGAGCTGGAAAGGACCCTCCAGGTCGTCTAGCCCAGCCCCGTCACTTCACAGATGAGGAAATTGAGGCCTAGAGAGAAGTGACTTGGCCAAGGTCACAAGCCTAGGATGAAGAAGAATTAGGATTCTAAATCAGATTTGTGGCATCATAGATTTTGAGATAGAAGGGAACTTCAAGACCACCTAGTCCAGCCCCTTCAATTTATTGTTGAGAAAACAAGCCTGGAGTGGGGGAGGTCACTTTCCCAAGGTCGTGAGTCTAATAAGGATTAGTCCACGTGGGATTCAAAGTCAGATTCATAGGACTTAGAGATAAAATGGACCATCAAGGTCATTTAGTTTAATTTGCTTGAGGAAGCTGAGGTCCAGAGTAGGAAGTGACTGGGCCAAGGTCACAAAGGTCAGGATTTGAAACCAAGTCTTCTGACTAAATCCAGGACTCTTTCCACTGCACCACACAGCCTCCTGGACTCCCCCAAGGCAGAAGAAGCCCACCAACACATGCCAGCACATGATTCCCAACCCAATTTTCTTTTTCTTTTCAAAAAGATGAATCAATCACCATTTTGAAATCACTCCCTCATTCCCCTAAGTCAGTCTCCCAAGAGATGGCGATTAAACGTCTGGTTGATGTTGGAGGTGGGCATCTAAGGCTCGGGGCTCTGTCAAGTCTTTCCATGCAAGTGCTGTCACTTGGCACAATGGAAGCTTTTGTTCTCACTGAGTCTTTGAAAGCGGGGGATGGTATGTCACAACATACCCCATCCATGCACCAAGCCAAGCAAGGCTGCCAGGAGCCCACGAAAGAGGGGAGCAGAAGAAGATAGCAAAAGAAGCTCTTCCCAGAACTTGCAGAAAGGCCAGAAGGCAGACGATGGAACTCCAAAGTCCATCTCTAGACTCCTGGGTCAGGTGGCCAGAGGCTTAGCCCCACTGCTGGGGACATGGCAAAAAGGGCAGCTGCATGTCCTCTGTACCCCATGGTGCTCTGCTCTGGGCGAGTGCCACAAAATGGGAACTCACTGCAGGGCCTCACAGTGACACTGTGCAGCCAAGGTGACCTTGGATTCAATCTGCTTCTGAGTTTTCCCATATCATCTGGTGCAAAGAGAACTTGCAACTTTATTCTACGCTAAGAAGATGACTTTTTTCAGAGATAAAATATTCATAGAACTATAGCGATGAACCCTGAGGTCCCTTAATCCAGCTGCCTGCCCCAGGCAGTATTGAGGCCAGTACCTTAATCACAGGACCAGCCCCAAGTCCCAGAAAATGCTAAGAGATTTTCTATTAAATTTTTTGTGATGTTTCCAGTCACATGTTCAGACTCCTGGTAAACTCCTAATAGTAAAGAGCGCATAATCGAATCCAGAAACAGGAGATAATTAAAATAATCATCATAATAATCCAATTTTTTTTGGAATTTGTGGTTTGTATTTGAATTTGTGTTTTGTATTTGAATATGGACACACATGCCAGGCATCCTGGGAATTCAAACCAAATAGTAAAAAGAGGCCTGCGTTGGAGTCAGAGAACCTGGGTTCAAATCCCAGGTCCGCTAGTCCTTTAACTCCCACGGTTCTCTGTTTCCCCTTCTGTAAAGTGGGGGTGGGCTAGAGAATCTCTCTGGTCCCTTCAAGTACCCATGACCCGATGAAGTCATACTGTGTGCACTTGACTTAGGAGGAGCCATGGAGACTCACTTCGTCTTCTGGCCCTCTGGCTCTCCCTTAGGACCAATAGCATCCCCTGTCAGATACCTACAAGCCATCAGACTAAGTACAGCTTCTCTTCTCCCTCTTAGCTAAACTTTCTGTCTTTCTGTCTCAGACCTTTTCAAAGACAAGGGTGATAATCGGGTATCTTGGGTGATCATTGGGCATTTGGGATCAGAAGGGTTTTAATTAATTTAATTATAGTTCCCAGGAGCTACAGGTGCATGGAGAAAAAATTAGGAACGGAAGTAATAGAAACCACAATGAATCGTATTATGCAGAGGAGGTGATTGTGTTAGCTGGAATTTGAAAGCCAACATCTATTTACTGAATGAGCAGACCACAGTAAGATGCAGTAGGGAGGGAGTCCTAACAGAAACAGAAGATACCATTCCCATCCTGGGGGAGCTTCCAGCCTGCTTCAAATGAGATTATGGATGTAAGACACTTTGGAAATGAGATCATAGGATCACAGGATTCAGAGCAGGGAGGGACCTTGGAGGGACCTTGGAGAGCATTCTAGTCCAATCATCTAATTTTGCAGATGGGAAAACTGAAGCCCAGGGGGATTAAGTGATTTGTTAAAGGTCACACAGATAAATAGAAAGAGGGATGGATGGGCGGATGGATGAACAGACAGAGGAACAGACGAATAGACAGATGTACCAATATATGTAGATGGAAGGATAGAGGGACAGATGGATGGACAGATGAATAGATGGATGGATAGATAGAGTAAATATTTATTAAGTGCTTACCAAGTGCTAAGCATTGAGGATATGAATACAAGCAAACAAGACAGTCCCTGTCCTCAAGGAGCTTATATTTGAATGGAAGAAGATAAGCCATAAAGGAGCCTAATGGAAGAGGACTGGCTGTGTTGTGGTGTCATGGTTTGGAACTGGTGTCTGGAAAGTGAGGTGGAGGCCTGGATCTGGGCAAGATAAGGCAAAAGCTCTCCTATCAGAGCCCAGGACAGTCTTAAGGGTAGAGTCCCGGGTTTTGGGGGGTGGGAGGGGAGGAAAGGAGGCCAGGTAGAGATGATGGCCAGATGTAAGTGGCATGGTCTGGAATAACTGTCAGTTACTGCTGTTACTTTTCTTACTACTACTATTATTATTGACATTTAAAGATGTCAATGTCACAATAATTGTGTTTCTAATGGGTCAAATGCCAGGACAGGGGACACAAAGTGTGGAGAGGTGGTGTGAGACTCCAGAATGGAGCTGGTCTTATGAATGACTAACCTGTCGTGGTCCTAAAGGCTCCTCAGGCACCCCCCTTCAGGAAGGAGAAGAAGCAAAAAGCTATGTCCACAGTTTAAATATGCTATATCAGTTGATCAATGAATAAGCACTTATTAAGCACCTTCCGTGTACCAAGCGCTGTTCTAGGTGCGGAGGATACATGTATAAAGAATAAAATAGTCCTTGCCCTCAAGGAGCTTACATTCTAATGGGGGAGACAAGTACATATGTAAGTAGATGCAGATGTCTCCAAAGTCTTAATGCAGTTTTAAGTGTTAGGAGCTTAATACAAATCTATGCAAAGCAGGTTGTGGATGGACTTTGATCTTACAGTTCTCATCATTGTTCTATTCATCCATCATCTCTCCTTCCATCCATCCCTCTATCCATTCATCCATCCATCCATCCATTCATTCATCCGTCCGTCCATTCATTCATCTATCCTTCCATCTATCCATCCATTCATCTGTCTATCCATCCATCCATCTATCCATCCATCTGTCTGTACATTGGTCCATCTGTCTGGTACATGCTAGGGTGGGGAAGAGGAGGTAGTAGCCACCAGCTCACACACTACACCTCCACGTAAATGTCCTCACCCCACAAAGACCACTCAGGGGAAGGAGATGGCACCAGTTCTTGTGTTCCACTGAACTTACTTTCTGTTTCCACCAGGAAATAAATCCACACTGCCTCTCCATCAGCACAGACAATCAATGCTACCATGAGAAATCCATTCTTTTGTTTTTGAAGGATTTGGGGTCTCCAGAAATCCTCTTTTAAAATGCAAATACCAAGGGAGGTAGGGAGAGATATATTTAAAAATGAAGGTGATGTAAAAACAAAAGATGTCAATAAAAATTTAAAAAATAGAAAGAATGTGAATAGCAGAGTCCTTCCTTATTGGCCAATAACACCTTAGGTAGGCTTAGGACAAAGACTAAGAGTGGAGCTTTGTGGGAAGGATACCCAAGATTTGGGTCCAGGAAGGAATAGAAGAGGTGTTAAATAGAAAGGTTAGGAGGACAATAACTTTATCTGTGAGACAATGTTCCCAAATAAATCAAGCTGCTCCAGCAACTAAGACTCTGCTAAACCTCTCCCTGAGCAGTTCTTCTTTCTACTCCCTCCTACTTTGGGTTCTAAGTCCTATTTCCCCCATCCTACTCTAAGGATTGAAAGTTGCCTTTTCTTCCAGTCTTCTCCAGGGACTGAGTGCAGTATTGCCTTACTACCAATAGGCCACAGTGCAGCTAGGTGGTACAATGGATAGAGTGCCAGCCCTGGAGCCAGGAGGACCTATGTTCAAATCTAGACACTTACTAGCTGGGTGACCTTTGGCAAGTCACTTAATCCTGTTTGCCTCAGTTTCCTCATCTGTCAAATAAGCTGGAGAAGGAAATGGCAAGCTACGCTAGTACCTCTGCCAAGAAAATCCCAAATGAGGTCATGGAGAAGCAGGCATGACTGAAACAACTCAACAATAACAACAGTAGGCCACAGAATCATAAAAACTGGCTTTGGGCCAGAAGACCCCCTTCCAGCAGGAGATGTCAAGACTATATGGACTAGGTGGCACACTGCCCACTGAAATAGATGCATCATTCTTTCTTCTCTCTGTTTTTCTGGTCAGCCCTCATGCCTTTGCTAGCAAGACATGCATCTCCAGCCTCACTGAAAGCCACAATGATCCACAGATGAGAGGTGATGCAAACATGGTGGCAGCCTCTCTGCTTACATGGGATGGGGGGAAGAGGAGGAAGAAGAGGAGGAGGGAGATCAGGAGGGTAGAGAAATTTCTTAAATGCTATTTTCTACAGAATTAAAAAGAACCCATGGAATCAACAGGGCTCCAGCTGGCTCTGGGCAGTGAGCAATCCTAATTCAAAACAACAGATTTTACGATCCACAATAGTGGCTCATTAAGAATGAATGGATTGGATACTTCTAGCACCAAGATGGTGGAGTAAGGAAGGAACCTCCTGAAGCCCTCCCAAATTCCCCTCCAAACAACTAGAAAACCACCTCTGAATTGATCTAGGAACATGGAAGCAGCTTACCAGCACTGGAAGAAAGGTCTGTCTCACTAGAGTGGGAGGCGAGCAAAGTCCAGGAACAGAAGCAGCAGCCAGTCTCACAGCAGGAGGCCTGAAGCGAGGCTTGAAGCCTGGGGCAATCCACCAGTGGGGCCTTGCCCTTCTGCAAGTCAGCAGCCCCCTAGGCATGTGAGCAGTCTGCACAGCACAGCAAGGCCTCACCGCAGTGACCCCACCCCCCAGCACAAGCCACCAGGGATGCCTTGATCCCACTGCTGACCAGTAGTGAAACCCAGCCCCAGGACTGCCAACAGTAAGACCCTGCCCCTGAGGTCTACCAGGAAAGAGACTCTGTTTCCATGGCAACCTAGCACAAAAAGCTTGGGACAGTGGAGGACCAGAGAGCCCAACTCTCACATAAAAACACAAAGTCACAAAAAGAAAATGAGCAAAAAACAAAAAAAGCCTGACTATAGAAAGTTACTATGGTGATAGGGAGGATCAAGGCATAAACTTAGAAGAGGACAATAGGGTCAAAATGGCTACATGTGAAACCTCGAAGAAAAACTCAATTTGAACTCAGGCCAAAAAGAATTCCTGGAAGAGCTTAAAAAGGATTTTAAAAAGCAAAATAGAGAAGTAGAAGAAAAATGGGGTGGGGGGAAATGAGAATAATGAAAGAGAATCATGAAAAAAGAATCAATAACACAGGAAAAGGTATACAAAAATTTACCAAGGAAAATAACTCTAAAAATAGAATTGGACAAATGAAAAAGGAAGTACAAAACCTCACTGAAAAAAACAACTGCTTAAAAATTAGAATTGAACAAGTAGAAACTAATGACTCTATAAGACATCAAGATATGATAAAACAAAATCAAAAAAGTGAAAAAAATAGAATAAAATGTGAAATTTCTCACTGGAAAACAACTGACCTAGAAAGTAGATTCTGAAAGATAATATAAGGCTTATTGGAACTACCTGAAAACTATGGTAAAGAGAAGCCTGGACAATATCTTTCAAGAAATTATCAAAGAAAACTGCCCTGATATATTAGAACCAGAGGGCTAAATAGAAATTGAAAGAATCCACCAATCACCACCAGAAAGAGATCCCAAAATAAAAATTCCCAGGAACATCATAGCCAAATTCCAGAGCTCACAGATCAAGGAGAAAGTACTGCAAGCAGCCAAAAAGATACAATTCAACTATCATGGAGCTACAGTCAGGATTACATAGAATTTGGCTGCTTCCACATTAAAGAACTAGCAGGCTTGGAATATGATATACCAGCAGGCAAAGGAATTAGGATTACAACCAAGAGTCATCTACCCAGCAAAACCAAATATAATCCTTCAGGGGGAAAATGAATATTTAACAAAATAGAGGACTTTCAAGCCTTTCTAATTAAAATACCAGGGCTGAATACAAAATTTGACCTACAAATACAAGACTCAAGGGAAACATAGGTAAAAAAAGAAACAAGAAAGAGAAAACAAGAAATTCAATAAGAAGAAATCTAACTGCTTATATTTCTATATGGTAAGATAATATTTATAACTCTTAACAACTTTATTACTATAAAAGCAAGAAGGAGCATATGTAAACAGAGGGTGAGGATATAAGGTGACTTCATTGGGATGACACCCTCAATAAGAAAGAAAATTGTACTGGAAGAAGAAGGGTGGGAGGAGAGTAAATGAGGTAAACTATCCCACATAAAAGAAGAATGAAAGAGCTATTACAATGGTGGGCAAATTGGGGAGGGGAGTAGCAGGCAAAGCTTAAACATTGCTTTCATCAAAATTGGCTCAAAAAGGGAATAACATACACACTCAGTTGGATATAGAAATCCATCTTACCCTATAAGGAAATAAAAAGGGAGAGGGATAACAAAAGGGAGAAGGGGGATTGATAAAAGGGAGGGTATATTGGGAAAGGTGGTGATGAAAAGTAAAACACTTGTGAGAAGAGAAAGGGTGGGGGGTAAGAGAGAGAGAGAGGGAGGAATAAACAAGGAAAAAGTAGCATGGAGGGAATACACAGTTAGTTATCATAACAATAAATGTGAAGGGGATGAGCTCACCCATAAAATGAAGTGGATAGCAGAATGGATTCAAAACCAGAATCCTACAATATGTTGTTTACAAGAAACATTTTTGAAGCAAAGAGATATACACAGGATAAACGTAAGAGGCTAGAGCAGAATCCATTATGCTTCAACTGAAGCAAAAAAACAGGGGTAGCAATAATGATTTTAGACAAAGCAAAAGCAAAAAATAGATTGAATTAAAAGAAGAATATCTTGCTGAAAGGTACCATAGACAATGAAGTCATATCAATATAAAACATATATGTATCTAAAGGTATAGCATCTAAATTTTTGAAGGAGAATTTGAATGAGTTACAGGAGAAAATAGGTAGTAATAGGTAACAGGTAATAAACTATACTTTCCCCTCCCCTAGATAAATCTAACCAAAAATAAACAAGAAAGAAGTTAAGGAGATGAATAAAATTCTGGAAAAGTTAGATACAATGGATCTCTGAAGAAAACTGAATGGCAGTACATGACACCTACACAAAAACTGACCATGTATTAGGACATAAAAACCTCACAACCAAATACAGAAAAGCAGAAATAGTAAATGCATCCTTTTCAGATCATACTGCAATAAAAATTACATTCAATAATGGACAATAGAGAGATTAAAAGTAATTGAAATGTAATAATCTAATCTTAAAAAACAAGTAGGTCAAAGAACGAATCATAGAAACTAACATTAATTTCATCAAAGAAAGTGACAATGAGACAACATACCAAAATTTATGGGATGCAGCAAAAATGGTACTGGGGGGAAAATTTATATCTCTAATCACTTACATCAATAAAACAGAGAAAAAGCAGATCAATGAATTGGCCATGAAGTTAAAAAAAACTAGAAAAACAACAAATTAAAAATCCCCAATTAAACAACATATTGGAAATCCTGAAAATCAAAGGAAAGATTACTAGTATCAAAAATGAAAAAGGTGGACTCACCACCAATGAAGAGGAAATTAAGACAATTGTTAGGAGCTATTTTGCCCAATTATGTGCCAATATATTTGACAATCTAAATGAAATGAATGAATATATACAAAACTATAAATTACCCAGATTAACAGAAGAAAAAATAAAATGCTTAAATAACTCAATTTTAGAAAAAGAAATTGAACAAGCCAGCAATGAACTTCTTTAAAAAATCCCCAAGACCAGATGGATTCACAGTTACAGGAGGAACAAGTGAATTCTACCAAACATTTAAAGAACAATTAATCCCAATATCATATAAACTATTTGGAAAAATAGGTGAAGAAGCAGTTCTACCAAATTCCTTTCACAACACAAAACATGGTGATGATACCCAAACCAGGAAGAGCTAAAACAGAGAAAGAAAATTCCAGACCAATGTTTTCTAATGAATATTGATGCAAAATTTTCAAATAAAATACTAGCAAAGAGATTACAGAAATATATCACAAGGATCGCACACTCTGACCAGGTGGGATTTATACAAGGAATGCAGGGCTGGAAAACTATCAGCATAATTGACCATATCAGTAACAAAATCAACAGAAATCATATGATTATCTCAACAGATGCAGAAAAAGCCTTTGACAAAATACAGCACCCATTCCTATTAAAAACACTAGAGAACATAGGAATAAAAAGAGCTTACCTTAAAATGATAAGTAATGTTTATCTAAAACCATCGGCAAGCATTATTTGTAATGGGGAGAAGCTAGGAGTCTTCCCAAAACAATTGGGGTGAGGCAAGGATGCCCATTATTACCTCTATTATTTAATACTGTACTCAAAATGTTAGCGATAGCAATAAAAGGAAAAAAATTAAAAATTAGAGTAGGCAACAAACAAAACTACTACTCTTTGCAGATGACATGATGTTATACTTAGAAAATCCTAGAGAACCAACTGAAAAACTACCTGAACTTATTAACAACTTTAGCAAAGTTGCAGGATACAAAATAAACCCATATAAATCATCAGCATTTCTATATATTACCAACAAAGTCCAGCAGCAAGAGATAGAAAGAGAAATTCCATTTAAAATAACTATAGACAATATAAAATACATGGCAATCTACTTGCCAAAACAAACCAAGTAACTATATGAACACAACTATAATATACTTTTTCACACAAATGTCAGACATAAACAATTGGAAAAATATTAATTGCTTATGGGTAGGCCAAGGCAATATAATAAAAATGACAATTCTACCTAAATTAATCTATTTATTCAGTTGTCGTGCCAATCAAACTATCAAAAATTATTTAACAGAGCTAGAAAAATAATAAAATTCATCTGGAAGAACAAAAGCTCAAGGATATCAAGGGAATCAATAAAAAAAATGTGAAAGAAGGTGCCTGAGGCATAACAGATCTCAAACTGTATTATAAAGAAGTAATTATCAAAACAATATGATACTGGCTAAGAAATAGAGTGGAATGGATTAGGTACAAATTACATTATTGTAAATGACCATAATAACCTAGTATATAATAAACCCAAAGATCCAAGCTTTTAGAACAAAAATTCATTTTTTAATAAAAACTACTGGAAAAACTGGAAAACATTATTGCAGAAACTAGATATACACCAAAATCTCACACTGTATACCAAGCTAAGATTTTCAAAATAGGTACATGATTTACACATAAACGGTGATACCATAAGCAAATTAAGAGAGCATGGAATAGTTTATCTGTCAAATTTATGGATAAGGGAAGAATTTAGGACCAAAGAAGATACAGAAAGTATTACGAAAAGTAAAATAGATAATTTTGATCATATACAATTTTTGTACAAACAAAACCAATGCAACCAAAATTATAAGGAAAGCAGAAAACTGGGGGGGAAATTTTACAAGTATCTCTGATAAAGGCCTCATTTCTCAAATATATAGAGAATTGAGTCAAATTTATAAAAATACAAGTCATTCCCCAATTGATAAATGGTCAATGGATATGAATAGGCAGTTTTCAAAGAAATCAAAGTTATCTAGAGTCATATGGAAAAGTGCTCTAAATTGATTAGAGAAATGCCTCATACCTATCAGAGTGGCTAAAATGACAAAAAAGAAAAATGCTGGATGTTGTAGGGGATATGGGAAAACTGGGACACTAATGCACTATTGGTGGAGTAGGGAACCTATCCAACCATTCTGAAGAGCAATTTGGAACTATGCCCAAAGGGCTATAAAACTGTGCATACTCTTTGATCCAGCAATACCACTGATAAGTCTATATCCCAAAGACATCCAAAAAAGGGAAAAGGATCTTTTTGTACAAACATACTCATAGCAGCTCTTTTAGTGGTGGTTAAGAATTGGAAATCGAAAGGATGCCCATCAATTGGGGAATGGCTAAATAGGCTGTGGTATATGATTGTGATGGAATATCACCATGCTATAAGAAATGACAAAGGAGCTGGTTTCAGGAAACATGTCAAGATCTATATGAACTGATGCAAAGTGAAGTGAACAGAACCAGGAAAACATTGTACACAGCAACAGCAATATTGTTCAATGAAGAACTGTGAATGACTTAGTTATTCTCAGCAATACAATGATCCAAGATGATCTCAAAGGACTAATGATGACGCATATTATCTACCTCTAGAGAAAGAACTGATATTGACTGAATACAGACTGAAGAATGCTATTTTCACTTTCTTTCATTTTTTCTTTTATTCAAGTCTTCTTGTACAAAACGACTAATATGGAAATGTTTTACATAATTGTACATGTATAACCTATATCTGATTGCTTACCATCTCAGGGAGGGGGGAGGGGAGGGAGGGGTAGAATTTGGAACTCAAAACCTTCAATAATTTTTTTAAAGATGGAAAAAAAGAATGAATGGATAGATGGATTAAAATAGCATTTTGCATTAAGAAGCAGGGAAACAGCAAACACAGTTGACAGAATAACTGCCTCAGCAGAGACGATAATTATTAACAGCACTGGTTGGCACAAGCTGCTAAAGAGGCAGAGGCCAGTGGGAGGATTCTTGAAGAGTTCTGACTGGTTCTCTTGCCAAGGTGTGTGCCATGATTACAAGGGGGTTGAGGGGTGAAGGGGCAGGCAACAGTGTGAATGCTTTACTGCTGCTCGTTCCTTACTGCTGAGGGACAGGAAAGATGGCAGCTTCTGAGACCCTGATTATCTTTAGCTAAATGGGAGAAAGGAGAAGGAATTGCTTCATTCATTATATTTGTGCCAGCATTGTCTGGCACAGAGTAGGTGCTTAATAAATACTTCCTGATTGGGTGATTAAGTCTCATCTGCCTTGATCAGCCCAACCCAACTTACAATAAAATCTCCCTCATACTATGATAACGTAACAGGATGTCAGGACTGGAAGGAACCTTAGAGTTTGTCTGGTCTGCTTTATCTCACAGAGAAGGAAATTGAGGCACATGGTGGGGCGGGGCGGGGGGGAGATGACTCATCTCAGGTCAAAAAGGCAATGAGTCACAGAGCTAGGCTTTGGACTTTAGTTATTTCCCATTACAACAGCCTAAATTTGGAAGGGCCCTTAGAAATCATCATTGTCCATTAGCCTCTCCCTGATACTTTAGGGAGCTTACCACTCCTGAGGCACCAGGCAGCTCATTCCACTGTTGCAGACCTCTAATTCTTAAAAGGCTCCTTTGAAAGAGGAGGTGTTAGCATTGTGGGGGAAGGTAATGTGGCTGAATTATGGAGTCAAGGAAGGAGTCAGTGTGACCATAGAGCCGGGGGCTGCATCCTCACCAAGGTTAGATGTAGCTGACATACTTATTAACAAGAATACTTTGGTATACTTGTATTCATTCATCCATGTGATACTCCTTTGCAGCAAGGCAGATCACAACCCATTCACACTTTCCCATCCTCTGCCACTCTCATTCAAGGCCTATAATTTCTCCACCCAATGTGCTAGGCTGCCTTCCTCTAGTTTTCATGGCATTTCATGGCTACCAAAGGAGTTACCAATCTGTATTGGTAGAGGGAGTTTTCCCCCCAGGAACTCCCCACACTGAAGAAATCACAAGTCCATAATTTAAAAAAAAAAAAATAGGCAGCTCAGATTTTTGTGGTGGTTGATAGTGGAGGAAGCCCTTTCCTGGGGGTTAGAATCAACATTGCTGGCGATGATCCCCTTAGGACCCTGTAGACCCATTATGGCTAATAACGAGTAGACCATTAGGAATCAGGTGGGGAATTTGCTACAAGGAGGTGGCAGGGCAATGCTGCTAGGGGTATTTTCCCCTGTGTATGAATTCTCACGCTCTACTGGGAATCCTCCCCTTTGGGAGAGGAAATCAGCAAAACAGGTTTCACTTGGGTACATCATGGCACTTGGCACTGAACTGCCAAACTGCTCATAGGTTTATAACTGGTGAGAACAGCCAAGGCTAGAGTCTGTGCACCCAGACTCTGGAGAGCCAATAAAAGTCAGCAGGGCCTTCTGAGGCCATTCTCATTCCTGGAAGGGCACTGGTGGGGTTTGGTAGACAACAGGAAACGGACAGTCTCTCCCGTTCATCCGACACATAGCATTTGCTACTTCATGTTTACCTTCTTCATAAAATCATATGCAGTGTCTCCTCAGCCAAGGAGTAAAGCAGACCCTGGAGATGGATGCCTGTGGGTCAGGACAAAAATTGCCACCATGCTCTGACCCTCAAGACAGAGATATCAGCCCAGGAAGTGAGGAAAAGGGGACTCTGTGACATCAGTTCAGAGGCTGGGTGGTCCCTCTTCTTCCATTCTTTCCTACTTTCTCCACTTTCTTGTTCTCCAAAAGAAACAAGAAGTCATCTCCCAATTTTTGGTCTCTAAGAATTTGTTTACTTTCTGCTTTGGTTCTAAAAGAAACTGGTTTCTCTGAGTGATTTGTGTGTGCCTTGGGGGTTCAATGCAGGGGTGGTGAGGTGCCCAAGGAAAGATAGTTTCCTAACTGCTGGGAACAGTCCCAGCATGGAGATCTGGAGCTAGACAGAAAAAATATTTTATTGATCCATATTTGTAACTTTCCAAAAGGAGAGAAAGTCTAAGTGAGTCTAGACTACAGCCTTGACACAGGTGGGCTTCAAGCAGCCCACATGGTGGTAAAGAGACTAGAAAAGATCTTTCTGTGAGGTGGTTGCCTTGGCCACCTCTGGTTTCCCTCTGGTCCTCCTGTAGCAGGTCAATGAGTCAGTCAACTAGCATTTGTGAAGTGTCTACTATGGGCTAGGCTCTGTGCTAAGCACTGGGGATAAAATGAAAGGCAAAACATCTCTTGCTCTCAAGAAGCTCACAGCCTAATGGGGAGCCAACACGCAGACAACTCCATAGGGAGAAGATAAGCACAGGGTAAATTGGGGGTCATCTCAGAGGGAGGGCACGAAGATTAAGGAGGACTTGGAAAGGCTTCTTGCAGAAGGTGGGGGTTTAGCTGAGAACTGAAGGAGGCCAGGGAAGCTGGGAAGTAGAGATGAGGAGGGAGGATGAGTGTTCAGGGCATGAGGGGCAGCCAGGGAAAATGCTCCAAGTCAGGAGATGGGGTGTGGTGTCTGAGGAACACTGAGGAGGACAGTGTGACTGGGTCAGAGTACATGAAGGGGAATGAGGGGAAAAAAGACCGACTAGAAAGGCAGAAAGGGGACAAGTGATGAAGGGACGTGCGTGTGTGTATTAGAGACTGACGGAGACGGGGAGGGAGGGGAAGAGAGAGAGCGAGTGAGAGCAAGCGAGAAAGAGAGAGAGAGACAGAGAGAGACAGAGAGAGAGAGAGAGAGAGAGAGAGAGAGAGAGAGAGAGAGAGAGAGAGACAGAGAGACAGAGAGAGAGAGACAGAGAGACCTGGGCTTTAGGAAGATGAATTTGACAGCTGAGCAGAGGAAGGATTGGACTGGGAAGAGACTTGAGGCAGAGAACCCCCCTCCCCCAGCAGGCTACTGAAATAGCCCAGGTTGGGAGTGATGAGGGCCTGACCTGGGTGGGGTGTTGTAGTGTCAGAGGGGAGAAGGACGCCTCTATGAGAGATGGCACAATGGTAGAAATGACAAGACAGCTGATTGGCTCTGTGGGGTGAGAAGCTAAGAATGCCAGCCAGGTTGTGAGCCTGGGTGAATGGGAAGCTGGTGGTCCCCTACAGTAAGAGGGAAGTTAGGAAGAAGGAAAGGTTTTAGGGGAAAAGATAATGTGTTCAGTTTGGGACATCCAGTGTGAGATGTCTAATCCACAGTTAGAGATACAAGAATGGAGTTCGGGAGAGAGATTAGGCCTGGACAAGTAGATCTGAGAGTTGTCTGCATAGAGATGATCATTGAAATCATTGAAAGCAGGGGAGCTGATGAGATCATCAAATAAAAAAACACAGAGGAAGTAGAGAAAAGGGCCAAAGACAGGGCCCAGAGGAGGACTCCCACAGTGAGCAGTTAGTGGGCATGACCTGGATGAAGATAAAGCAAAGGAGACCAAGAAGGAGCTGTCAGACAGCTAGGAGGAAAGCCAGGAGAGAGCCCAGAGAGGTGAGGAAAGGGTCTGAAACCATGCTCATCCCCCCAAGCAACAGAGCTGAGGGTGCAGACTAAAGACAAAGCTGCGCCTGGAAGAAGCTGGCAGGGAGTGATGCTGCCCATATGGGGGAGCTGGCCAAGAGGGAGGAACTGATTCTGCTCACCAGCCTTTCAGCTCCCGCTCCACACCCTTCTAGGAAAACGAAAACCCACCATTAGAAGAGTCAAACGTAGAATCATGGAATATTAGTACTCAAAGGGACCTTAGAAAGGGCATTTTTATAGCTTCAGGGATTAAAGAGGCCTTCACAAATCTTGTTACAGCTTACCTTTATGGAGTTCTTTTACCTCACAGATTAATTTTACCTGACTTTATAGACTTAGAGAAATTATTTCGCTTTCCCTCAGACACGACATTCTATCTCCTACCTCCCTGGAATGTGTTCTCTCCCCACCTCCACCTTGCAGAATCTGTAGCTTGACTAATCAATCACTTAATAAGCATTTATTAAGTGCTGTATTAGGTTCAGGGAAGGAAGAAAGGGAAAAAGGGAGGAAGTGAGAGAGGGAGGAAGGAAGGGAGGGAAGAAAGGGAGGGAGAAAGGAAGAAAGGGAGAGAGGAAGAAAGGGAGAGAGGAAGAAAGGGAGGGAGAGAGGAAGAAAGGGAAGGAGGGAAGAAGGGAGGAAGGGAAGGAGGAAGGAAGGGAAAGAGAGAAGGAGGAAGGAAGGAAAAAAGAGAGAGAGAGGAAGAAAGGGAAAGAGGGAGGGAGGAAGGAAGAAAGGGAAAGAGGGAGGGAGGAATGAAGGAATATTAAGTTGGGACTTTCTTACTGTTTTAAAATGATTAAGTGTCTTTGGTGGTGCTAAGCTGGTGCTAAGCCCCAGGCCCAAACCCCAATTAGGCGCTAAGCCTATGTGGGTGTGAAGCTCCCAGTGTCCTAAGGGGAGGTGCTAACTCCAGAGCTAATCATAGTAGCCTAAGTTCTGGTCATTCAGATGAAGTTTGATGACATCTGAAATGGTATAAGAAGAGAAGACAGAGCCATTTGCTGAGGGCTCTCACTCTTGGTGGCACACTGATGTGGAGACTCCGAGCAGCTGTAGTTAAGAGCCCTCCAGCTTGCCCGGATGTCCAGACTTGGTTTTCTTGGTAACTATGAATTGTAATTTGGTCTGTTTCTAATGTATCTTTGTATTTGTATTTATTCCGAAGTTCAGGGTGCTGGCTTTTTCCCCTGAACTAAGTGAACGATATTTGTATGCTGAATTAAAGTAAGCTTGTCAACCCCTTAATGTTGATTTCCTTAGTAAAGCAGATCAAAAGAACCTGGGCTTTTGCAGTGTGCTGGTAGCATGCTTGTTCTTGGGCTTGTGTTGGTCTTTCACCCCCACAATAGCTGCTAGCCAGATTGTTGAAACAGAAAGGGAGGGAGAGAGGGAGGGAGGAAGAAAGGTAGGGAAGGAGGGAAGAAAGAAGGAAGGAAGGAAGAGAGGGAAGGAAGAAAGGAAAGGAGGGAGAAGGGAGGGAGGGAACTGTACCACTTAGCTGCTAACAATACAAAAACAAAAAGGAAACAATCCCCATCCTTTCTCTAGAGCTCAGCTCAGGCACCACCTCCTACATGAGACCCTCATTTCTCTAGCGGCGAGTGCCTTTCCACTCTGAAATTGTATTTATTTTGTCTCTGTTGTGAATCTACTTGTCTCTGGACACATTTCCCTTGATAGGATGTAGACCCCTTGAAGGCAGGCACAATTTTATTTTTGTTTCTGTATCCCCGGAGCCAAACCTGGCGCCTGGCGCATAGTAGGTACTTACTAGATAAATGCTTATTGATGAATTGATTGATTTCAATTTCAATTAGACAAATATATATTAAGTGTCTACTATGTACCCTGTGCTATATAGAGTTCTGGGCATAGAGAGACAAAAATAAGGCAGTCCCTGTAGTTAGAGAGTTTACATATTCTACTAAGAGGCACAGTAAAGGCTCAATAAATATGGCGGACAGTCTAATGCTCTCCTGATACCTCATTAACATCCATTTCCTATAAGAAGGGCAGTAGTAGTAGTAGTAGTATCAGCGATGGCTCAGACCAACCGTGTATGCTGCTTTACCATTTACAAGTCCAGCATGCTTTCTGCTATATTGCCATTCCACCCAAATACTGAAGATCCTAGAGCTAGAGCTGGGAGGACTCAGAGGCCATCAAACCCAACCTCTTCATTTTATAGGGGAGGAAACGAGGCCTAGCAGAGGTTAGGTGCCCAAGGTTACAGAGATAAGACTTGAACCCATATTTGCTGACTCCAGAGTCGGTGCATTTGCCCCTGCACCATGCTGTTTCCATAGAAGAAAGAATAGGGTCACAGAAGGCCCTCACACTTACTCCTTTTTAGCTTTAGAATGTGCTGTATGTACAGGCCTGGCTCAGCTCCCTACAAACGCCACATTGTGGAGGTGGCAGAGAGTAGGAGCCTGGGAAGGACAGCCCACAGTGGAGTCTAGCATGATGCCCATGGAGGGATTGTCTGAGACGGTCCTTGCTTAAAGATAATTTATATTTCACAGAAAAGCAACTGCACAGTTCAGTGGACAAATTCTTACCTTGTCTGATTTCTTCCACAAAGCTACAGTAGCCACCCACCAGGGAGACAAGAAAAGATATGGCCATCCTGGGTGGCCATCACGTTCCCCTTGCCTAGATGGCTTGGCATTTCCCCACGAAGCCAGGCTGGAAAGCACACAAGGACTAAGACCAATAATCTCTTTTCCCTCCTAGGTTAAGGACTAATAACAGCATAGCACACATCCAGCCTAGCATGGGGAGGGGGGAGGAAGGGATGGGAACTACTTCTAACTTGACTTTCACAAAGTGGGGTCTGGTGGCCTCAGCATTTACTAGCACACAGTGGGTGTGCCTGGCACACTTTAATGGCAGGTTGTTGTTGAACTGAAATGAGATGATGCAACATTATCTGCGGGTTCCATTGGGACAACAGCTTCCCAGGGAAGAAAAGAGTGAGCCTACCGGGGGTGGGCCACCTGTGGCCTTGAGGACACATGGGGCCCTCTAGGTCCTTAAGTGCAGCAGCCCTTCTAGTGAATTCAAACTTCACAGAACAAATCCCCTTAATAGAAGGATGTGTTCTTACAACCTGAGCCCCAGGGTAACCCAAGTCTCTGGGCTCACACAGGCTGGACCCAACTCCAGGGGCTTTTCCAAGAAGGTGATATCCCCTTTTTTTGGCTTGTTTCCACCTAGAATTTGTTTCAGGAAAATTCTACAAATGTAGCTTAGGTGTAGCTTGTAGCTAGATGGTGCAGTAGATAGAGCCTTGGAAGGCAGGAAGGCGAGCTCAAATTCTGCCTCAGACACTTACTAGCTGTGTGGCCCTTGGGAAATTGGCTGACCTCTCTCTGCCTCAGTTTCTTCATCTATAAAATGGAGATGATAGTACCTGCCTCTCAGAATCGTGAAGATCAAATGAAATAATGTCTATAAAGTGCTTTGCAAACCTTAAAGCCTTATATAAAAATACTCATCATTATTCCAGGGAATCTCTTTCTTCCACAGGGTCCTACAGAATCTCTTCTTTCTTGAAAAGATTCAGTCCCAGAACTCTCAGCCTGGAGAACTCTCAGATGTGGAGCTGCTCTCAAGGCAAGCCTCCAGGGCTGGCAGCATGGAGTAGTGGGAAGAATGCTGAACTTGGGATCAGACAGCCCTGGGTTCAAATCTCACCTTAGCTGGGTGACCCTGGGCAAGTCACCTCACTTCCTCATTTGTAACATGGACAGAATAATGATTACCATACCTGCCTACCAGGGTTGTCGTGCAGTTTGGATGAGAAAATGCATGGGAATTTCTTGGTGGATAACAACTATCCTCAATAGCGCTTTCTCTGACTCTTATGACTGCTTGGTTCCTAACTCCGTAGGATTCTATCTTGAGAGTTGGAAGAGGCCTCTAGTCTTCGGTCACCCAGTCCAGCCCCCATGTTTTACAGATTAGGAAAGCCGTCACCGAGATATCAAGGGACTTGTCCAAGGTCACACATCCCCTATTTCATGACTGCAGGCTTTGCCCTGATCCCTCACCAGCTGTCTGGAAATAAGGTATCAGCAACATCAGGGAGAACTGGCAGAGGGAGAGTGGGCAACTTCAATCAGTGACTTCTAGAAGAAAAAAATAATAGCCCATGTCACAGGAATGGGGAACCTATAACCTCAAGGCTACATGTGGCCCTCCAGGCCCTCAAGTGCAGCCCTTCACATGTGGCCCTCTAGGTCCTTAAGTGTGGCCCTTCACATGTGGCCCTCTAGGTCCTTAAGTGTGGCCCTTCACATGTGGCCCTCTAGGTCCTTAAGTGTGGCCCTTCACACATAGCCCTCTAGGTCCTCAAGTGCAGCCCTTCACATGTGGCCCTCCAGGCCCTCAAATGTAGCCCTTCACATGTGGCCCTCCAGGCCCTCAAGTGTAGCCCTTCACATGTGGCCCTCTAGGTCCTCAAGTGCAGCCCTTCACATGTGGCCCTCTAGGTCCTTAAGTGTGGCCCTTCACATGTGGCCCTCTAGGTCCTTAAGTGTGGCCCTTCACACATAGCCCTCTAGGTCCTCAAGTGCAGCCCTTCACATGTGGCCTCGAGGCTGCAGGTTCCCTACCCCTGGTCCATGACATCTGGAAGCACGTATGCTCTATTAGATGGTGGGTCAGGGGGTCATTTTCATGGGTAGAGGACAATGGCAGGTTCCTGGCTAGATAATCACTCATCAGTACATTACAGGAGAGATTCCTTCGGTGTATGATGTGGATTAGGTGGCCACTGAGATCCCTCCCAGCTCAATGCTGCTTTTTAAGGTGGGAGCTGGAGGCATAATGGATGCTTCACTGGATTGTGAGGCCAAGGACCTGGGTTTGAATTCTGACTTAAATCTCAGGATTCTAAATTCGAAAATCTCAAGTCCAGTATCTGCCTGGGCCTGCAGGGCCTGGACTGAAGAGCCCCTAGCTGCCAGAGTGAATAAGGCAGCGGCCAGCAGGCTCCAGGAAGAAGCACAGCTGGGCGTGGATGGGGTGCAGGCAGCCCCGTGCACAGTAGGCCCATTCTGGCGATGCTCACCCTTCCCACTCTCCTTGGGGAATCGCCACCTGTTCGAGGGCTGCATTTGTGAGGCTGGGTCATTCCTTCAGAGCAGCATCTACCCACAACTGAGAGGCCACAGGCTTCCTGGATGCTGCAGGTCAGAGCTGTGACTGGGCGGGGCCGGGGACTGGGAATGGGGGCGGGGCGCCTAATGCTCCTCCCTGAAGCCATCTTCTGGATGCTTCTACTCAAGCTGCCCTTCCCTGGAGCCACCTGCTCTTCTGTCCCTCTCCATCTCCTCCTGGGGATGCCTGGTGGAAACCAAATGGACTGGGGCGACTGTCTTCTGTCCCTCCCTGCCCCCTCAAGTGTCAGGGACCTCAGAGCCTTCTGGTTCAGCTTCAGTTTTACAGATGAGGAAACTGAGGCCCAGAGAAATTAGGTGAGCTGCCCAAGGGTCAAAGCCAGGATCGAAACCCACGTCCGTACTTATGGTTCTGCACTGCCTCCCTATAGATGCTGGCGCAGTAGAGTGGAGAAGAACGCTGATACTGGAGTCATCTCTGTGACCCTGGCCAAGTCAGCTTCCTCATCTAAAAAGTGAAGGGGACTGAGCCCTCAGCTCCAGGCTCCTCCTCTTTCTCCTCTCTCTCTCTCTCTCTCTCTCCTCTCTCTTATATTCTCTTTCTCTCTCTCATATTTTCTCTCTTATATTCTCTGTCTCTGTCTCTCTGTGTATCTCTCTCTCCCACCTCCATCTCTCTAGACCCAAATCTCTAAGTGCTATCTCTGACATGATTTCACCTCAAATTTAACTAAAACCAAATTTATTCAACCCCTCAAAGTACCTCCCCCTCAAGACTTCCTTCTTTCTGCCAACTCTCATCACTCTCCTCCTCTCTGCCGTGTGAAGCCTCAGCCTCATCACTGACTCCTCCCCCTCCCTCGACCCTCTCACCCCATCACCAAGGCCTTGTGGCTTCTTCACTTGAAATGTGGCCAGGATCTATTCCATCCTCCTCATTCTGACTGCTCCCACTCCCAGTCGGGTCCTCATCACCTCTGGGGCAGTCAGTGCTCTTAGGAATTCACAGAGAGGTTTTCCCCTGGCTTCCTTTAAGACCTATCTGAAATCCTGCCTTCTGTAGGAGACCTTCCCTGGGCCTCCCTAGTTGCTAATATTTTCCCCTTTCAGATTTCCTTCCATCTACTCACTATACATCTTGCATGTACCCAGATATTCACATGTTGCCTCCCCCAGTAGAATGTGGTAAGAATGTGGTAGCTCAGTGGATAGAGCACCGGGCCTGGAGTCAGGAAGACCTGAATTCAAATCTGGCCTCAGACACTCATTAGCTGTATGGCTCTGGACAAGTCACTTAACTCCTATTACAGCCTTCTAGCTAATCTCCTTGATTCCTGTCTCTCCCTTTCCATCCTGTGACACTCACAACCACACTCACATCCTTCTATAAAGCGTCACTTTCATCTTGTCCCCTCCCTACCCTGAAGCCATCAATGTCTCCTCACTGTCCACAAAGTAAAGGCTAAACTAGGCTCAGAGACCTAGACTGAAAAAAGACCTCAGAGGTCCTTTCCCTAGTCCAAAAGCTAATCCAAAGGCCTCATTTTACAGAGGAGTAAACTGAGACCCACTTAATGAAAGTGTAGTGACTTGTCTAAGGTCATACAGGTAGCGTCAGAGGGAGATTTGAACGCAGCACCTCTGACTCCAGAATCAGTGTTCTATCTATCATCTCATGCTGCCTCCTTAGCCCAGCATGCTAGATCCTCCATAATATGGTCTTATCACTGGCTGTTCAATGACATAAATCCTTCTCACCCACCAGCTTGCATTTACAAACTTTTCCTCAGTCAATCCCACCTCCACACCTTTGTTCATACTGATTTTCCCATCCAGAATGCCCTCTCCATTCCTCTTCAGCTCTATAGATCACTGGGTTGTCCAGCTGGTGTACATTATTAACAGAACAATGACTGGGCCAACAAATCCACAGGAATTTATTATTAAAGAAATAGTAAGATATAATTAAGAAATTATTAAGTACTTACTGTATACAGGTATGGATAGGAGTGATATCTGTGAACTAGAACAAGCTCAAAAAGGCTAGAGGCTCCAATTATTTAGAATTATTATATATTATGTATATGTTAGAATTATTTAGAATTCTAGAACACAAACTGCCTCCCATCTCAGGTGTCCTTATAGCTTTCAAGTATCATCACTTTCCTAGTTTCTCTCATCTGAAAACTCAGTGGCTGAAACCAGAGCTGGAATCAATCAAGCAATCAAGAAACATTTATTAAGCACCTACTGTTTGCCAGGCTCTGTGCTAAGTACTGGGGATATAGACAAAAATAAAATAGTCCCTACCTTCAGGGAGCTGAGCACATTCTTATTCTTGGAGGTAGGCAACACCCAACCAAGTATCTCTCTATGACACATTTTTCCACCACACCAGCCCAGTGCCTTCCCCCTCAAGTGAACACCTAATGGACAATGCTGCCTACGTCACTTAATTATCTGAACCATATAATATTTTGTGATTTGTATTCTGCCTCTGACACATACTTGTAACTGGCTATGTAACTGTGGACATATTTTTTAACTTCTCAGTACAACTTTCTAAGACTATAAGTGGTAGAGAAGGTGCCAACTTGCATTGGTAGAGGGAGTTCTTCACTGAGCGCTCTCTATACTGATAAAATCACGGGTCCTACCTTTGTCTCACCCATGAGATTTTAAATTTCTTGAGGGGACCATGTTTGGTTTAGATATCACAATATCCCCCACAGCCCCTAGTACAAGGCTGGGCCCACGATGGGTGCCCTGCACATATCTGTTGAAGTAACATTAATTAATTGATGAATCAATCACAAATATTTATTAAGTACCTGCTGTGTACCAGGCATAATGTTGGGTGCTGGGGAGACAAAGACAGAAATGAATAGTTCCTGCTCTCCAAGACATAGGGCTAACAAAATATTGTATAGGGATCATAGTTCTAGACCTGGAAGGGAACTCTCTTCATTATACAGATGGGGAAACTGAGACCCAGAAAGGACAAGTGATTTGCCTAAGTTCACCAAGGTCGTATCAGAGGCAGTACATGAACCCAGGCCCTCTGACTCCAGTGACAATGCTGGTATTCATACTATACTTATTACTGCTTTATACCAAACAGGTTTAATCTGGGAAGGCTTCCTGGAAGAGGTGAGTTGTGAGCCAGGACATCAGGGAGATGAAAAATAAGAAATGGTGGCCTATGGAGGAATGGGAGCAATATTTCAGGTGGAAGGGAAGGTTCTGTTTCTGTCTCCCACTATCCCAGCCTGGGGTCCCCAACCCAGACCTTTCAGAGCCCTCCAGCCAGGGGCATGACTAACGCAGAATTTAGAGGGTACTGACAGTACCTTTAGTCTTTCAGCAACATAGAAGCAACTAAGCTCAGTACCTGGTTAACAAAACAGAGTCAAATTAGGGAGTTACTAGAGAGTTATTTTCTCCATATTGCCCTGTTCTGTAGCAACTGCATTCTAAGTAAGCTGCAACCTGTTATAATCTACTTTATACCCCCCGCTTCTGTCCTTCTGGTATATGAGGATCCTGCCTCAGCTCCTGAAAGCTTTGGAGGCCGCATTCATTTTACTTTTCCCAGGTACAAAAATTAGAAATGTCACTCTTCCTGCAACTTTGGAGTCTTTTCTTGGACAGAAGCACAGAAGGCCTCACTCTGCTCTCTCTCAGTGCCTCTTCCAGTTCCAAAGACCTTGAGTTCAATTTTAAACCCTTTGCTTTGGAGGAAATAAGATGCAAACTTCCCCTGTCTCTGCTCTTCCCACCATGTAAACCTTCCTTAATAGATGGTGAACTAATTCTGAATCTGTTGTACACCCGCCTCTTCTTATACATAATTAAAAGGCCAGATGAGTCTCCATCTGTGCCTCTCTGGTCCATCTCTGGCGAGGTGATTCCTTCATTCCCCCCATCCCCCTAGTTGGCACCTGCCCAGAACTGGGCAGAGTTGAGCAGCAGCTGCTTCAGGGGGCTCAGGGCTCTGATCTCATAGGGTGAAGCTGTCCAGATTTTTAGCATCTTGAAAGGAAAGAGAGGCCAGTATCTTATAATACTTTGCCTGGGTGAGATGGCTTATCCCCATGGGACTAGGCCTCAGCGCTGGGGGTTCAGGGTTTCAAGTCTTTCCCTGATTGGGGAGGGGGAGATAGGGGGATAAACAGGGGTATGCTGGAAGCAGCTCAACCAGCTAGCTAATTGTTAAATTTTCAGTGTGAGCATTTATACCTCAGAGGTTGGTGAATGCCAAAATTGGTAACAGTCAAATCAGGGCTATTTTATTGGTTGTCTAGACTTAAGAAATTAATGGAGAAAATATTAGTAATTCAAATTAAGCTTAAAAGTGAGCTGAGGGCACATGTTTTTGGTATTTTTCCCCCTAGAGAACTGTTTGTTAAACATTTATCAGCACACCTCTGCCTACACACTACAAGTCATATGTTCTGATGTTCTCCACAGGAGGCTTGCCCCAACTTTGGTAATGTCATTACCCCATAGGGCCACCTTCTGACTCTAGGAAAATATACAAATTAATTAGCCTGGTGTCCAAGGACCTTCCCAATATGGCTCCAAACTGCCTGGCATAGAGTAAGTACTTTGTAAGTCCTTCTGTCGCTCCTCCCTCCTTCCCTTCTTTCATTCCTTCTTTCTTTCCTTCCTTCCTTTCTTCCTTCCTTCTTCACTCCCTCCCTCCTCTCCTTCCTCTCTTCCTTCCTTTCTCTTTCTCCTTCCCTTCTCTTTCCTTTCCATCCTAGTTCAGCTCATGTGCCCCTCCTTCATGATATTACCTGCTATGTTAGCCCAGCTGAAAGGGTCCCTCCCTCCTGAAAGTTTTCTAGGGCACTTTGTCCTGATTTCTTCCTCTACCACTCGCACACCTTACTCAGTTTTAGTATTATTTATATATGTCAATACAACCAATCTTTCCTCCACTTCAATGGAATGAATTTCAGTGCCTTGAGGGAAGCCATAAGCAGAGCAGGGGGACCAGGCCCCCAGCCCACTTTCCAGTCTTTCCTCCACACAATGACATACTGCCATGCCAGCTTACTTGAGGGCCTTCATTTATAACACTCCCTCTCTGTCTGTCTGCCTTTGCAATACCGTCCTCCATGCCTGGAATGCTCTCCTCACCTCCACCTCTTAGAATCCCTGGTCTCCTTCGAGCCTCAACCTAAGTATCCCCTTCTGCATGAGTATTTTCCAAATCCCCCTACCTGCTTCACCCTTTCCCTAGAAGGCTACCCTTGCTCTGTGTGTGTGTGTGTGTGTGTGTTTGCGCACGCATGTGTGTGTCGCATATGCCTGTGTATGTACATGTTATCTCTTTTGTTAAAATATAAGCTCCTTTAGGGCAGGAGCTCTTCCCTGGCACCAAGCACAATGCCTGGTACGTAATAGGAATTTTTCAAATGCTTGATGGTTGACTGATTGGTTGAAGGTGCTAACATTTAGAATGTGTAGACAATATTTTTAGATTCCTTCAGTAAGATAGAAACAATTTAACTTAACTTATTCTGGTTTAAGGAAAGCCCCATGACAGCATATAGGGGAGTACTGACCTGAACTTCTTAGCTACTGATTTTATTATTTTTGTATAAATTTGATATGAGGAATATACATTATTACTTTAAAATGTTGCAGCATTGAAAGAAGCACCTAATTTGGTTTTAATATGGAATTTACTTTAATAAATGCTTCAGAAAAATCCCAAAAATTCATCAGAAGGAACAATTAATAAAGAAAACCAAAGAGCAATAGATATATGCTTCTCTATCTGGTGTAAGTCTACACAAGAAGACTGCCAGAAACCTGGGGAGGTTCTGAGAGGAAACAAGCCAGGGGAGGCAGAAGGTACAGTTCCAAAGAGGCCCTGGCCAGAGCCACAGCAGGGAAATGGCCAGGGTAGTGGCCAAGCAGCAAAGCACTTGGGGTCTTGCAGGAAACACGCTACCAGCACAATCAACAATAGCTACTTGGGGCCTATCAAGACCTTATTAACAGATGGAACCAACTTCTAGTCCAGGACTGTGCAAGGAAGACAGAGGAAGGGCTCAGGCCAAAGCCTGAGTGGAGCCAGTTGAGCTAGAAGCCAGGATTGGTGCAGAAGGTGGGTCCTAATCCCAGCCATCTCATTCAGAATGGCAAAGGACTAGAGGCTGGCCTGAGTAAGATGTTCCAATACAGAAACTGAGGCTGGAGATATGAGTAAACAAAAGAAAATTAAATACGTGACACAGAAATACTTACAGGTTGAGACAAACAACTAAATGTAAGCACCCAGTTCACAAGGGTAATTACTTGAATTGCAATATCCCAGGTGAGTATCCCCCAGCCTTTGTAGAGTGGCCTCCATGCGTGTCCTAGGATCTCAGTCTCCCTTACCCCCAAATTGAGTTTATTTTTAGAATGCTTTTTCTACTGTTTCTCCTGGGCATGAAAAATTTAGCTATGGCTCCCTTGGAAGGTCTGATATCCATGTGGAAAATTATCAGCTATTTAAAACCAGCTGCCAATACCATGTCAAGAACAATTGACACAAAATGTGCCATCTTTTGGAGAGACACTGTGCTTCTGCCAAGCACTAAATCCACCATCATCATTCTCAAAATAGAACTGAGAAAGGCTTTCAAACCAAAGAGGGAATCCAACCAAAATGTCATCTTAATTACTTAATATATTTGAATAGTATTGAGTTTTAAGGCTCCCCTGAAGGCACATTAAACAGCTCTTTCCTCTCCTAAAAACCTTCTCCAAAGATATAAAAATGTCATTTGGACGATCAGAGTGTTTCAAGGAAGACCAGAGAGACTGAAGGCTTTGAGCTTGAACCTGAAGGTTAAATTAACCAATGGATTAAGGCAATATATGACACTTTCCTTGGTTTTTTCCAGGTCAGTCAGACTAAGTAGAAAGCTATCGAAGAGAAGCTGAAACTGACTGCGTTAAGAGACAGATTAGCATCCTGAAGTCAAAGTTTAATGGGGAAAACACATTTGGCATCATTAACACCTACACAATACCAGTCTTACTGTATACTTTTGGCCTGGTAAAACAAAAGACAATGGGTCTCTAGAAGGTATCCACACTAAAACCAATAAACAATGTTAATGAAAAACGAGGCTCATTACCCCATGGAAGCTATAGAAAGTTGAATATTTTCTCGCTAAAAAGATGGATTGACAGAGGCTCTCAAAGGACATGAAAAACAGGTTAAGAAGACACAGAAATGCTTTTGGATCGAAAAGACCTTACTTAAGAAACAATAGAGACTTAACTATAGGTATATATCACCAGATCTGTTGAATGTAACCAAAAAGTGTTTTCTCTCTGTATGGAGCCTATGATGTTGCTGAGGTCCAAGACTGGAATCAAAAGACCCTCTATGGATGACAACCATGTAAAACTCAATCAACAATATTGCAACAAAGAAGCACTAACATAAGTGACCAAATCATGCATATTAGTCTATAAAAATGAGGGCATTAATCATGGCAATCCAGGATCAGATCACTGCCACCAGAGAGCATAAAAAAAGATTAACCTTAGTAAGTGTGGATTTATTGATCAAGGTAGATTATGCAGTGGAATGTAATATGTCACACAGGATGCAAAAACGTATTATCTACCAGATACCTAGAGGGACATAATGAGGTGGCTGGAATTTTATAGGGTGTCCCAAAAATTTTAGTCTAGATTTATGCTTTAATAAATTTAGAAGTGTATCATACGTACAATGGGTATTATATTGTTTGCCTTCTCAATGGGTGGGAGAGGGTCTAGCGGGAGAGAGACAATTTGTAATTAAAAATAAAATTTTTAAATTAAAAAATTAACAACAGAAGTATAAATTCTACAAGCTTACAAAAATATGAAAGGCTAATTATTTAAAATTTCAAAATGTTGATATGTTTCTTATTAAAATTAAACATAACTATTATCTTGTACTATATATTGCTCCAGGTGATTTTCAAGCTTTCTAAAAACTTCCATCAGCTGCTTCTCAGCTGCTCTCCCAGCTGCATCTGTAATCCTGGCCTCCAGCTCACCCAAAGGATGAGGTTTTGATGTGACCTCTATAAGAATCAGTCTAATGGAGGTAGATGAAACGACCAAGGTGACCAACCATCCATGAGTCTAAGAATGGCATTCTGAAACTTCTGCACACACAGTGCATAATGACAAGGTGCCCCATCTTGTTGAAGTGAAAATTTATTTTCAAAATTCATAAAACTAGATAAAATAAATTTAAATACTTAAATTTTCAAATGATACTTTCATAAGTTTGTAGTAGTTATATTTCTGAAGGCATTAATGTTTAAAGCAGCACTAAGACTTTTAGGACACCTCAACCACCGGAGGCTCACTACTCTATAAACTAATAAATAGCATATTCCTTCCCCATAAAACCTCAGACTATCCTGGAAAATTCAACAAGTGTCTTTAGAGAGAGAATTGTTGCCCACGATTGCTTGTATATAACACTTATCTATAAAAATTTAAGAACAAAATTTTTAATAGTTATTACTGTACCAAACACTCATAATCTCCCAACTACACAAAATGAAAAGCTTTCAAAATATAGAGATCAAGAGAAGGAAATACAACCCTGTGGAAACAGGACAAGGTTCGGGTCCTCTCTGTTGTTTTGTATGTTACTTGACTCATCCCAAAAATGTTTTCACTGAGTCTACAGAGGAGAAGCTAACATCCCAGTACTTTTATTCAAGTAATAAAACACAGTTATATTTTATCCACCCGTACAACAGGCTGCCAAATATTAAGCATACATAACAATAACAGGGTCTTTCCCCAGAATTGTTTGTATGTGAATTCCATCAAAACATGGTGATAAAAATGAGGTTGATACAAATAATACAAATTTAAGCGTAGCCTTTTAAAGTTTACAAATTACTTTCCAGACATCTCATTGGCATCTCACAAAAACCCCATGAAGCAATGCAAATATAATTCTATCCACTTCACAGATGAGGCTTAAAAAACTGACTTGCCAAAAGCTACGTGGCTAGAGTACCAAAATCCATACTTGAACCCAATATTTCTGAGTCTAAGACAATTAATAGCTCTTAAAGCAAATCATGTTGCCTTGCTGGGACTCAATTTCCTCATTTGTAAATGAAGAAGGCTGGGCTAGATGGCTTCTGAGGTCTCTTTCAGCTCTCTGTATTTGAGTTTATGATCCAACAGATGAATGGTGTGTAGGGAGGCCGCAGGGGTAGGGTGTCCCAGTAAGCATCACTAATAAGCTGACACAGAGAGGGATAGCATCAAAAAACCAGTGTACTGGTCAGCAGCAGGGGACCCTTCAATTAGGCATAACCCTCAGACAGAGTTATTGAGCAGAAAGAAAATAAAGCTGCGGGTCTCTTTGACGAGACACATTTTTTATATTTCACGAAAAACATGAAAAAAGCCCCAAATCCCCAAATGATGGAAGCTGTATTTCTCCAGAAACCCAGGCAGCTGTCTGAGGTCTCGCCACCTCCACTCCCCAGATCAATGCTTATTAGAGTGATGGGAGCCAAGCTGCCTTCTCTGGCTCCCAGCCGGGCTTCTCTGCCTGTCACAGACAATCCTTCTAGCCTGTTTTCTGCTGGCAATTAGAGCCTGCCTCCCCATGCCAGATGACCAGGCAGCAAAGGGAGGGATCGAGACCTGGGGGTGGGGGGAGCAGGAGGGAGGACAGAAGAAGCCAAGAGGAAATCTCAGAGAGTCCAACTAACCCTCATTTTTTAGTATTTTTTAAACTATCATTCACATCATATAAATAAATCATATAAATAAGCATATATTCATATCATATTATTTTATTTCTATATAATTTCCTCCCATTTTTTCCATTCCCTCAACCCTCTCTTGAACTCTCCCTTATAACAATAAGTTAAACAAAACATCCAATACCATGACTGTTTGCAAATGCATACAGTATTCCCCCCTGGTGGTGCTTCACCTTTCTGCTCAGAGAGGGGCCAACCCAGTCATAGGATCCTGGGGTCGCAGGCCTGGAAAGGACCTTTGGAAATAGAGCATCATCTATTTGGAGCCGAAGGGGACTTTGAAGGCCCCAAGTCCAACCACGTCATTTTACAGAGAAGGAAACTGAGGTTTCCTCAAGAGGTTAAGAGATTGTTCAAGGCCACATAGCTAGAAATTAAAAGAGGAGGATTAGAACTCAGATCCTTGGCCTCTAAATCTCTTTCCATCTTTCTATATTGCACTTTGGCACGTTGACTAGGGAGTGGGGGAAGAGGCAGGGTTTTAGAGGGGGAGGGGAACCTACCTTTTCCTCGGGCCCAGGTGTAGGATCGACTGGTGCCGGTGCTCCTTGGGTCACTCATGGGAGGCTCTATGGGGGGGAGTCTGAAGTGGGGTTCGCTGGCTTGGCCCGGTACCTTCAGTGGCAGAATGTATTTTGGCAGTGCTTTGTAAAACCATGCCCCGGACCTCTTCCAGACCTAGGGATAAGACACATCTGCAGTGGGTGATACCAGGGGGTCCCCTCTCTCCCACAAGCCCCACTGTTTTCATTTTAGCTTAGACCTGTGGCATGTGGGTGGCCCAGGGAATAGAGCATTGGACTTGGAATCGGGAAGACCTGAGTTTGAATCCTCTCCCAGCTACATCCTAGCTATATGACCCTGTCTGCCTCAGGTTCCTCATCTGTAAAATGGGACTAGCACCTGCCTCCTAGGGATGTTGTGAGAATCAAATGAGAAAATGTGTGTAAAGAGCTCTGTCAATCTTATGATGCTATGCGGACACTAGTGAATACTGTTATTTCATCAATGAAGGGAATCCCTGGTGTGGAAACTCCCTCCATCAATGTAGGTTAGCCACTTGTACATAACTCACAGTGATAGAGAATTGCCTGGGATGGGGAGAGGTTAGGTGGGGGACCGGTCCAGTATGAATCAGAGGCAGACCCAGAGAGGTGGTCTTCCTAACTCTAAGGTTGGCCATGATGCCAGGCTGCTTCTCTGAACCCACCATATTGCATGGAATCCTCCAAGGACCTGTGATTCCATAGGAATAGGTGCTCTCTCCTCTAATACAGATCGCTGTCCCTCTGCATCTCCATGGATGCACTAAGGAAGGTGAGGAGACTAAATACGTGCCAGATGCAGGGGAAGATGAGTCTCTGCCCCAAGGCTGGTCTGTAGACGGCGGGCACGGTCTGTTTCCTTGGGCATCTTCTAAGCCCTGCCAGGTTGGCAGAGTCTACCAGAGCCAGCAGCTCCCCTGGCACAGCCTGGGTCACCTCACAGGCATGATGGAGGCTCAGAGGGCTCCTCTCCACGCATCTGACATGTTATCTCTCTCCTCTTCTCCTCCTTCTTCTTGTCCTTTATTGATCATTCAATTTTTAAGCACTTACTAGATACCAGGTATTTCGCTTGGCAGGCAGCAATAAAATAAGCCCTGCCCTCAAGGGTTAGAATGGGCTTGAGAACAGGGAGGATCTAACATTTCTATTTGTGTTCCCCAGAACTCAGCCCAGGGCTTTGCACAAGTGCTTAATAAGTGCTTCATTAATTCATTCAAGGATTTTACATTTTCTGATTCTAAGTTACAGAGCTTGTGTGGATCTGCACTGGGGAAAGGAGTTTCCTCATTAGTGGCTCTCTCATTATCACCATAATAATAAAAATAGCATTTATACAGCAGTCATGTGGGTGGCTCAGTGGGTACAGCACCAGGCCTGGAGCTGAGAAGACCCGAGTTCAACTCTGACCTCAGATGCTTACTAGCTGTGTGATCTTGGACAAGTCACTTCACTCTCTTTGCCTCAGTTTCCTCATCTGTAAAATGAGCTGGAGAAGGAAAGGAGAAGGAACCCCTCCAGTATCTCTGCCAAGAGAACACCAAATGGGGTCATAAAGAGTTGGACACAACAGGGAAATGACTGAATGACATTTATAAAGTGATTTAAAGTTTGCAAAGTGCTTTACAAATGTCATCTCATTCAATCCTCGCGATATCCCTGGGAGGTAGGTACTGTTATCACCCACATTTTACATATGAGGAAACTGAGGCAAATGGAGGGTAAGTGACTTGTCTAGGTTCACGTAGCTAGTAAAGTATCTGGGGAAGGATTTGAACTCAGGTTCTTTCTGACTCTAGGCCCAGCGCACTAGCCAGTGTTCTACAGAACTGCCTATACAATGAAATCACAGGTTCAGTTCCCCGCCCCCCCCAAACAAATACAAATAGAAAATATCGGCTATTACTGTGATTTATATATATTTCTACAATCACGTCCCTTTTTTTTTACTTTGCTGGCCAAACTATCCTCCTCCACACCTCCTTCTACTTCTCCTCCTTCTCCTTCTCCTCCTCCTCCTCAACATAAATTTGCTTTCAGAGCAGAATGGGATGACCTTGTCCTCAAGTAAGTCAGACAAATTCCCAGAAGGCCAGAGTACAGAGGCAGCATCCAAGGATTCTGGTCCCTTGGCTTCCTACTCTCAGTAAAGGCAGGCTCTCCTCTATATGCCCAGACTTGTGTTCTCACTGCCCTTGGGTGCCATCTATATCCCCATCCTGACCCAGGACAACACCCCAGACCTACTACTCTCCTCTCCTACTACTCTCTTTTGTTGTTGTTCAGTTGTTTCAGTAAGGTCCAACTGTTTGAGACCCTGTTTGGGGTTTTCTTGACAAAGATACTGGACTGGTTTGTCGTTTCATTCTCCAGTTCATTTGACAGATGAGGAAACTGAGGCAAACAGGGTTAAGTGACTTGTCCAGGGTCACACATCTAGGAAGTGTCTGAGGCAGGATTTGAACGCAGGTCTTCCTGAATCCAGGCCTGGCATTCTAGCCACTGAGCCACCTAGTTACCCACTCCAACTCTATCGTTCATTTGAGATCTGCCTGTGATTGGTATGTCTAGAGAGGGAATGACAGCTTGGTGAGTGCTTTCACAGTGTGGCTGAATCGTGCTATTTGGAAACTCATCTTGAAGAACTGGCTGAGAAAAATCAATTTAGAAAGCACCCTTGAAAGGACCCAAAACATTAGGTGGCCAAAATTGCAGCCCTAACCGCCAATTAGAACGCAAGAGAGCAAATGAGATCAGGGCCATGGGCTTTCAATGCCTACTAATGCACTAGAGCTCTGCAGCGACGTTCCCGCAGTGGGATGAAGCTCTGAATAAGGAAGAAGGAGAAAGAGGGCACAGGGAAAGGATCTGGCCAGAAACCAGCCTGGACAAGCCCAGGCCGCCATCTGGAGTACCCAGTGAGGTCTGTTCAGAAGCCAGTTACCCAAAGGCCAAAGGCCCTGTTCCAAAAGAGCAGGCCCAAGGATCTGCCAAGGCTCAGACAGCAGCGGAACAGGTGGAAGATGGGGCCTGCCCACCTTTGTTTTCTGACCATGAAGCTTGTGATTTTCTAAGTGGTTTTAATTGAGTTTGGGTGGCCTCCTGAGAGAAATATCAGCCAGAACCCTCCCTGTCTTCCCCCCAACTCAGCGTGTGGCTGGTTCTTTTCTTTAAAAGATATTTAAACTCTCCTAGAGATTTAAGTGGCTCAGGTGAACTATGCCCTACATACAACAGCCAGGTCACAGGGTCACCTGGCTCCTCCCTTGGGCATCTTACTGGCAGATGAGCTGTGTGTATTGTATATGTATATGAGGAGGAGGGGGGGGGAGGAGGAGGGGGAAGGGGAAGAAGAGAAGGAAGGTGAGGGGGAGGGGGGAGAAGAAGGTCATCTAGACTTGTGATTTCATTCCTATAGAGAAGTCCAGAATGAGGAAAGTCCCTCTCCCAGCAGGCTGGCATCTTCTCTGCAATTTACAGTCTTAGTGGGTATTGTCAAACTCAAATAGAAACAGGGCCACTAACCAATATATAAGGTTCCCTGCAGGTATCAACTGACTTAGAAAACTACATATTGACATTATGTGTGTTGTATTGCATTTTTATTGATTTTGTTAATTATTTCCCAATTACATTTTCATCCGGCTTGAGCTGCTCTTTGGAGTGTTGGAGACCGCAAGTTTGACACCTCCAGTCTAAAACACTGAAAGGTTAAGTGATTTGCCCTGGGAGGTGTCAAGGTAGGACTTGAACCCAGTTCTTCCTGGTTCTGAGGCCAGCTCAGGCCATACTTCCTCTAGAAGGAGTGGCACACTATAAAAAGAGATTGACATTAGTAGACATTAATGAGTTTATAAATAATGAAAAAAGGTAGTATGGCCTAGTGATTAGAGAGCTGACCTTAAAGCCAGGAAGACCCATCCATGACCCATCCTGGCTTCACCTTTCATTTCATCTCTCAGTGATCCAGGCAACTGTCTATGAGGCACAGAGAAAGTGCTGACCTGCACTGATAAAGGGACTTTCCTTTTCTAGAAATTCAGACTCTCTTAATAACAACAGTTCCCATTTAGTAGCACTTGATAGGACTGGCCCCACGAACAAACAAACAAATGAATGAATAAATGAATGAAATTGGCTCAGCAAAGAATTCTTAACAAGTCCATAGTCTGTTAGCCGTACAATACTGTGGACTGCACTGTGCTAGAATAAAAAGGGGAATGTGTAGAGAAGAGAGGGGAGGAGAACACAGAGAAAGAGAAGGTCTTTATTTATTCCTTGCTCCTGAGGAGTTTCCAGTCTAATGAAAAAGACCCAGGGTAAAGTAAGCAGCCAATCCCGGATCCAGGGATAGTAGGAGGGGCAGAGTTGAGCTCCTCTCCTCTACAATTCTCCCACAATCAGAAGGAGGAAAGAAAGGAGACCCACATCCTCGTACCCTCCCTCCAACCTACCTTTGCTCCTACTCTTCCATTAAAGCCCAGCTAAGTCCCAGGGTCCCTAGGAGGTTATTTCTGGGCCCACCGCATGCCCCAGTTAGCTCTCCCTGCTCTGAACTCCTAGGGCTTGCCACATCGATTCTACAATGTTGATATATGTGTCTATGCCTCATCTCCCCAGCCAGTAATAAAACCAATTCCTTCCTTCTGTGCCAAGTTGTGGAGCTTATGAGGCACCTCGATGGGGGTGAGTCAACGAACAATGGGTGCTCAGTCAATATTTGTTGATTGGCTGACAGTCCCAAGCCCCAGCTGGGCATTTGCTGGAATGAGTTTTGACCCCGGCAATCTCCTTCTAAGGGACGAAGGGCAGTGGATGATGGATGGAGAGACCAGAGAAGATGGGGGTTGGCTTTGTTCTATTCCTCCATTCCCAAACAGGAAACATCCCTTTCCTTCCCAAAATAGGAAATGTTGCCTTGTTTGCATTATTTTAATTAAATGAACTGATAAACTGAACTATCATAGAGGGGGAAACAAAAGAGAAGAAAAGGAGGCATCCTGCCGGAGATGGGTGTGGACCAACGGAGAAGAGTCAGTGGGAGGAACAAACCATAAGGGTAAGCTGCAGAGGCAATCAATCACTCATGTGTTAGGCACTAGGGGCACCAAGAAAGGGCACAAACAATTCCTGCCCTCAAGGAGCTTCTATTCTAATCAGAGAGAAAACATGTCAATAGCTATGTACATATAAGATACCTACAGAGCAGAAGGAAGATGTAACCTAAGAGGGGAAGAAATGGGCAGCTGGGGACACTAGAAAAGATCTCCTGTGGAAGGTGGGATTTCAGCTGGGTCTTGAGGAAGTCAGGGAAACTCTAAGGCAGAGGTTAGGCACTCTAGGAATGGAGGGGAGGCACATACAAAGACTCAATGATGGCGATGACATGTTGTATCAGAGGAAGGGACAGGCAGGCCAGCACTGCTGGACTGTTAGAGTTCATGGAGGAGAGGAAAGTGGAAGAAGGATGGAAAGGTGGCTCATGAAGAGCTTTAAATGTTAAATAGATGACTTTCTATTTGTTCTTGAAAGTAACAGGAAGTCATTAGAGCTCAATGAGTAGGAGCCTGGGGCAATATAATAAGACCTAAGCTTCCCACAAATCATGGGGGTTTAGTGAAGGTTGGACTGGATGCAGACTTGAAGATGGGAAGCCAGCTAGAAGGCTATTGTGATAGTCCAGTTCTAATTCCATGTCCTAGTGATTCCTAGTGAAAAGGCCTCTATCAGACCAACATGATGATGTCAGATCAGTGCCCTATTTAGAGTTAGATGACATGAGTTCAAATGCCAGCCCTACCAGGCCCTTATCACATATGTGACTTTGGGCCAACTTGATTCACTTCTCTGGACCCAACATTCTTCATCTGTAAACTGGGGAGGTTGGGCTCTAAAGGTTACTTTCAGCTCCAAATCGATGGTCATAAGATCCTAATAAATCCTATTAAGTCATTTGCATGTCTTCTCCTCTCCAGTACTAGGGCCACCAACTTAGCTACAGCACTCATCACCTCTCAAGGGGACAACTGTGTTAACCTCTTCAATGGGCCCTTAGCCTTCAGTCTCTTGGCCACCATCCCCCACCAAGCTGCTAATGTGGCATCCCGAAGCACAGGTCTGATCCCCTCCTTCCTCTGCTCAATGAGCTCTAGGGTTCCCTTTCACAATTGAGGCATGGTCTACTTTTTTATACTTCTTCCACATTTTTCCCTCTTCATACACTCTATTGTCCAGCCAGATTGGCTTTCTCCCTATCCCTCACACAATATGCTCCATCTCTTGCCTCATTCACAGGGTGTAGAGCACTGAATGCACTCTTCCTCTGCTTCTGCTGCTCAAAATCTCCAGCTCCTTCAAAACTCAGTTCAAAGGCTGCCTCCTCCATGAGGTCTTTCCTGATTTTCCCAGTTGTCAATGCCTCCCCACACATGCCAAATTACCCTGTGTTTGCCTTGCAGATATTTTGTATGCATGCGTGGTGCTTCCTCCAAAAAAAGTTAACTCCTTAAAGAGGACAGTCTCACTTTTGTCAGGGTATCACCAGAACCTAGCACAGTATTTGGCATGTAGTGGGGGCTTAATAAATGGCTGTTGATTGACTATCTTAGAAAAGCATAGCACCATAAGTGTAAGTACACCATCAGTGTGAGTAACTGATGTGTGTATGTGTGGATTGACCTTGGAGACTCCTGGAAGGAAGACCCTGGGATACAGTACTGCCCTGCATGTAATAAGGAGATACAGAGATGGATGGATGGATGGATAGATGGATGGATGGATGAATGTATAATAGATGAATAGTTATATGATAGATAGATGGATAGGTAGGTAGGTAGATGGATGGATGGCTAAACAGATAGATGGATAGATAGATACTGGCTCCCATGAGTAGAACACTGTGGGAACATTACTGGGAAAGGGAACAGGACAGAATGAGAATGGGGAGGAGCTCACCTGAGATGTAGCCATTGCGGGGAAGGGACTGAGGGAAAAACATCTGGGCATTTCTAATTTTAACTGCCTGTTCCTACTAAGTAGGCACTAAGCTCAGTTGGCTCTGTGTACTGAAGAAGTACAGATGCTATCATCATTTTTCTAAATTGCTGTACCCCTGGACAAAGCCCTGGTTATCCCATCCTAGTTATGGCTCTGAACAAGAGAAAGCCTGAGGAACCATTTGAGATGCAGGGACTATCTATCTTGAAGCTCATTTCCCTGCAGCCCAAGGTGTGCCTAGTTACTCTGCTGAGTCCTTATAATGGGAGGGCAGACCTTAATGGCAGCCTTCGGAAGACAACGCCCTTCTCTGCCATCCCATCTGTCAGTGTGATTCCAATGACTCTTCAAGGCCACCGTAGTGCCTCTCTTGGGTCATCCAGTGTGGGTAGCTGTCTCTCCTACCTATGCCAAACCTGTGGACTGTGGGGGATGGGGTCTTTTGAGGAGTATAGGAGCCAATGATCCTTCTCCACTTCCCAGTGAAGCCAGGACAGACAGGCTATATTTCAAAATCCACCTGATGCACCCATATAGATTCAAATCCAGTATTTTGGAAAGTGCTTTCTACATGGTAGATCAAGGCTGGGGGGAGGCACAGGGGCATGTTCTAGCTAGACTAGTCTCTGAAGCCCCTGGAGTTGAATGCGGCTTGTGTGGGTCTCTCCCGTGTCAGCCCCATGATAACAAATGTTTCTATTCTCTGTCTCTCCAACCTGAAATCCCCGGCTGGTTTCCGCTAGGCACTATGCAACATAAACAGGTGTGTCTACCCTGAGATGCTTAGCCCGATGCCCAAAATAAACACCTGGCTGTGACAGCAGCAAATTTTGGCAGGAAAAGCCCTTGGTGGGAATTAATCCCCATTCTGCTCCTCCCAACAGTGCCATCCCGCCTGGCAACCAGGGTTTCAAAAATGTTCATATTTCTTGAGGGGAAAAAATACCACCAACCCCTTGCACATTTTTGCAAAATCCATAATCTCCTTCTCATGTGTGCTGTATTGTGATAAGGCAGGCAAAGCAGCCAGCCTTGAAAATGGCATTTAATGAGAAAAAGACAGACCAGAGCTGGACAGAGCTTTGGGGAAGGGGCAAGAGGTATAAAATTTCTCTTCATATCCTTTTTAGCTTCCTGCTTCCCAGAGGCAGGCAAGTTTTCATTAAGGCTTCAGCTCACGGACCAACTTGGCTCTGACTGATCCAGATGGATATTGGCCAAGTTGTTCCCTAGGAGTTTTAATTACTGTGATAACCATCGCTAATTATTGGCATTTCCTTAAATGCAGTGGCTCGGAGAAGGTTGTAATTGTAGCGATCTTGTTGAAGGGAAAGGGGAAGGACCGCTGGCTGGATAATCAGCTGGGGGTGACAGAGGGGTAAGGCTAGGCTTCGGAAAGAGGGAGACAACTTTTTGGTGCCTTCTATGTTAATAGCTATTTATCCTTCGTGCCTGGAGATGACATTCTTGTGACCTGAGTACATGCTATGACTTACTTTTGTTTCCTAATACACCAAGGGGCAGTCTCAATTTCTCACAGTGGGTCCTTAGACAAAGCTAGCCCAAGTTGAAATGTTCTGTGGGTCTGCATCCAGTCAAACTCATAACTTATGAGCCCCTATCAATGTGTTTACTTTTTCTAGTCAGTCAGAGGTGATGATTATTTCAAAGTAAAGGGATTTAGTAGGGGAAAAAACATGGTAAGAAAAGTACTGATAAAATTTTCCTTCAATAAAGCTAGGGCAAATACATACACTATCCTACAAAAACATATACCATCTGGGAAATTGGGAACATGTAAATAACATGCTTGGAAGATACGTAAAGGAAATATATTTGGCCAAGACAGATATGTGGGCAGACACCCATATAGAGAACCTGGGTAGTCAAAGCACATCCATGGAGGGGCAGCTCACATTTCCATGGTGCCAGGCCACCAGAGTCTTCTTTTAATGTAATCACACTGCTTCCACTGGGCCGGTTCTCCACTAGTCTCGCATGGCGTATAGTATCTACTAGATGAATAGTTTCCATCAGATGCTCAGTCTCTGTTGGGAATTTTGGTTTGGCTATTATTCTGATGTTTCTGTGGTCACTGCTGCCCACTGCCAGGCCCAGTTTAGTTGAACGTGAAGCTATTGAGTTTCAGTCTGATTTCAACTTCTAGCTAAAGTCCTGGGCCAGGGAGGAGTGGGGGGTTGATTAGCCTTGGCCACTGGTCTTTTAGCTTAAAGCCTAGAGGGTTCCCCCCCCCTTTTAAAAGGGAAAAGTCCCAACACATCCAGTCATTTGAATAGGAGGAAAAACAATCACCTTCAGTGTCTTTCTCCTAATAAGAGAGTCTGCCTATTTCTCCAAGCCTTAGCAGAAATGGATAGCTCCTATACAGAAGGAGATTCCTCACCCCAGATTGAGTCTATTGGAATATAGAGATGGAGCCACTAGAGTTAATGTGCCTTCAGGCTTAAATCTGTCTTTTTACTTCTACCTCCCTGGTCACCAAAGACAAAGACTCTCCTAGAGGCATCACTCTGACTTAGGGTTAGAAATTCCTCGTAGTTCCTTGTTTAATTCTCAATTGCTAAAATACATGTGGTTGAAGTCCATTTTAGAGTTTGTCCTTCCAACAAAATTCCAAGAGTTCTTAAGTTCTAAGTCCAATGCCCCACACCATCCCCTCATTCCCACTCCCACCATTTTTCAATGTCAAAACTCCTTCTTCCATAAGAATCAGTAGGAGGTGAGAAAGTCACCTGTCCCACTAACCCCAGGGGGTAGAGTCATTGTCCTCTTCCTGCCTAGCGACAACTTTGACTTTATTGCATATATGTGGACAGCAACAAGTGCCCCTTACATATATGGACAAGTGGCTAACAACGAGTCTATTCTACTGCTACTTGTTTGAGGAAGCTGGATTTGGAATCAGGAAATGAAAACTCCTTGAAGACAGAGGTTGATTTTGACTTTTCTTTGTAACCTCAGTGACAAACACAATAGGACACTAGGTGGCACAACAGACAGAGTCAGGAAGACAAGAGTTCGAATTCTGCCTCAGATACTTACTGGCTGTGTGACTCTGGACAAGTTGCTTAATCTCTGTCTGCCTCAGTTTCTCCAACTGTAAAATGGGGATAATAATAGCACCTACATCCCATGGGTGTTATGAGGATCAAGCAAAATAATATTTGTGCTTGGCAAATAGTAGGTGCTTAATAAATGCTTGTTCCCCCTCCCCTTTAAAATGTTTGTTAGATTAGATAGAAATCTAAGAATCTGAGTTCAAATACTGGCTTAGTCACTTATATGTACAAGATCATAGGATTTAAACTAAGGAAGGAACTTAGAAGACATCTAGGACAGTCTGCTCAAATGGCTAGAGAGCTAGAGTTGTAGCCAAGGAGAACTGGATTCAAATCTTACCTTTAACATTTATTAGCCATGTGACCACAGATAATATTTTAATATGAACTTTAGTTTTGTTATCTATAAAATTGGGATATTAATACCCATAAGGCCCTATCTCACAGGGCTTAGGTGAAGCTCAAATGAAATCAGGCAAATAAAGTGCTTACTCTATATGATTGTCATTTAGTTCACCATCCCACCCCCCATCCAACTAACATTCCGTCAATAAGCATTTATTGATGACTACTATATACCAGGGAGAGAGGGCAAAACTAAGAGGTTTATGACATGGCACAAAGCAAAGCTAACTGACCACCCCACGAGGGCATCAAATATATATTATTGGTCTCAAAAGGACCAGTTCCCAACCAAATGGGCTAATGAGCCCCAGATTGACATAACTTCAAAAAGCAGCCAGAAATTTCACTTTTTCTAAATAGCCACCCTAAATTCCAGTTGCACAAAAACAAAAACAAGATGCCCACTGTTGTGTAGTAAATACAGAGGGAAGGAAACAGTTTTAATGGAAAAGCCCCTGAATAACGCGATGTCTTCTCAGGGAGCCTGAATTTGTATTATCCATGAACAATAATAACGATAGCTAATATTTACATTGTGCTTTAAGGTTTGCAAAGTGCTTCACAAATATCATTTCATTTGATCCTTACAACAACCCTGGTAGGTAAGAGGTATTATTATGCCCATTTTCCAGATGGGGAAACCAAAGGTGATAGAGGTGAAGTGACCTGCCCATGGTCACACAGCTAGTAAGTATCTGAGATAGAATTTCAGTTGAGGTCTTCCTGACTCAAAGTCCCATGCCCTGTCCATCATGCCTCCTAGATGCCTATATGTAAAGTCCTGGAGTATCAGGGAATCACACTTATGGGGCAAAAGAGACCTCAGAGGAATCTAGGCCAATCCCTTCATTCTACAGATGAGGAAACTGAGGCCTCCAGAAGGGAACTTATACAAGGTCACACAAAGGATCCTAGACCTAGAAAGACCTCAGAGGCCATCTAATCCAACCCCTTCACTTTACAGATGAGAAGACTGAGTCCCAGGGAGACTAAGGGACTTCTCCAGGGTTGTCACTCAGGTAGTAACCTTGGGTTACATAACTTTCAAACACTGAATCAGAGTCTGGAGAGACCTTACTGGTCATCCCATCCTGCCTCTCTTCCAATGTCTTACTCCTCATTACAACATGCTTGACAGATTGTCTTCTAGCCTCTATTATAATACTTTGGGAGACAAAGCACTCACTATTTCCTGAAGCAGTCTATTCCAACGGACAGACAACGTTGCTCATTAGAATGATCTGTCCAAGTGTAAGTTGAAGCCAGTATCCTCAGACCTTCACGAATCTCATGAATATTGACAAAGAGCTAGCTCTGTACAAGTCACTGTGTTGTATAGCTATCATAGCTATACAACAGAAAGTCTAATTAGTAATCTGATGTCCTGGGGAAAAACTGGAAGTTACATGTGGATGCACACAGGTAGCATGGTTTCATTTCTCTTGCCCACTTTGTTTAGGAACTTGGAAGAGGATATGAGAAGAAAAGAGTGGGCTAGATGGTGTCCAAGAATGAGATTTCTTTTTCCTGGTCCCTGACTTTAGACATTAGAATGATGGAGTAAAATGGAATGTGTTTGGCTAGAGACTTGGTTCTTTAATCAAGAAAGCTATAAAGCAAAAATACAGGAGGAAGGAGGAATAAATAGGGCACGATTGGGAGGGCATAAGAAGGAAAATAGTGGAGGAGGATGCAAGAAATTACAAGGGGCAAATAGCTGGGAAGAATATCTATATACCAATGTATAGCATATTGGTAACACAATAAACTTGGGATTTTAATACAATGAACTAAATACAACTTCATAGGTATCTGTCAATAAATCAACATTTATCAAGTACTTATTATGAGTCAGGCACTGTGTCATGCACTGGGGGTATCCCATAAAAAGGCAAAAGACATTCCTTCCCCTCAAGGAGCTTACAATCTAATGGAAGAGACAACACACAAACAACAATGTACAAATGGTATCTATATATAGACTTAAATTGGAAATCATCAACAGAGGGAAGGCACTAGCATTAAGGGGGCTTGAGAAATGCTTTTTGTAGAAGTTGGGGTTTTATATGGGACTTGAAGAATGTTGGGGAAACCAAGAGGCAACGGTGAGGAGGGAGAGAATTCCAGGCATGAGGGCCAGCCAGTAAAAATGTCTGGAATTGGGAGATGGAGTTTCTTGTGTAAAAATGAGGAAGCCAAGTGTCACTCAGTTACAGAGGTGTGAGAAGACTGGAGAGGTAGAAGGGAAACAGGCTGTAAAGAACTTGCAACACAAAACAGGGTTTTAGCACTGGTTCGTGGGGTGACAGGGAGGCACTGGAGCTTATTGAGTGAGGGGTGGCGATAAGTCATGTCAGATCCGTGCTTTAGGTAGATTAATTTGACAGTTGAATGGAGGATGGACTGGAGTCGGGATAGACTTGAGGCAGAGAGACCAACTAGCAGGTTATCACAGCAGGCCAGGCATGAGGTTTCACTGTTTGGAAGGATGATGACTGAAATTCACTAATAGCGGGTAATCATTATTCAAAAGAAACATCTGAAAGAAGAGGTGGCAAGGAAGAAATAAATGCCAAGAAGCTATATCACTACACGAAATCCATAATTTTGAAAGTGACAGTACTTTGCATATCATTTGAGCAATTATCAAAGAAGAAAAAGTCATGTGAAAATAACAGCTCACATCTATATAACACTCTAAATTTTACAAAGCACTTTCCTGATGACAATCCTGTGAGGTGATCAATGAAAAGTATTTATCTTCCCATTTTAAAAGTGAAGCAAGTGAGGCAGAGGGAAATTAAGTGACTTGGCCCTAGTCACAAGGCTAGTTTAAGTGTCAGAACTGGGATATTTGTTGCTTTTTAAACAGAAGAAATGTCATTGTGAGGGTATTCTATAGGTCACCTGATCAGACAGAGGATGTAGATGATGCTTTCCTGACACTGTTTACAAAACTAGCACAAAGCAATGGTGGACATCAATTATCTAGATTCTTGTAAGTGTCATTTCACTAAAGAAGAGCATCTGATAAGCTCTTAATTAACTCTACCTAATCCAACAAACATTTTAAAAGGGAGGGGAAACGAGCATTTATTAAGCACCTATCATGTGTCAGGCAACGTGCTAAGTATAAATACTATGTCATTTGATCCTCATAGCAACTTGGAAGTGTAGGTGCTATTATTATCCCCATTTTACAATTGGGGAAACTGAGGCACTTTTTAAAAGTGACTTTTCCAGAGTCTCACAGCTGATATTTCAGCTTTCAATAGATAAAGAGTGATGAAGCAAATTGTTATTGTGGACTTAATTCTAACCAACAAAGAGAAACTGACTGGTCAAACAACAAAAACAAACAAACAAAAAAAAGAGAAACGTGATGAGAACCTTGGGGGAAAGTAATCATGTCATCTTGGAGTTTGCAGTAATCAAGGAGATATATACTGGGCAGATGATTCTGCACACACTGAGAGAAATGACAGGCATTATCTAAGGTTCTAAAAGGAAATATTACTCAAGACAAATGTGGGGGTAAGGGGACACTAAAAAACTAAATTCTGATAATGCAATACTGAATGATACTACCAGGGAAAAAAGACAATGACAATTAAAATCTCCTAGCTCTATGAACCTGAGCAAGTCACAACCCCTCTGACTGTCTTATTTCCTCATCTATAAAGTGGGGTTAATAATGCTTTTTCTACCTACCTAATAGGACTGCTATAAATTTTAGATGACACATGTAAAATTGTTTTATAATGTATAAAGTGCTATTCCATTAGCTATCCCTAATTTTGTATCAATTTCACACTTAACAACAAGCATGCTATCTTCTAAAACACACCAGTGGGGGCTCATAAGCTAAGATTTGAGTGACTGCAGAACATAGAGTAACTTGAACCTGAAGTAGCTATCTAGGAGGGCCCACATGTGAGAAAGGGGGGAGGGTGCCCCAAGTGCTATAATTTTTGAGGATATTCTGCACTTGTCTATGCAGGATTTCATTCTTTGGACTTTTCCTCCCTCCTCCACGCACTCCCTACCACCCTCATAGAGCTGACAAGGCCAGGGCGGTTTGGGCCAGCAGAACAAGAGGTTTGCTCATTCCTTGTCAAGCCTGGAAGAAAGGCACAAAGCTCTCTCTTCATTTCAAGTGAGTTTTTGTGCCAGCAGGTAGTTTTGAGAAGGCAGGAACCTAGCAGCATCACAGAAGCAAAAGGAAAAAACAGAAAGGAAGCTGCAGAGAAAATATGCCCTCAGGGTGCCATCCGTTTTCCTGACAGATATTTTAAACACCTTGGCTAGATTAGTTTAGAAACCAGAAGAAATGTTTCAGCTTCCATTAACCCCCTGGCCAGATGCTCTCTCATGGATAGAGGCTTTGGCACAATTACCTGCAAAGGGTTCTCTGCTCACAGACAGAGCCTGCAGCGTCTAAAAAGGATTCCAGGAAAAGGCTCCTATGTTATGGGTCTTGCACAAGCCCCACATGCAGACCTGACATGGAGGGGGGAAGGTTAGGACATGGCAAAGGTGGTATAGGGACTCACCTCTTCAAGGAAGTTCCTCACATTTCTCTAATGACAAGGTTTTTCTTGAAACAGCCTTATAAAGTGGTTAGAGCAAATATTCTTTCCCCAGGAAATTGAGGCATGGAGGGGTGAAAGCAAGCATTGTGATGTGATGAAAAGAGAATTGGAGTTGGAGACAGAGGATTTTGTTTCCAATCCTGGCTTAGCCACAGACTGTCTATAGGGAAAGGTCACTTCATGTCACTAAGTATCAGTTTCCCCATTTGTAAAATAAGGTGAATTAGACTGAGATGGTTTTTAAGGTCCTTTGCAACTTTGGATTGGTGATAATGTTGATGACAAGGAATGCAAAAACTTTCCAATGACTAAACTCAGTGCGGCCAGGATGAGAAGGGAAGCTGTCTATCCTTTGGGGGGCTGGTACTTTCCATCTTATATGTCTAACAAGGGCCTTATGTCCAAGATATGTAGGACTAACATAAAGAAATAACCAAGAACCACTCTGAAATGGATGAGTGGCCAAAGGAGATGATGAGTAAACAGTTCTCAAAAGAATCACAAATTATTAGCAACCATATGAAAGAGTACCCGTTAACTAGTAATAAGAGAAATACAAATGGAAATAATCTGGAGGTTTCATGTGAGACCCAGCAAACTGGCAAAGATGGTGAAAGGTGAGACTTGATGGTGGAGGGGCTGTGAAAAGATGAGTTGGGAATTTGTTTAATCATTCTGGAAAGCAATAGGGAATTATCTGTTATTTTGTTGTTCATTCTTTGTTTTTGAAGAGAACCAATGACATCTTGGGGTGATGTCTTGACTTTTGTGTGAACTGGATTTAGGCGAGACAAAGAGTCAAATATGATTGAAATGACTCAAGTAGAGAATTATACTAAAAAGTGACTAAAATGTCCATTTCCATTGACCCAGAGAACCCATAGTTAGGCATATGCTTTGTAGAAGTAAAGACTTGGACATAAAATAGATACCCATCAGCATGGTGTAGTGGTGAGAGCACAGGCTTAGAAATAACAGAACCTAGGTTCAGATCCACCTTTGGCATTTAACCCCTGTGTGATCTGAGCAAGTCATTTAATCTTAGTTTCCTCATCTGTCAGATCAGGGAGTTGGGCTAGATGGTCTCTGAATCCGTTCTAGGTTTGGATCTACGATTTATCCATGGCTAAATAAATCACAGTGTACGAACATGATTGAATATTATTGTTCTATCAGATATTAGCAACATGAAGAATACAGGGAGGTGTTGGAAGACTTACATGAACTGATGCAAAGCAAAGTAAGCAGAACTAGGGAAAAAGAACAAACCAGGATGACAACAACGTAAACACAACAACACACTGAAACTAAATGCTATGCAATTGTGATGATCAAACCACCCCAAAGAAGAGCTGTCAGGATATTCTTCCCTCCTTTTGATCAATCAATAAGCATTTACTAAGAGGCTACTATGTGCCAGATTTTCTAGGTGCTAGGGATGCAAATTCTGCGAAAGAATATCTACTCCGAGGAACTTACATTCTAAAGGAAGTGATGAATACACATGTAAATATGTTGCATAATTATAAAGTGAATAAATGTAAATATATCCAAAGTAGTTAAATAAAAAGTAGTTTAGGAGGGAGGGTGGGTGTATCCAAAAAGCTTCAGTCAGAATATGGTGTCTGGATTACCAAGTGCCAAGCTGGAAAGGATGGAGCCTAGACAGCAGATTAGTGGCAGTAACTCAGTCAAACTCTCCCAACAATCTCCTCCAAATGAACTTTCTAATAACACCTCAAATCAAATTTTGGAGTAGCAGAGCCAACAAAAGTTTGGTTAAGACATTTTTCCAGCTTAAGACAACTTAGAAAGTCAGCAGGAAAGGTTCTGGGCCACAGTTCCCAGGTGGAGAGGAGTGCTTGTGGTCGTTCACAAGGAACCAGGGGCACTGGTTGCAGTTCCAAGCCAGAGAGTAGCACTAGCAATTGTGGTTACAAGAGAGCAGGGGACCTGGTTCCCGGGCCAAAAGGAGAAGTAGTCCTTGAAGCTACAGTGGAGCAGGGGCCCTTCCTGGATAAAGACCAGAGCACAGACCAGGAGAGCAGTGACCACACCTCTTCCCACATCACACCACCTTGGAAGTACCAAAAACTTTCAGACCCCTCCCCCAGAACTAGCTCTGAAAAGAACAGCACAAAAAGCATAAAGCTTGAGACAGTGCCTCCCCACCCGAAGGTGAGCAGAGCCCAGCTTGAACATAAAGTTCCAAGTGAAGAAATAGTCTGGGGAAATGACAAACAAAAAGAACTTCACAAAAAAAAGCTACTACAGTGGCAGAAAGACTCAGAAGACAACAATTTAAAAAAGCTACAACCAAAGCCTCAAAATGCCCAATAAGAATCGCTGTAGGACTAAAAGAAATAGGTTAGAACAGTGGAGGAAAAATTGAGAAAAGAAATGAGAGTGGTGGAAGAAAATTATGAAAAAAGAATTAATAGCTTGGTAAAAGGCAAAAAAATTGAGGAAAACAACACCTTAGAAACAGATTTGGTCTAATAGTAAAAGAAGCACAGAAATTCACAGAAGAAAAGAACTTAAAAAGCCAAATAGGCTAAATGGAAAAAGAGTTACAAAATCTCACTGAAGAAAATAATTCCTTAACAATCAGAATTGGGCAAATAGAAATTGACTCCATGAAACATCAAGAAACAACAGGAGATAGAGTGTCTTCTGTGAAGAATATTTCAAAATCCATAGAGGCAACATTTGAATTTAGGCCTTCCTAACTTCCAGGTCCACCATTTTCTCCACTATGCCCAGGAGTATTCCATTACATTCATGTGTCATAGTTTGGTTCGCTATTCCCCAACTAATAATCACTATTTCTTTGCTACTTCAAAAACTGTTTGCTGTGAATATTCAATATAAATAGGACTTTTGTTTCTGTCTTTTATTTCTTTGGGGGAAGAAGGAAAATCAATATTTATGGAAAGTTTCCAAAAGAAAGAAAAAGATCATGGGGTTTTTTTGTTTTGTTTTATTTTACTTTTACTCCAAAAAGTAACCAAGAGGATATGAGCAACTATTGACCCACATCTCTGCTTCCTTATCTCTAGAAAAATCTTTCCAAGACCAGTTTGTCCAAACATTGGGGGTACTTTGAATGGAAACATGAGCAGGAAACAGGTAAGTTTCTTCAACAGGCAATTTTCTACAACAGCCTCCATTACTGTCACACAACTGACTGAGAGGCAGACAGAATATATCCTGTGTTTATTGATTGTTGGTTTTTGAAGGCATTTGATAGCATGAGCAATGCTGGTGCCATGCTATAAAAGTTAAATCCTCACATATGTCCTTTCTGTTAACAACTAGTAAGTTACAGCAGTGGAAAGTGACAAGCAACTTGTGTTAATAATCAAAATCACACCATCAGGCAGAGTTAACCATTTGCCTTTTCTGGAGGCATCTTTCAGTGTTTGCTGGGAAGTATCTCCTGTGTCAAAATAAAATGTATCAATAACTGCTTGAAAAAGCATTTGACTCAGTAGAACCAAATATAGCTTTGAAGGTTCTCCTTGGGCACAGTGTCTCCCACACAAATGTGAATTCTACATGCAATTTTATGGTAGATCCGACTACAAAGATAACTGTTTAGTGATGAGTACTATGTAATAAAGTAAAGGAGAAATGGAGAGCCACCCACACCGTTCTTGAGAATCATCAGAGATACCAGTGGCATAGCAGAAAGAATTTAGGATTCTTAGGATTTAGGAGAGGCAGAGGAGTTGAGTTCAAACCCCACCCCCTCCTTGTCACTTCCTATTTATGAGACTTCAAGCAAGACATTTCACTTATCTGGACCTCAGTTTCCTGATCTGTAAAAGGAGAGAGTTGGGTTAAATGACCCTGGAGTTCCCTTCCTGCTCCATATTCATGACATCGTGGACCTGTGTTCCTATGGTTATCATCTTTTAGACAGCTTGGCAGAGGTGATGGGTTTGGGTCTATGTACGTGAAACCCTTTTCTGACATCTAACAAATACTCACAAAGACCTAACTGCAAATTTAAGCACATTACTCCAACATCTATCTACTTATGGCTCCCTAGCGTTATGAGGAAAGGAGGAGTGAGTGTGCATGTGCGTGTGATGCACAAGGGACTTTTTCAGGGCAAACTGAAGGGGACAGCTATGAAGGGTCTCTGTATGCAGAGACAAGCATGGAGCTGGCTGCAACTGAGTGTTTCAGGTAGGCATCATACCGATTGCTTAAAGTGGAAAAATTGATTCACTACCCCCCTCCCACCATTGTATTTCTGGATCGCCAGCACACACAGTAAGAGCAACTTCAGCTAAGAGAATTTACCAGCTTGTTTGGTTCCCTCATGAGGAAAGGTAAGCAAGTGGGAAATACCTGAAAGCAACAGGCAAGGGTTCAAATTCAGGCCTGCTGGCTTCACAAGGAGAAACCAAGCTCCTGTTTCATTTTTTTCTCAAAACTCCCCACATAGATCCAATCGCTTTGGGGATGTCTCTGCACCCATGTGTGCATCTTTCTATGGTTGCAGTTGGTGCCAACATGTCTATCATTTGAGTTATCATTTGTTATGGATGGTTGGAGTAGAGCTAAAGAGCCTGTGGTCACAGGTTCAAATCCCACCATGGACCAGTTAACTTCTTACAGAAACTCCATCCCATTGGAAGACAGTGTGCCAAACCTGGCCTAGTTATCTTCCAAATGCAGTCTTTAGTGATAAGGGATACCTGACTCACAGACTTAGAGCTGGGAGGGACTTTATGGACCATATAGTCCATCCCTTTCATTTTACAGATGGGAAAACTGAGGCCCTGGAGGTGAGGGGACTTGTGCAAAGTCACACAGGCCATAAATTTATAGGATAATAGATTTAGAGCTGGAAGGGACCTCATAGGATATTTAGACCAAATGTCTCATTTTGCAGATGGGGAAACTGAGACTCAGAGTGGTTGAGTGACTTGCCCAAGGTCGTCTAGCCTGTAACAGAGCCAGAGTTCCTCTGACTCCAGATATAGCACTCTTCCCACTGCATTAGGACTATACACTGTTGCTTCCCTGTAGGGAGGGACAGGAATTGGCTCCAGTAACTTTCTTGCCACCCTCGGGAGACCAAAACGCAGCACTTCGCATGTGCGCCTGTTTGGCAGAGCTGTTGAGGCGTGGGAGGCGATGAACACACAGAGGAAGTGTGGCTGTCCGGGTCTCCAGGGGACAGGGTGACAGAAGCCCCAGGAGAACAGCAGATGGCAGAGAGAAGACGCCAATGCCGCCCTGCCCAAGTGTCAGCCACCCACTCCCAGGAGGGCCCTCCACATTCCCCTCCCCTTCCATTTTTGCAAATCTATTTGCAGCAAAAAAAAAGAAAGAAAAGGAAAAAAACCTAACCAAGCAGCAAGGTGACTGTAGGACCAGGACAGAGGAGGAGCTGGACAATAGATGGCAGCTGCTGTCATAGTGAACAGAGGATACCCTAAAAGGCAGGGGCAATGGGAGTGTGCTGGGGAGCTTATCTGGAACGGCAAATAGGGCCTCCTGATGGCTGGCTTTTTCCTTTCCTTTTTTTTAAAAAAAATCTACTTTCCATTTTCTGACTGCTGAGAGAGGCAGGGAAACCTCTGAGGACCAGGCTGAGGAAGCTTCTGGGCAGGAGTACCCAACAGTCTGAACTATAAGCTATGAAGATGAGGGGTCAGCACCAAGGACAGCAGCTATCCCCAGGTTCCTCCCTGGCTCCTCAGCCCTGGGGGAATTGACCACAAGGCTTCCATAAATAACAAAGGAAGCTCTACAGCTCTGGTCGCTGGATAAATCAGATTCACCTCCCCCAAAGGAAACTTCCAGGCCCTAGACCCAGGCCATGAGAATACAACTTCAGGGAAATCATCAGGGAAAGGTTGAAGCCCACTAGAAAGAGGGCTTTTGGAAGGAGATGGGATACTTTTCTGCTCTGCAAAAACCTCTTTCAGCCAATCCACAAGCTTTGTGAGTTCCAAAACTATGCAGAACATTAACAATAATGGCGTTAATTGGGATCATTGATCACCTGACCCCTGGATTCATTGGTCTCCCAACTGGGCCTCCTAATTGGCCTCCTAGCCTCCTATTTCTCCCCTGTCTAATCTGTCTTCCACAGAGCTGCCAATGTGATATTTTTAATGTTCAGACCTAACCACATCCATCTCCTACTCAAGAAACTTCTGTGCCTCCCTGTTGCCTATAGATCAGGACTGTGTCACCTTTTATCATGTCCCAGACATTTTTGGCAGTCTAGTGAAGCTGATGGACTCCTCAGAATAATATTTTTAAATATATAAAATAAGACAATAGGATTTCAATGAATTATTTTGAAATATAGTTATCAAAAAAAATTTAAGTCCACAGACTGGGAGCAGAGCCAAAATGGTGGATTAGAGGCAGCCACCCAGCTGAACTCTCTCAACATTCCCCTCCAAACAACTTTAAAATAATGCCTCAAATCACATTTTGGAGTGGCAGAGCCAACAAAAGGTCAAGGTGAGACAATTTTTCCAGTCTATGAAAACTTAGGAGGTCTGCAGGAGAGGTCTGTGATATAGGGTAGAAGGTTGTCTGGAGCTCATACAGAAAGTGGGGAAGCAGTGGCAGCTTCAGGAGCTTTCAGCCCAGAGATAGTAAGGAGACCCAACAACTTGTCAGAAAAAAATTACAGGGGACCCTCTGCTAGCACTGAATGAGGCTGGCATGGGTTGACAACTCTATTACCCATAAGCAGTTCCAGGGCAGAGAGAAGCACTAGTCCTTGCAGTTGGAGGGGATAAAGATAAAGACCAGAGCATAGACCAGGAGAACAGTGCCCACACCTCTCCCTGCATCACATCACTTTGGAAGCACCAAAAACTTGCAGACTCACAGAACTAGCTCTGAAAAGAATAGCACAAAAAAGTGAGATGCTTGGGACAGTGCCCTTCCATGCCCAGGTGAGCAGAGCACAACTTGAACATAAAGTTTCAAGTGAAGAAATAGTCTAGAAAAATGAGCAAACAACAACAACAAGATCTTCACCATTAAAAGCTACTACAGTAGCAGGGAAGACCAAGACACAAACTCAGAAGAAGACCACAATGTGAAAATAGCTACAATCAAAGCCTCAAAGAAAAATGCTAAGTAAATACAAGTCCAACAAGAATTCCTGTAAGACTTACAGAGATAAGCACGGTAGAGGGAAAACTGAGAAAAAGTGTAAAAAAAGTGCAAGAAAATAATGAAAAAAAGAATTAACAGCTTGGTTTGAAAAAATGACAAAAGATACTGAAGAAAACAATACTTCAAAAACAGAATTAGCCTAATATTTTTTAAAAGGCACAAAAATTCATTGAAGGAAAGAACTCCTTCAAAACAGACTAAGCCAAATGGGAAAAGGAAGTACAAAAGTTCACTCATAAAAATCATTCCTTAATAATTAGGATTGGGCAAGTGGAAGCTAATGACTCCATAAGACATGAAGAAACAATAAAACAAAGTCAAAAGAATGAAAAAAGAAAAGAAAATTAAATAGCTCATCAGAAAAAAAAAACTGACCTGGAAAATAGATCAAGGGGAGATAATTTAAGAATTACTGGACTACCTGAAAGCCATGATAAAAAAAAGAACCTAGACATCATATTTCAAGAAATTATAAAGGAAAACTGCCCTGATATCTTAGATCCAGAGGGTAAAATAGAAATTGAAAGAATCCACTGATCACCCTGAAAGAGATCCCAAAACAAAAGCTCCCATGAACATTATAGCCAAATTCCAGAGCTCAATGAGAAAATATCGCAAGCAGCCAGAAAGAAACAACTCAGATACTGTGGAGTCACAGTTAAGATCACATAAGATTTATCCACTTCTACATTAAACGAGCAGACAGAAGGCAAAACACCTAGGATTACAACCAAGAATAAGCTATCCAGCAAAACTGAGTATAATCCTTTGGGAGGAAAATGGATATTTAATGAAATAGAGGACTTTCAAGCATTCCTGATGAAAAGACCAGAGCTGAATAGAACATCTGATATTCAAACAAAAGAAGCATAAAAGGTAAACATGAAAAGAGTAATCACAAAGGATTCAATAAGGTTAAACTGTGTACATTCCTATATGGAAAGATGATTATGTAACCCCTAAGGACTTTATCATTATTAGGACCATTAAAAAGAGTTTACATAGACAGGGTGCATGAGTGTGAGTTGATTACGTTGGAGTGATCACCCCAAAAAATGAAGAGGAGAGAAAGAAGAAAGCACTGGGAAAAAGAAGGAAAATAGTCTCACATAAAATAGGCATACAAGGAAGAATTTTTACAAGAGGGGGTAGGCAATGCTTGAACCTCATTTTCATCAGAATTGGTTCAAAGAAGGAAGAATATATATGTATATATGTCTGTATGTATGTGTGTGCATATAGATGGTTGTGTATATGTATGTATGTATACACACACACTCAGTTGTGCATAGATATCTCTTACCTAATAGGGAAATTGGAAGGGAAGGAGATAGGAGAAAGGTAGCAAGGATGTTAAAAGGGAGGGTAGAATAAGGGAGGCAGTGGTTAGAAGCAAAATAGACTTTCAAGGAACAGGATAAAAAGAGAGTGAGAGAAGAATATACATAAGAAAATGGGATGGAGGGAAATACACAGTAATCATAATTACAGATGTGAAGGGGATAAGCTCACCCATAAAATGGAAACAGACAGCAGAATGGATTAGAAATCAGAAGCCAACCACATATTATTTACAAGACACATGCTTAAAACAGAAAGATACCCAAAGAGTTAAAATAAGGGGCCAGCGTAGGATCTAATACGCTTCAGCTGAAGTAAAAAAAGGCAGGGATAGCAATCATGACCTCAAACAAAGCAAAAGCAAAAATAGACTTAATTAAAAGAGATAATCAGGAAAACTACTCTTGATAAAAGGTATCATAGATAATGAAGTTTATCTGATAAAGGCTTCATTTCTCAAATATATAGAGAACCAAATCAAATTTGTAAATATAGAAGCCATTCCTCAATTGATAAATTGTCAGGAGATATGAACAGGCAGTTTTCAGAAGAAATAAAAGATATCAATAATCGTATGAAAAAATACTCTAAATCACTATTAATTGGATAAATGCAAATTAAAACAACTATGAGGTACAACCTCACACCTCTCAGAAATAACAAATGCTGAATGGGATGAGGGAAAATAGGTCCATTAACGAGCTGTTGGTAGAGTTGTGAAGTGATCCAACCATTCTGGAGAACAATTTAGAACTATGTCTGTGGAGTGCCAATTGGGGAAAAGCCATAAAATACAGTAATAAGTGAAAAGCCATAAAAACTTAAACTCTGTGAAAGGCGGAAGTCTGGACATGGTGACCTGTTAAAAATCACAACTTAGATAATGAATCATAACTTAGACACTGAGTCATAACTTAAGATACTATGACCTACGAAAGCCATAACAAGAATTTTGTGATCCATTTGTGACCGGTACATGTTCAGGCATAACATTGGCTTAATGCCCAACCTCATCACTAAGCAGAAAACCAAAAACATCCACCAACCAGTAGTGATGTACTCTCTAGCTCCTCCTTTGTCTGTTTTATACAATTATCAGGGGGATTTGGGGGGGTTCTTTTGCAGGGATCCACTGAACTGTCTGGCTGCCACCTCAGACTAAAGATTGCCCATTTTGTAAGTATTTATAATGATTGATTAAACTACAGCTTATAATTAGTCAAGATCCTCGACCTCTTCCTTTGGTACCAAAAGAATATCCCACAGTTATGGGGGAGGTACAGGGTTCCCCAGTTAGAGGAATGTCCAAATGTCCAAAGGGCTATAAAACTGTGCATACATGGGAAAAGGACCCACGTGTACAAAAATATTTATAGCAGCTCTCTTTGTGATGGCCAAGAACTGGAAATTGAGGGGATGCCCATCAATTGGGGGATGGCTGAACAAGTTGTGGTATATGAATGTAATGGAATACTATTGTGCTATAAGAAATGGGGAACAGAAAGACTTCCAAAAACCCTGGAAAGACTTATGTGAACTGATGCTGAGTGAAGTGAGCAGAACCAGGACAACACTGTATGCAGTAACAGCCACAATGTGTGATGACTGATTTTGATAGACTTAGCCCTTCTCAGCAATGCAAGGACCTAAAACAATTTCAAATGACTTATAATGGAAAATGCCATCCACATCCAGAGAAAGAACTATGGATTTGGAATGCAGAGTAAATCACACTGTTTTGTTTTTTATTTTCTTTTGTTTTGCTTTTCTTTCTCATGGTTTCTCCCATTCATTATAATCCTTCTACGAAACATGACTAATGTGAAAACATGTTTAATAGGAATGTATATGTAGAGTCCATATCAGATTGCAGGCCATCTTGGGGAGGGAAGGGGGAGGGAAGGAGAGAAAATTTAAAACTTATGGAAGTGAATGTTGAAAACTAAAAAAAAAATTAATAAAAAATAAATTTTTAAAAACTGTGCATACACTTTGACCCAGCAATGCCACTACCTAGCACAGTACAAAGCTTATTGACTGATAGGTTAAATAGAAGTCATCCAGTCTAATGCAAGAGATGAGCAAACTGACTCTCAGGAAGGTTACTTTGTCCAAAGTCACACAGGTGCCAGAACTGGGATTCAAACTCATCTGATCACAGATCTAGAAGAGACCTCAAAGGCCATCTAGTCTAACTCTCTCATCTGACAGATGAGAAAACTCAGAAAACCATGCTTTGCACATGGGAGGCATTAAATAAATGTTGGTCATATCATTCTGTCTCTTCTAGCTGGGGGTCTCATCTCTAACTCTTCATCTGTGCCATCTTCTCCACCTGAAATATCCTTCCTAGCCTCTCCATAAAAGTGAGGACCTTCCCTCCTTCAAAACAACATATCAGGCTTAATGCCACTAGGAATAAGTGTGTCCCACTCTGTTCCAAATGCTCCCTACTCCCTACTAAGGTATAACTACATACCTTGCATGCATTTATATTCAGCTTGAGGAGTGGGGTTGAGTCGGAGGCTGGTTAGCTCAATGGTTTGTAAGGGGGCTGAAGTGCCTCAGAAGCCATCTAGTCCAGCTCCTTGCTGAGGCATATCTCCTTTGATGAGGCACTCCTTACATTACAAGGCTTACATTTTGCTTTGGGCAACTCTTCCAATGAGCAAGTCTTCCTCTCTCTAATTTCTATCCATTAGCCCTAATTTTGCACTCTGGAAGCACATCTTTCTTCATAGCCCTTCAGATACTCAAAAATGGTCATCCTGTCCCATCCAAATCTTCCCCGATTCAATGTCCCCCCCTCCAGAACCTTCCATCACATAACTTGGCTTCTGAGTCAAGTCAGCCTGTCTCACTCAATACACATTAAGCATGTTATCATGTGCCAGGCGCTGGAGATATTAACACAGAATGAAACAATCCCTACCCACAAGGAATTGCTTTCTAAGTTCTTCAGCATCCTTGGTTAAGACCCTCCTCTGGCTATGCTCTAATTTGTCACAGATGTGCCCCCCCCCCCAGGCTCAGACCCAACTGTTCCAGATGTGGTCTGCCCCAGGGAGAATCGCCTCTTAAGTCCTGTGAGTCTGTCAATGAGGCCTCAACTTACACGGCCTTTTCAGCTGCCAAGTCCCACCAGTGACTCATGTTGAGCTTCATCAACATCATCAAAAACGCTGGGGTCTTTGTCTTACGAATAACCATCTAGCCACGTCCCCGACTGGCCTGTGGGGCCAATCACCTTCAGAGAGGAAAAAAACCCAAACGCCTTTGAAATCTCATCCCAGATTCAGCTTCTCTGTGGAATCTTCCAGAACTAATCCCATCCCATTACTCCAATCACTTCCATCAATCATAGGATCATGAATAATACCATGGGATAATTTTTTTAAATAACATCTGGCATTTTACATTCCTTTAAGGTTTGCAAAATGTGGAAGTTCTTTGCAAACATTAAAGTACTATAAAAATGCTAATTCTTCTTCTTATTACTACTCTCTCATTTGACCCTACAATGACTCTGTAAGTTAAGTGCTATGAGGAGTCCCATTTTACAGATTAGGAAACTGAGGTTGAGAAAGGTTAGGTGACTTGTCCAGGGTCGTATAGCTAATGAGCATTTGAGGAAGGATTGGAACTCGGGTCTTCCTGATTCCAAGTTCAGTTCATTCTATGCACTACAACCATTCAGCCACCATCTAGAGCACAGATTTCTCAAGTAATGAATCAGCAAGCACTTCTTAAGTGCCTACAGTATACACACCAGGTCCTCTGTTGGGTATGGGAGATACAAAAACAAAGATGAAATAGTCACTACTTTTCAATGGCCATACAGGTAAGAAAGTAAAGGAGCTGATCCCAAAGCCTTCACCCACTCAATGGAGAAGGGCTTTGCATGTGTAGCACATTCCCCCTGCTACATTAGCTCAGTAGAGGTGGGACTGACTAGGGCAGGGTGGGGAACCTGCGGCCTCGAGGCCACATGCGGCCCTCTAGGTCCTCAAGTGCAGCCCTTTGACTGAATGCAAACTTCACAGAACAAATCCTGAAGATAGGTTGGAAGCATCATCCTCACACATTGGCCTGGACCACTTTAAGAAAATATAAGATTCCAAGCTTAAAAAAGAAGGGGCTAATGATCTGAAGAACAAGAATTTGAGGACTCTTTTAAATACTGTTGTTTGCCATTTTGTGCCTCTGGCCCCTTCGGAAAGGTCCTTGGTTTTGTCCCTTCTGGGGCAAAGAAAGAACTCCATTTGAGGAGTTATAGGAAGCCTGCTAGGATAGGAGCTGGCCAGCACTCACACCTTTACCTCTTCCTGATGGTCCTCCCTACTATCTTTCCTCATACACATATAAACTCCTCCTACTTTCCCTGGACTGGGGGCCCAGAGCTAGTAAATTTCACAATGTACCTTCAACTCTGCCATCCAGCTACCCTGACCTGCTTGCTGATCCTTACACATGACGCTCCATCTCTGACTCTGGGCAATGTCATTGGCTGTCTGGAATGCTCTCCCTCTTTAGCTCATCTCTACCTCTTAGCTTTCCAGGCTTCCTTCAAGACCCAGACAAAATCCTACCTTCTATAGGGAGCCATTCCTGATTCTTAACTCTAATGTTTTCCCTCTGTGCTCAGCTCCAATTTATCCCGTCTATATCTTGGTTGTACATAGTTGTTTGCAAGCTGTCTCCCCATTAAACTGTGAGCAACTTGAGGACAGGGATTGTCTTTCTCTGTACCCCTAGCACCCAGCACAGTGCCTGGCACATAGCAGATGAGAAAAGAAGAGAGACCAGGAGTGAGTGAGCTGATTCTGTAACAACTGCCTGGTCCTTCCTCCCTTAATCTTAAATAACGAAAGCCCCAAACCCCTAGCCTAAGCTTAGAAGGGAAAGGAAAGTCTAACTATACATTTTCTGTTACACTTTTCAATTACTTGCAAATCTTCCTTCAGCCTTCATCACAAATCTTTTGCCCCCCACCCATCAGGATGCCTCAATCACAGCAGTCTTTGGCTTTGAGCAGCACTTGTCAGGAACTCAAAAAATTGGCGAAAGAAATAAATTCTGGAAAATTCTAGATTTCCATTTCCTTGGCCATTATTTGCTGCATAACCTTCATGGCTATCTCCAATCCATTCCCACCTTCTCTTCCAATCCAGCCCTTCTCAACCCACGGTGCACTTCCCAGCCATGGACACCTCCAACCCATGCCAATGAGCTCGTACCTTCCCTCTTCACTTCTTGCTCCTCTTTATATGTTGTCTTTCTCTATTAGAGTGTAAGTGAGGGCTAGGACTGTCTTACTTACTTGGGTTCATATCCTCGGCACTTAGCCCAGTGCCTGCTCTAGAGTAAGCCCTGAATAAATGCTTTTTCAATCATTCATTGCCTTTGCAACTTAACTTGTTTTATTTTTTAGTTAATGGAGATTAAGGCCTCAGAGACAGATGAAAGTTGTTGAGACTGGTAGTAGACCATTTCTCACGTGTTCTCATAATTCTTCCTCTAAAAAACATGAATGGAGAAAGGTGGGGAGAAAACTGCATGAATAAACAAGCTGTAACTAGGGCAGGGCAACTGGCCCTTTGTCTCAGGGTACTGAATTTGAGAGTCCTAATAGCTCATAGTCCTTCAGTAGCAAAAACCAAACCAAACCAAACCAACAGTAATTAGCAAGAATGTGTTAGGGATGAGAATAGATATGTAATTTCACTAGTCTAAGGAGCTCTCAAAGAAGAATCTCCCCATACCAGTGCAGGTTGGCACCTTCTCTGCAATTTCTAGTCTTGGAACTCCCTGGGGCACTGAGAATTGCCCAGGTTCACACAGTCAGTTTGTATCAGAGGCAAGACTTGAACCTGGGTCTTCCTGCCTCCTAGGCTAGCTTCTACTATACTCTTAAAAGGCAAGAATCATTAGTAAAACTAAAAAGCATGGTTGCCTCTCCAACAGAGGTCCTGCACTAGTACCCCCTGGATCTCTGTCACCATCTTGTACTCAATGGTATGTCCCCTGGTGTGGTCACTTGCCACTTGCCCCAGGCCTGGTCTGTGGTACATGTGACTCTCCTAAATAATGACTTTCCTCATTAGGCTCATAAGACCCTAGCCCTGAAGCCAGAAGGAATCTCAGAGGTGATCTAGTCCTACCCCACCCATCTGACAGATGAGCACACTGAGGCTAAGGCAGTTGAGTGACTTACCCAAAGTCGCTCAGGGAATAAGCACCAAAGGCAGGATTCAAGCCCAGGGCCACTTCCTTCAGAGTTACAGATCTTTCCTAAGCTCACCAATGTAAGCTCCCAGATGGAGTGGGGTGTGGGGGGCTTGCCTGGGTCTCACTCATGCTGTTCCTAAAGAATGAATCAAGTACCAACCTGGCCACCCTGGGGACTTCCAGCAGCAAGAGATCCATTTGCTTGGGGGGAGGGTAGTGGGGAATGCTTATAATTACTCCATGAGATGACAGAACTGAAGAGCCACGAGGAAAGGGAGATCAGAGGCCTTGGCAGACGAATCATAAGGGTTTTCATCAGAAATTTGAGTTCTTCCACTAAGGACTTGGCTGTTGCTGGGGGTCACAGCTCCGAATTTTTTATCACAGAAACAGCCACATGTAGCCTTAGAATCTGACATTTTAAAATGTTCTCTTCTGTTGAGTTATCTCCACTTTTTCATGAGATTTTTTTAAAAAGCAATTAAAAAAAAACCCCAATTACCCTGTCACGGAAAAGAAAGTAGACAAGAGGAATAGATTGGCTTCAATACACACAAACACGTATCCAACCATAACACCACTGAGGCATGTGCGGCAGACTCACACAATATGTTGGGCTTAGTAGAGTGGAACGCCCGTGCACAAAAGGGACATTGTCTCTGCCCAGCTTAGCAAGCAAACTCATTCTGGCCTCTACAAATCCAGATTAGCCAGGCCACAGGACAAACCACTGGTAAGACACAAACCAATGGGTTCTTGGCATTTACAAAAATTTCTTTTAAATCTCCCTTGGCTTTTTTCTTTCTGGATTTTTTCCCCCAGGCATTAGCACACCATGGGAGATGGGTATTCCTGCTGAGTAAGGAACAGGCATGTTCTTTCTCAGCATGGGTAGACAGCCACTCAATACAATCCAACCAAAAAAGCATTTATTAAGTGCCTACTATATGCAAGGTCCAAAGTCCAAACCTAATGTAGCATAGAGATTGGGCCTTAAGTCAGGAATGTGTGCGTTCAAGCCTCACCTCTAACATACACTGACTGTGTGACCCTGGGCAAGTCACTAAACCTCTCACTGCCCCTGGCAGCTCTCTAAGAGTATAAATCACAAAAACAGGCATACATAGAGGGAATCTCTAACAGTCACTGCCCATAAGAAACTTATATTCTTACATTATATGGGGGCAGCTAGATGGGACCTGGAGTCAGGAAGACCTGAGTTCAAATCTAGCCTCTGATACTTACTAGCTATGAGATCTCGGACAAATCATTTGACCTCTGTTGGCTGCATTTTTTCGACTGTAAAATGTGGATAATAATGGCAGCTAGGTGGCAAGAGTGTCAGGCCTGGAGTCAGGGAGATTCCTCTTCCTGGGCTCAAATCTGGTCTTATTAGCTGTGTGATTCTAGGCAAGTCACTTAACCCTGGTTGCCTCAGTTTCCTCATCTGTAAAATGAGCCGGAGAAGGAAATGGCAAACCACTCTAGTATCTTTGCCAAGAAAACCCCAAATGGGGTCTCGAAGGATTGGACATGATTGAAAATAACTCAACAACATTAACCACCACCACAACAAAATGGCACCCACCTCCTAGAGATCAAACGAGATGATATTTGTAAAGTGCTTAGCACAGAGCCGGGCACATAGCAGGCAGCACGATAGAGATGTTCATTATTATTGTTATGAAATTCTATAGGTTACATTAAATCACCAAGGATGGCATGGACTGTGGGGCACAGCATGGCAGGTGGCTGCAGGCAGGGCAGCCTGTCCTAATCATCTTTTCAGGCCCCTCTCCTAGCATCCTCTATCCTCAGTTCTAGCGCTCTGCCTACAGTTAACCAATCTCACTAAGGCGTTAGTGGAGAACAGCTCAAGCTTCCATCCTTCTCCCAGTCATTTGCATTTTAAAAGGGGACTCCAGAAGTGCAAAAACCTTTGAGAACCCGAGAAAGCAAAGCTACAGTGAAAGAATTTCAATTTAATCCCAAGGGCTTTTGTTTAACACCTACTCGGGGAGGAAGGCAGTGAGTTAAGCACTAGAGATGTAAAAGTTAAAAAAAAATGCCCAGATTCCCTGGAATTTAATAAGACTGCACAATGGGTCAATCTGTTCACCAAAGGGCATTTATTTATTTGAATTTGTTTTAGTTTTTATTGCTTTATTCTTTTTCTATTTTCTTTTTAACCCAGTCTCTTTTTAATATGGCTTTTAATAATCTGGTTGATCATAGAGAGGCACCATTTATCATTAAAGACTGGGTCTTATAAAAAATAAATAGAGAGTGGGTCTTCCTATCTTGCCCGGGCAGGAAGTACGCAGCCTATTGGTGGGCAGGCCCCACTCTGATCAGCATGGAACTTTCCCACCTGGGCCAGCTCACCCTTCCTTAAGTGGAAGCTTCCGTTCCCAGTGGCTCAGAAGTGCAGAGCTGAGGCATCCCACCAGCCTCAGCCCCCCCAGACAGCAGGGCTCACTGGCCAAAGATCATCCAGCAAATGCTTACTCTGAATCCGGACAAAGAGTTGGACACGACTGAATGAATGGACAGCAACAACAAAATGGAATCACGTGCACACTAGGAACTGCAGGATCATAAGGTCATATATGTAGAGCCTCAAGGCTAGAGCTAAAGGTGCCTCAGAAGTCATTTAGTTCAATTCTTTAATTTTTATAGAGGAAGGAAACTGAGGCCCAGAGAAGTTACATTTGTCTAGGGGAGGGGCTGGAAAGGTTCCTCTAGGAGGTGGAGGCATAGATTCTGAATCATGAGGAGGAGGAGGTAGTTAGTGCAAGCCAGGCATAGGGCACAGCCAAGGCAAAGACGAGGAGGCAGGAAATGGAAAAGTTACAAGGAACAGTATGCCAGTGTGCTTGGAACATAGAATGGAAGGAGAAAGCCACATTGGAAAGAGCTTTAAATGCCAGATTATGGGTTTTATATTTTATCCTAGAACAGGGGCTCTTAATCCAGAGTCTGTGAATTTGCTTTTAAAGATATTTTGAAAATTGTATTGCAATATAATTTATTTTCTTTATATTTTGCAGGGTGTCACAAAATCACCAGAATCTGAAGGGTCAGGAAGAACCTCAGAGGCCATCTAGTGCCACCATTAATGGGCTAAAGGTCCATCCTACCATATCTCTGATAAGTGGTCGTACACTTAGCAGCCAGGTCATACAGAATTTGGACTCAAGACTTGAATTCAAATCCTGACTCAGATATTAGATGTCTGACTCTGCACAAGTCATTAACCACTCCATGCCTCAGTTTCCTCAGTTGTAAAATGGAGAAAAATAACACCACCTACTTCCCGGGGTTCTTGTGAGCATCACCTGTGTGAAAGTGCTTATCGAACCTTCAAGAGTGCTATACAAATGGTGGTCATTGTTATTTATTGTCATCCAGCTTCTGCTTGGATCCTTTCAGCAACAGTGAACTCATCACCTGTCCAGGGAGCCTATTCCATTTGTGGATAGTTCTATTAGATGCTTTTCCTTATATGGTGTTACATGGCAGTGCGGAAAGAATACTTGGCTAGAAAATCAAGGTGAAAAAAGCTGGGATCTAAAACAAGTAAACAAAAACCAATGCCATCCAATGATGACGACCAAGCCTGGTCCTGAAGAAGAGCTGAAAAAGAGTCCTGCCTTTCTCATTGGCAAAAGCAGGACACCATGAGAACATTGCACACACCCACAAATTTCATCCATGTCTTGGTTGGTTTTGCCCAACTGACTTTTCCTCCCTCGTTTTCTCATGTTTTTTCTTTCTTACAGACTTTTCCAAGGTTGGCTGCAGAGTCAGGATATCTAAAGGGAACAGGCAGTCAGAATGAGGCTGGTGGATTCGGGGAAATCGGCAAATCGGGGCCATGAGATTTTGCAAGTTTGTCTCTGAATAGGGGTGGGGCTGGGGAGGAGAAGAGAGTATATTGGAAAATGAAAGTGATATCAGCCATTTTATTTTAGGGAAAATAGAGAGGCTTGGGTTCTGACCACTGGTTCACTGTGTGACTCAACTCTGAGTTTGGTTTATTAACTCACAGGAACCAGAGTTAAAAGGGCTTAGAGATCACCAAGTCCAATCAAGCAATAATAAGTCAAACAACCAGACACTGAGAACCTAAGGACAAATCCCCCCCCCCAGACTCTTTATAGCACTGCCCTAATGACTGTTTAGGGGAAAAAGGGAAAATGTGTGGGGGCGGGCTCTGAAACTCTAAAGTGTCACATAATTGCATCATTAATGTTATTCTCTCAGCTAGAGCCATGAAGAGGATGTGGCAACTTTGTACTTCCCAACAGGCCAGGTCCCCTGGGGTGCAGGAGTCTACCAAGTGGCTTAAGTGGTGTAGGAAGAAAGGGAGGTGGTGAGGGAGAGAGGAAGGAAGGGAGGGAGGGAGGGAGAAAGAAAGCAGAGAAGGAGGGAGAGAGAGGGGAAGGCAGGGGGGAAGGGAGGGAGGAAGGAAGGAAAAGGGATGGAGAAAGGGAACAAAGAGAGGGAGGGAGAGAAGGATGAAGAGAGGGAAGAAGGAAGGGAGGGAGGAAAAAGGAAGGAAGAAATAAAGGGAGAGAGGGGAGGAGGGAGAAAGGGAGGAGAGGGAGGGAGAGAGGGAGGGAGGGAAGAAGGAAGGAAGAGAAAGAGGGAGGGAGGAAGAGAGGGAGAAAGAAAGTAAAGACAGGGAGGGAGAGAGGGAGGAAGGAAGGAGAAAGGGAAGGAAAGAAGGGAGCAAAGGGAGGGGATAAAGGAAAAAAAGAAAGAGAGAGAAAAGAAAGGAAGAAAAAAACTAAGCATTTATTAAGCACCTACTATGTGCCAGGCACTATGCCGAGTGCTTCACAAATATTCTCTCATTTGATCCTCACAACAATCCCAGGATGTGGGTGCTATTATCATCCCCCTTTTTTATAGCTGAAGGAACCAAGGCATTGTTTACTGAGGTGAAGGGACTTGGCCAGAGTCACACAGCTAGCAAGTGTCTGGGCCTGATTTGAAATGAAGCTTTCCTGACTCCAAGCTCAGCGCTCTCCACTGCACCACCCTGCTGCTCTGAAGAGCCCAGAACACGACCCTAGGGGCCTCAGGCTAGTTGTTTCAGCCCTCATGCCACCTGCCTATGAGTTATGGGGGCAGGAGAATGGAGGAAACCATAGTGGGGCACAGAGAAAGCAATAAGAACAGCTAGAATTCACATAGAGTTTTGCGGTTTCCAGCTTGCTTTACCAAGACGATCTCATTGAACCCTCACAACAACCCTGGGAGGTAAATGCTGCTACTGTCCCCACTTTACAGAGAAGCAAACTAAACATGAGGAAAAGAACAGCAGGGGGTGAACATGGTTTGTGGGAAACTGTCCTGAAGGGTGGCATCTGCTAGCAGCTTCTCCAAGACCAGCTGAAGCAGCCAGAAGTAGAAACACACCCACAGCTGGTGTATTCTTGTAAAAACCAGCCACCATAGTCTGCAGGCTGCAGAAAATTGCACCTGACAGAATGAGAGAAGCCAAGTGAGGCTTGGAGGCATGGCTGGCCAGAGAGGAGCCAGGCCTCCTCAGGGGCCCTTGGGCATGTCTCTGGGTACAGTTACATATTTTCTTGATTGTTCTTCTTCTGGAGACACCTTCAGGGAAGTTGAGGCATGTGTGTCCCTGAGGTGCTCTGAGTATGTGTGTCTGGGCCTCATGTGTCCACTCCCTGGGACATAATGCTTCTGTACCTAGGGAGAGGGTCCACATCAGGGTTCAGTCAATGTGGCACATCCCTAGGAACAATTTCTCTGAGCCATTCACTGGGCCTGAGGTCATGGCTGCCTCTGTCCATCCCATTTCTCTGCTCCTTAAGTCAATAAACAGAATCACAGATTTGGACACTTAGGAGGGACCTCTGTGGCCACTGAGTCCAACCCGTACACAAAAGAAATCCCCACTCTAACATACCCGAGTGGTCATCTAGTGTCTGCTCGATAATCTCCAAGAATATACTGGACCAACCACCTGCTGACGCAGCCCAATCCATTTGGGACAGCTCTCTCTGGCAGGAAATCTTCCCCCACCCCCCATATCAAGCCTAAATTGACCTCTCTACAAACCCTTCCCCCTCCCACCACCACCACTTCTGGTTCTGCTCTCTGGGGTTGGGCCCACCTTTCAAATACCTAAAGCCAGCTCTCATGTCCCACCCCACTCCTCCACCAACCCCTCAAGGTTAAACATCCCCCATTCCATTTCAACAACTGCTCCTCATGACATGGACCCACTCCTTCCATAAAGAAAGCATCTTTTACTGAAGGATGGGCAGCTGTGCTAGAGGTAGAAGGCACTCCAGGTGGTGAGCAGTGCCCAGGGAGCAAGGTTGCTGGGAAGAAATGCCAGTGGCCTAGGCTCCCACTGCTCCCCTCCCTGATTTAGAAATGCTCAAATAATGCAGATCCTCCCACCCACCCCCAACCCATCCCTGGTCAAATACTTGAGGGAAAGCCCAGCCCCTATCCCACCCACCCCACCCTTCACCTAGTCAGGGCTCCCAGAGATATAACCCTGCCTAGGAGCAAAGGGTGGCATCCCCTGCCCCTCAGAGCCCCCAGGATACTCTACCTCTCTCTGCTCACTGCAAATCTTACACAACCACAGAGTCCGCTTCTGACTGCTGGATGTCTCAATCCCACATTTGGTGCAGACTTTCTACGAGGGAGAGAGGGAGGGAAGGGAGGAAGAGGGAGAGAGAGAGGGAGGGAGGGAGGGAGGGAGGGAGAGAGAGAGAGAGAGAGAGAGAGAGAGAAAGGGAGAGAGAGAGGGAGGGAGGGAGGGAGAGGGAGAGAGGGAGAGAGAGAGGGAGCAGAGGGAGGAGAGGGAGGAGAGGGGGGGATAGGGGGAGATGGGGGAGAGAAGGAGAGAAGGAGAGAGGGAGAGAGGGAGAGAGAGAGAGAGAGAGAGAGAGAGAGAGAGAGAGAGAGAGAGAGAGAAGAGGGAAAGTGGGGGGGGGGGGAGAGGAGATAGTGGAAATGTAAATACTTTCTGGGCTCCCATTCTTATCAGAGAATTGCTTTTGTAACCTGTGGGGTAGGGGTGGGAGATTTTTGGTTTGCTTATTAATGATAATACCACCATATAATGCCAACAAGGATCACCATCATTCTGTAGAGCTGTACAGGTCTCTGAATACTGAAGGATTTTCAGATCAATGATCTCAACCCCAGAACCATGAGATATAGAGCCAGAAGGCACCTCAAGAGATCATCTAGGCTAGGGGTGTCAAAGTCAAATAGAAATGGATCTCTGTGGGCCTCATATTGACTTAGAAAACCACAAATTAATACTATGTTGTATTATATTTTTATTCATTTATTTCGTTAAATATTTTCCAATTATATTTTATCTTGGTTTGGCCACTTGAGTCTTATTTGATAATTCTGCTCTGGTCTAATCAACTTCTTTTGACAGAGTGGGAAACCATTTAATCAATGAATAAGTATTTATTAAGGGCAGACTATGTATCAGGCATTATGGTAAAGAGGTAGCCTTGGAGTCAGGAAGACCTGAGTTCAAATCCTGTCTCTGACACATACTGACTATGCGACTTTGACCAATGGGGTGCAGTGGAAGAGCACTGATTCTAGAGTCGAAGAACATAAGTTCAAATCTTACCTCTGATACTTCCTGCCTAGGTGACCCTGGGCAAGTCACTCCCCTTCCTCATCCATAAAATGAGGGGGTTGCACTGACCCTATGTCGCCTTCTAGTGCTCAAGTCTGCAACCTCTCAGTGCCTTCTCAGGTAACTTTCTGGACTCTAAAAGTCATAGAAAAAGTGGTGATCTGTACTGGTAGAGGGAATTTCCTTCCTGGGCATTCCCCACCCCAGTGAAATTGTGGGCCCAAAGGATGGTGATGCGTCAAGCCCTATACTGGGCACTGGCAACTCAGAAATGAAACAGCCCCTGCCCTCAGGGAGTTTACATTCTATCCGGAGAAACAGCACATACACGCGTAAATAAATACAAAAATATTTACAAAGGAAATAACAAATGAGGGGGAGGGCTCTAGCAGATGGGGGGAGGGGCACGAGGGAAATCCTGGCATAGCAAAGGTACTTGAGTTGGGTTTTCAAGAAAGCTAGGGGTTCTAAGAGGCAGAGAGGAGGAAGGAGTGCTTTCCAGGCACAGGGGTCAGGCTATGCAAAGGCCTGGAGGAGGGAGATGGAATGTCATGTACAGACAACAGTAAACAGATCAGTTTGGCTGGAAAGTAGAGTTTGTGAAGAAGTTTGATATATAATAAGCCTGGAAAGGTGCTCTGGAGCCAGACTGCAAAGGATTTTAAGGGCCCAAAGTCGTCCAGTCTGACACCCCTCCCCATCTTTTTTTAATTTTTAAAATTTATTTTTTTTTTTAATTTTTAGTTTACAACACTCGGTTCTACATAATTTTGAGTTCCAGATTTTCTTCCCTCCCTCCCCCCCCGCAACTCCCCATTTTACAGATGATAAAACAGAGGCCCAGAGAGTCAAAACCCATTGGCCAAGGTCACACAAGTACTAAGTGGCAGGGCTGGGATTTGAACCCAGGTCCTCCGACTCCACACACACACACACACACACACACACACACGCACGCACGCACGCACGCACGCACGCACGCACAAAGAGCAGAAGCACTCTTTCCACTCCAAGGCTTTGCCTCCAGCAAAGTAACTCGTCAAAACCAGGGACTTGCCTTTTTCACTCTGCTACAAAGGTAACAGAGCCTAGATCCAAATCCAGGGCTCTCTCTCTCTCCCTACTTGATGCCCCTCCTTAGGCAGGACAAGTATTATAATGCCCATTTTACAGAAAGGCTAAGGTTCCATGTATAGAACATGTGGGGAAGCTGAGATTTGAACCCAGGACTTCTGCCTCTCAGGCTAGGGCTTACTTGGTAACCCTAGCCTGAGTATGAACCATGATCAGGCTGGGAGTAGGAGGTACAGTTAGCTTGCGATGTCTACTAGGCTCCTTTCCCATTCAGTAAAGTGGTTTAATTTCATGCTGATTTTTTACCAAAAAAAAAAGAAAGAGAGAGAGAAAAAAGCCCCCCACTCCCACCCCATGCCCTAGGGAACATCCTACAGGTTCATTGGTCTGCAGTGCACTGAGCTGCTGGATCCAAGGGAAGAGAGGAAACCATTTGTTACTGCGATCCTGGTTCCCCGGGGCCACGTGAATCAGTCACTTAACCTGTGAGCGGGTGACAGGCACTTGGAGCTGCCCCCAAGAGTGAAATGGCACCGACCCAGATTCCAAGAGCAGAAGGGAGGGCCTGACTGCAGCCTCCAGGTTCTGGGGACTTCGGGAGGGAAGGCAGAGCCCAGTTACTCAGTGTTGGGGTGGGGTGCAGGGCTTGGGATTAGACACTGTCTCATGAACACAGGGACCTGGGGCAAGGTGTTGGCCAAGAGGGGCGCAGAGGATGCTCCACAAAGGTGTGTGTGGAGAACCACAAACTGCCTTTTCCTTCTGCCTGAGAAGGCAGCCATAACACAAGAAAATGCGTACATTAAAGTCAATGCAGTGCAGCTGAAGTGTTCCCGCTGTTTGTCTACTACAGTCTGTTAGATTGATAATTAAGAAGAAGCCTGGGAAATGGACCACAAGCCTGCCCTAAAGTCTAAAGGTCTTGGGATCTAGCCCTCCCTCTGACCCATCTTGGCTGTGGGACCCTGGGCAAGTGACTTAACCCATCAGTGCCCCAGGTGACACTCTAATACAATATTGGTAGAGAAAATTTTCTCCCTGGGACAGCCTTACATGGATGAAATCTTAAGTTCAGACCAAAAATAAATAAATGAATAAACAGGCAAACAAATAAACCAACAAAACAACCCCCCAAATCTCAAAAAATTCACTTATTACTAATAACAACAGCTGAGGCTAAGAACTCTTAAACACCTGCAAAGCGCTTCTTGTACCTTCCTTCCTTTGAGCTTTACAACATCCCTGGAGGGTATGACTAGCCCCATTCTGCATATGGGAAAATGGAGGCATATCCATGACCACATAAATCCAGGGGGCAGAATTCAAACTTGGGCCTCCCAAATCTACATCCAATGTTCTCTCAGCTACCCTATATGTTTTCCTTCCTAGAGCTGTACACTCAGCATAGCTTCCCCTACCCTACTCCCGACCTCCTCTCTAGGGCTGCAGATATATGTACCCCTGCCCACTGGGAGCATCTGATCCTCTTTCATGGGAAGAGCAGGTATTGGCAAGGAAGTGGAGACAGGAGAAGGAGCCTAGCAAGAGACTGATAAGATCTCATCTCATCTATGGCTGAGTATATCAGTTGGGATGAATCCAGGGGTGAGGAACCTGTGGCCTCGAGGCTGCATGTGGCCCTCTAGGTCCTCGGGTGTGGCCTTTTGACTGAGTCCAAGTTTTACAGAACAAATCCTTTTATTAAGGGGATTTGTTCTGTGAAATTTGGATTCAGTCAAAGGGCCGCACCCGAGGACCTAGAGGGTCACATGTGGCCTCAAGGCCGCAGTTTCCCCCATTCCTGATAGACCAAATGCAGAGGCCACGCTTTTCTTCTGGATAAAACTGGTTCCAGTAGCTGTTATTATCTGTTTAGTATCTGATTTGTTCTAAGAATTTAGTATCTGATTCTGTTCTAAGAACAAAGCACTGAGCCCATGCTGGGGGCAGGGAGCCGGACCCATCTCTTCTGCAGTGTTTCTGTAGCTGCGTACGATGCCACAGAAGAGAGAAGTCCGCATCAGTGGTGCCTGACCCTGTGAGCCAGTTCCCCATCCCCACCAAGTCCCACCAATGCAGGCTGGGAATCAGACAGTACAGCCTGCCCAGCTGACCCTCTGCTCTCCCTCCTCCTTCCAGAGGCAGTATGAGAACAGAATCCCAAAGCCCCACCCCAAGGTAATAAGTCTGTCTCTCTCCTCCCTCTATTCTCTTCTCTTTGTTGTTGTAACCACAGAAGATGATCCAAGAAAAGAAGAATGTCTGGGATGGAAGAGACTAGTCTGATCTCATTTTACATCTAGGGAAACTGAGGCCTGTAGAGGGGAAGTGACTTGATCAAGGCTGCACAGCAAGTCAGTGGGTGAACGGGAACTAGACCCTGGGTCTCCTTACTCTTACTTCAGTACCGTTTTCATGACTTTTTTTTTTAACGCACTAAACTACAGAGACAAAAGTTTCTGGAATATGTGGAGGTTCACAGATTTAGAGGCAGCTAGGTGGAACACTGGATTCAGTCAGAAAGACCTGAGTTCAAATCCAGCTTCAGATGCTTACTAGCTGTATGACCCTGGGCAAGTCACTTAACCTCTGACTGCCTCAGTTTCCTTAACTATAAAATGAGGATAATAAAAGCATGTGGGGATCGAATGAAATATTTGTAAAGCATTTAGCCCACTGACCAGCATACAGTGAGTATGCTTAATAAATGTTTGTGTCCTTCCTCCCTCCCCTCCTTCCTCCCCTCCTCCTTTCCTTCCTCCCTCCCTCCTTCCTTCCTTCCTCCCTCCCTCTTTCCTTCCTTCCATCCTTCCTCCCGTCCTTCCTCCCTCCCTCTTTCCTTCCTTCCATCCTCCCTCCCCTCCTTCCTCCCCTCCTCCCTTCCTTCCTCCCTCCCTCCCTCCTTCCTCCATTCCTCTTTCCTTCCTTCCATCCTTCCTCCTCTCCTTCCTCCCTCCCTCTTTCCTTCCTTCCATCCTTCCTCCCCTCCTTCCTCCCTCTCTCTTTCCTTCCTTCCATCCTTCCTCCCCTCCTTCCTCCCTCCCTCTTTCCTTCCTTCCATCCTTCCTCCCTCCCTCCTTCCTTCCTCCCCTCCTTCTTCCCACCCTTTCCTCCTTCCTCCCCTCCTCCCTTCCTTCCTTCCTCCCCTCCCTTCCGCCCTCCCTCTTTTCTTCCTTCCATCCTTCCTCCCCTCCTCCCTCCCTTCCTCCCTCCCCTCCTCCCTTCGTTCCTTCCTCCCCTCCTTCCTCCCTCCCTCCTTCCATCCTTTCTCCCCTCCTTCCTCCCTCCCTCCTTCCTCCCTCCCTCCTTCCATCCTTTCTCCCTCACTCCTTCCTCCCTCCCTCCTTTCTTCCTTTCTCCCCTCCTTCCTCCCTCCCTCCTTCCTCCCCTCCTTCCTCCCTCCCTCCTTCCTTCCTTTCTCCCCTCCTTCCTCCCTCCCTCCTTTCTCCTCTCCTTCCTCCCTTCCTTCCTTCCTTGAAGGGATTTTAGAGGACACTGAGTCCAACACCTTCATTTTCTAAATGAAGAAGGTGAAGCGCAGGAAGGCTGACTTGCTGAAGGCTTCCGGTGGTGAGCAGAAACGTCAGGATTTCAGGAGCTGCTTAGAGCACAGACTAAATCCTCCACACCATCGCAAGCTTTATCACTCCCCCATTCACAAACCATCCACGACTCCTTATGACCCAGAGGACCCAGTTCCAACAACACAGTCTAGTATCCAAATCCTGTCTTAGCGCATGGGCCCAGTGATGTATGTGCTTCTGTCTGTCTGTCTGTCATCCAGGTGCCAGTCTATAGGAGCTCAGGAAGACTCATCAGTAGATGGGCCACCAGAAGACAAATTATTCAGTCATGAAAACTTTCAAGGACAACCTGCTAAGTCACAACAGGGGTGGCGATCTGCATCTTTGAAGGGAATGTCCATACCTATGAATTCACAGGCCTCAGTGTTCTCGTCTGTAAAATGAGAGTAGGCTTCTGAAGTTCTAAGAGTCTCTCTCCCCTCCACTCCATAGACACATAGCTATTTTCATGGTGCTCTCCCCCACTGGTAACACTAGTAATTATAACAAGAGCTTTAAGTACTTCAAGGTTTGTAAAGGGCTTCACAAATATTAATTCACTTGATCCTGACTCACAATTACCCTGGGAAGTAGGAATTATGATAATCCCCATTTTAGAGATCAGGACACTGAGGCAGATGGAGGTTAAGTGACTTCCCCAGGGCCACTAAACTAATTAGTGTCTGAGGACAGATTTGAACTCGGATCTTCCTGCCTTGAGGTCCAGTGCTTTCTCTGGCTGTCACAGTGCCTGGCATATAAAAGACACTTAAATGTTTGCCAACCAACTAAGGCAGGCGGTAGGGACAAGAAGAGCCAAGATGACATCCCCCACCTCCTCAGAGACCAGCTACTCCTCCCTGGCGTCCACTTTCTTCTTCCAGAGTGTCAGTGGGCGGCTATCCGAGAGAAGCGAAGCGCTGGCCAACTAAAGGATCATTTGCTACAGCTCATATAATACCTAAGTACCGCTCTCTATTAAATCTCAGATCAATAAAAAAAAATAGTGATTTTTTCCCCTTATAGCTTTAGGCTTTACTCCAGGTTCCAATCAAGAAAGTTCAATACGTAAACTGTGTTTAAAAGATATGCACACGAAGGAGTTGGGGACAGGGGTTAGAATCAGGCCCTGCAGTGATCAGACTGGAATGAAGGGGCCCGTTAACCCGGGAAGTCAAAGGGCAGAAAGCTGGTCTGGCACCCATTTCATCCGTATGTGGCTGAGGCAGGACAGAAGCCCCCTGGGAAGTCAAGGTCAGCCTTCTCCAGCTCCCAAACTGCAACTAGCGAGGTATACTGAAAATAAAAAGAAACCACAGGGCTGGAGAATGTGTAGGGCACCTGGACCTGGCCTGGAAGGATTTTCATGTTGTATCCATTTACCCACTGAGCGTTCACCATCTAAGTCTGGAGAGCTCTGGCCAGGGTGCTGAAGCAGGTACATGATAACTCCTCTGCAAAAGAAACTTGGGGTGGGGAAGACCACATGGGGCTGGGAGTCAAGAAGACCTGGTTTCAAATCTAGCCAATGACACTTGTGTGAGACTGGGTAATTCACTTAATCTCTGACTGACTTGGTTTCCTCTTTTGTAAAATGAGAGGGTTGAACTAGCTGGATTCTGGATGTTCACCACCTCATACATCCTTCCTAAAATGTGTCACCCAGAACTGAACACAGTTCTGAAGGATCCAGGCTAGTCCAAGAACTATGACCCTGGGGCTTCCAGGGCTTCTATTGGGGAGAGACCCTGGATTTGGAGTCCAAGGACTTGGGTTCAAATCCTGCCTCTACCACTTCCTACGTTTGATCTTGGACAAGTCCTTTACCCTCTTTAGGTCCTACCTTCCTCCTTCTGGAATATAAAGGAGTTGGTCATGGCCTCTGGGGTCACTCCCAGCTCTAAATCCAATGACCCCTCAAATAGACTGATTATAGGAGGGGATAACGTCCTAGAAATTCCTTAGTCTTCCTCCCTCCCTTTCTTTCTCCTTTTCCCTTCCCTTCTTCCTCCCTCCCTCCCTTCCTTCCCTCCTTCCTTCCTTCCCTCCTTCCTTCCTTTTTCCCTTCCTCCCTCCCTCCTCCCTGATTCTTTCAGTTTCCAAGGAAAAAAATGTTACTTTTTGAAACACAAAGGAAAAGGAATCAAGACTAACCCTCCCCCCACCCCCATTCATTAGCACACAAAACAAGCTCTTGGGGGACAGAGGTCAGGGCTCCACATGTCTGAAGCTCCCAGTACACAGTGTCCATGTCTTCAAATACCTTCAAATACTAAACCACTCAAACAGAAGGGAGCTCAGTCTCAGAGAGGGGAGGTCAGGCCCCTCTCTACTGTTCTGTGATCAAGGTTAAAAAACAGAAGATTTGAGGAAAATTCCAGGCCATGTGGGAGGGCAAGGAGCGGGGTGAGAATCTCCTGCCCATTCTCCCAGCCAGATCTCCTCCTGGGGAAACGGAGAGTCCTGCCTCCTGCCCCCATCACGGCTGCTCTGTTCTGGGGTTTATTGATCGGCTGGAAATGTTATCAAGAACAAGATTTCTCCTCTTCCCCCAGTTCAGCAGAGCAGTAGGCGGACTCCCCAGGGACCAAGCTGCTCCCTTCAGCAGCCCCTCCTGCCCAGGCGGATCCCAGGCATGGAGAACGAGCTGCATGCTAAGCATCCCCTTGCCCTGCGCACTCTCCAGCTTAAGTGGCTTCGCCATTTAAAGGGAACACCCAAGATTTTCTGCTTGGGTCCCAGAACCCCTTTTCTTAGCCTTCACACAATCAGCACTCAGATGCCACCGCCATATCAGGGGGCGGGCAGTTCTCAGTTAGGTACATCAAGGGAGAGGAGCACAAAGCGCAGAGGAAGATATTCCTAGATTTGGAGGTAAACGGTTGTTCGGTCGTTTTCGGTCAGGTCTGCCTCTCTAATCCCCATATGGGGTTTTCTTGGCAAAGATACTTTAGTGGTTTGCCATTTCCTTCTCTAGCTCATTTTATAGGTGAGAAAACTGAGGCAAACAGGGTGAAGTGACTTGCCCTGGGTCACACAGCTAGTAAGTGTCTGAGGCCAGATTTGAACTCAGGAAGATGAGTCTTCCTCACTCCAGGCCTGGCACTCCATGCACTATGGCGCCACCTAGCTGTTTTTGGAGGTAAAGAATCTGTGTTTAAATCTCTGTTGGGCCATTTTCTGGCTGTGTGCCTTTGGGTAAGCCACTCCTCCCTGGGCCTCAGTTTCCTCATTTACAAACGAAGGGGGCTAGAACTTGGGGTCTTTCAACGTCTTCGATTCTAAACCTATCATCTATAGTGCAATAAAAATTATTTCTATCTGGCTTTGGAAGGCAGTTTTACACTAAAAAGTGAATGCCTGATGTTATGGGAATTCGTAGCCTTTTGAAGGCAGTGTGGCATAGTGAAAAGAGTACTGGATTTGGAGTCAGAAGGCTTGGGTTTGAATTCAGACTCTGTTACTAACTACATGACTTTTATTAAGTCACTTCCGTCTCTGGGTCTTCTTTGTAAAATAAGGGATTGGCAAAGCTGACCAAAAAAAAAAAAAGGAAAAATGGCTAATGCTGGAGGGGCTGTGGGCAAACAGGTACACTCATATACTATTGATGGAGCTGAAAACTAGTCTGGTCATTCTGGAAAGCATTTTGGAACTACACTCCAAAAGTTAAACTGTGCATGCCCTCTGACCCAGAGACACCACTACCGCAACTATACTAGCATTTATATAGAGACAGGCGCTGTGCTAAGAGCTTCACAGATACTATCTCATCTGATCCCAAACCACAAAGGCATCAAAGAAAGAAGAAAAGGATACATATGTACGAAAATATTTATAGCAGTTCTTTTTGTCATGGCAAAGAATTGGAAACTGTCAACTAGGGAATGGCTGAACAAGTTATGGCTTATAAGTATTAGGGAATACTGTTGTACTATAAGAAATAAAGATGGTTTCAGAGAAATATAGGAAGATTTATATGAACTGATGTAACATAAAGTGAGCAGAACCAGGAGAATAATTTATATGACAACAATAATATTGTAAAGACCACTTTGACAGGCTTAGGAATTCTGATTATCACAATGACTAGCCACAATTCCAGAGGAATAATGATGAAACAGGCTACCCACCTCCTGACAGTTCTCTGTCATCTCATCATGTCTATGAGCCTCATCACTTCTCTGATGAACCAAGGAGAATAAGATATATTTTTTGAAGACACAGCCAATTTTTTTTGCTTGTCTACACACATTTGTTATAAGGGTCTTGTTTTTCTTTCTTCTTCAATGGGAGGGAGGTGGGAGAAGTGGAAGGAAAATGGATGGATTTTCATTATTTAAGAAAATTAAAATAAAAGGAGGGGACTGGACTTTTTCTCAAAAGTCTCTTCTAGTTCCAATGACTTTTGCATGATCCATCAACTTCAAATTTTTTTTAAAGGATGAAGCTACATTGACTTAAGAGAGATGGAAAGTTCTCCACTTTGCTTGTCCTCCCCTTCTGCCAACCAATAGTATCACCTCTCAGACTAGGGCCTAACACTTGCTTAGGCAAGGCAATATTCCTGGCTGACATCCATCTGGAGTAGCCTGGGAAAGGAATGAAGCTCTTTGCTTTAAAAACAAAAATGTCTACCCTTCTAGATCCTGCGGGGATATAGGCTATCTGGGAGAATAAAAGGAGATGTTGGAATCAACAAAGAGGTCAGATCATGTGCTAATGTCAACAAGAAACAGAAAGGAACATTTAACAAGATAAACAACGAGACTGATAATCTACCTGGGGATAACAAGCAAGGGTTGAGGATAGCAAGGCAATTCCATTCTCTCATTTATTCAAATTCAATGAATGAAGGGATCAAAACAGCAGGGTCTGGCCAACCTGGGCATCTTGGCATGTGCCCTACTGCTGCCTGACTCTCCCCACTAGGATCAGAGACCATCCTGGACCTGGGAGAGTAGGGAGAGCGGTGAGAAGAGGGAGTTAGTCCGCTCGACTTTGAGATTCGCTCAGGGCAAAAGTGACCTGGTTTGACAACTGAGTCAATCCTCATTTCAATCCTCTATTTAGCTGATCCTGGACCAGGACCAATGGGTTGGTCCAAACCATCTACCAGGATACTTGGGCTCACTATCTAATGGGAGTGTATATGTTTGTGGGAAAGTTATCCTTAAGTTTATAAGGAGGGTGGAGGATGTTCTAATGTAATTTTTAAAACTATGCTGTCATTAAATGTCTTTGCTTTGAACTAATTGTATCTTCTGGCTAAGAGTTAAAGACAAAACACCTGAGTGGGGGCTCCCAAGCTATAGCTTTAGTAGTGTGTGTCTTGAACCGGAGGAAGGTATATCTGGCGGGGGTGGGGGGAAATAACCTGCAAATGAGAGCTAAAGATGCCCCTAGGGTGCCACAGCATGACCCCCCTCCATTTTCCACCTCTTGCTCAGGGCATAATAAACCAATCAATACTGCCATGGCTACAGGAAGGGACATGATAATCTGCTCTACTCGAGTTCTATCGCTGTCTAGCCCCAGACCAAAGTCCTCTTCTTCCACCAGATACATTTCTCACCTCAAGCAGAATATAAGCTACTTGAGGCAGGGAACACTCCATTTTTGTCTCTGAATCCTCGGCACCCACCACAGTGCCTGGCACATGGTGGGCTTTTAATAAATACTTGTCCAATGATTGAATGAATGCTTATTCAGGAAGCAAATTTTTTTAAAATGCCTATTGTGTGCCAGCCACTTATTAACCACCTATTTTATGTGCTGGGTTCTCCAGATACAAAGCTAAAATTAGACATGGACCCTGCTCTCAAGGAGGTTACACTTTAATGTGGGTGGAAGGGGAGTGAGATAAGATATAAGTACACAAATAATGGGGTCACAGGCAGAATGCTTTAGGTGCCAAGATGTTCAGACAAATTAGGGAGAGAGAGAGATCGCTTTTATCTAGAAGAGTGTTAATCGGATTTAACAAATGTTTATTGAACAGCTACGATGTCTGAGGCTTTGCTGAGTTTTGCATCTCCAGGCACAAAATCTAATTGGGGAGACAGGGCACACAGGCATGAAAATGATTAGATGTACTTTTTCAGACATGTACAAAGCCAGGGGTAAAAAGTGGTCTCAATTCCAAATGTGCAGAAGTGCTGAAAAAAAACTTGAGTGATTTGGCTGGCCAAGGGTAATGGACGGGGGGGAGGGGGGGGGGGATTCCTGAAGAAGATGAGCTATAACTAGTGTGTTTGGAGGGGCATGTCTCCCAGGCACTCGATCAATAGAGACACCACCACCTCATTCATCATTCAGCTCTGGTCAGTTCCTAACGCTCAGCCAGGCTCTTCTGAGGCAGGAGAATGACTAGGCAAGTAAAAAAGGAAGGGAGGAAGGAAGGAATGAAGGGAAAGGAAGGAAGGGCAAGGAAGGAAGATGGAAGGAAGGGCAAGGAAGGAAAGAAGGAAGGGAGAGGGTGAAAATGAGAGAGAGAGAGCCTGTCCTCAAGAAGCTTACATTCTATTAATGCTAGGCGCTCAATAAATACTGCATTTTGCACCCAGTTGCAAGGTAAGTAAGGAGATAGGAAGAAATCACTTTGTTGCCCTTGGTGAATTCAAGTCATCTGACCCAGGTGAACTACATAAACCTACCTCCTAGGGTTGTTGTGAAGATCAAATGAGACAATAATTGTAAAACACTTAGCACAATGCCTGGCACACAGTAGGTGCCATATAAATAAATACTAGTCGTCGTCGTCGTCATCATCATCATCATCATCCTCAGGTACTAAAAGGATGTAGTTACTAAGTCATGTCAGTGATATCTGAAGGATCATGGGAAATGGAAGAGGTGCAGAAGTGTCCTGGTGCCAGCTCAGACTGGCTCTGGAGAATTAATTGTACAATTTTCAGAGGGAGCATTCACATCATGGAAATTTTTTGTTTTGTTGATTGTCTACACTTAAGAGAATGGAGGAAATGTTAATGAAACAGATTAAACTTGAAAATGTGTCCTGTATACAAACCTACCACCACCAGAGAGCCAATTGTTAAATGTTTACTAGCATGCCCCTAGAGAGATGCCACAATATCAAATAAGAAGAAATTGTCCCAATTTGAGAGGCAGACAGAGACAGAGAAAATTCTACAACAAATTATTAAAGATATGGTTGGAGAACTTCTAGAAACGGAAGCAGCAATAACTAAGAATCATCATGGCTTCATCAAGCACAGGTCATGTCAGACTAACCTCATTTTCCCTTTTGATAGGACTTCTAAACTAGTAGGTGAAGCTCATGTTGGGGATACAGCTTGTCTAGATTTGAGCAAAGCTTTTGATATTAAGATCTCGATTGCTTCTTGTGGAGAGAATGGTGAGATGTGTGCTAAATGAAAACCCAATGAGACAGATTCTGAACTAGTCAGACGGCCAGACTCAGAAGGTAGTTTTTTGAACAGTTAAATGGCAACATGACAGATTTTTTTCTTAATTAAAACAACAAAACAACAATAGAATGGATCTCCAGAGAAACTGTGTGTTGAACATTTTTATTAATGACTTAGATAAAGGAGTAGATTAGATGCTCATCAAATGTGTAGATGACATAAAGCTGGGAGGGAAAGCTAATGGGTTTTGGTTTTGTTGCTTTTGAGTCAACATCTTCTCTTCAATTAAAAAAAATTAAGTGATATGTCTAAGATAACAAAGTTACTTCACAGACTGGCATTTGCCACAATGCCTAATCTAAGAAACCCAGCCCCAGATCATAGAGTAATGAAGATAGAGCTAGAAGGGACCAGAAAGGGAAGGATGTGCTGATAGATGTTTAACAAGCAGCTCACAGGTAAATGTTTAACAAGCAGCTCACTGCACGATGCATATTTACACTCAACCTGCACTATTAACATTTTTCTCTGTAACTTTCTAAGTCTAGACCAGAGGTGTCAAACACTCTGATTCAGCAGCTGGTTATCTCTGGGTGCTGCTATGGCCTGTGGTCTGATAGACATTCTAAGGACTATGAGAAAGAATGGGGGAGAGAGAGAGAGAGAAAGAGAGAGAGAGAGAGAGAGAGAGAGAGAGAGAGAGAGAGAGAGAGAGAGAGAGAGAGGGCTCAGTGCTGCCCATCTCCACAGCCAGAGATTTAGTTCAGAGATGTTGTCCTAATGCCTGGCTCTGGAGGCTAGTCTTACCACAGCTAACACATCTTCATCCTGAGCTACTCACTTAACACCAGAACAGAAGGAAAGTAGAGAAGAATGTTAAACAAAGCCGGCTCACGCCCTCCCTCCATCTCTGGTCCTCCTGGGCCCCATTAGCATTCTCTGCTCTCATTAAGCCTTGGCAGGAGCCATGACCTCCCATCAACCTTCTCTGTGGAGGTCTGGCAGTTATCCAATCTAGATTCTCTCTCCTGAGCTGCAGGTACAGCTCCGGGGCCATTCAGGGTTGCCCCCACTTCCCTGCCCCCCCCCCCAAAGCTGCAAGTGACAGGTCCCTTCACTGCCAATGAAGTTCTCTTCCCATCAGTCCAAAGGAAAAATAACCAGGTCACTTTGAACAATTCATCCGATGGTCAACGTGTCAACAGTCAGCAAGCATTTATAAAATGATTACTATGTGCCAGGCACTACGCTAAGCTCTGGGGATACAAAAGAAGGCAAAAATAGGGGTCCTGCCCTCAGGGAACTTCCATTCTAATGAGAGGAGACAGCAAGCAAACAGCTATATACAAATAAGATACAGTCAGGATAAAATGGAAGTAATAAGCAGAGAGAAGGCATAACGTTAAGGAGGGGGGGTCAAGAAAGACTTCTTGCAGAAGGTGGGACTTTATAAAGAAGCTATGGTTCTAGGTGAGATCAGACTGAAGCAAGGGAAGCCAGGAGGCAGAGGAGGAGTGGTCATCCCCTCTACCAGCAGAATTTCCCTCCATCCCCGCCTCCCGGCTTCCCAGATTCCCTAAGGTGTTAAAGCTTAAAACTACACCAAGACTTTGGTGGAAGAGAAGGAGAGGAAGAACTAACATCAGAGAAGGAAGAAATGGAAAAATGCCTTGCACAGGAGAGGACCCGGGGGCTTTGCTTTGAAGGAAGGTAAGGTTTAGATGAGGCAGAGGTAAATGGGCCTTCTCTCCCTCCATCCTCCCCATTCAGAAGGGCAGGTTCATAGGATTAGAGACCACAGGCCCACAGATTTGGAGCTGGAAAGGCCCTCTGAAGCCATCTAGCCCATTGTACAGATAAGGACAGTGAGGCTCAGAGAGGTCCCACAGCCAGCAAATGACAGGTGGGATTTGAATCTCTGGTCTCTGACTATAGGGCTGGTGATCTTTCCATGGATTATTTTCCAAATGGGATGAGGGATCAGCAGATACCAGGTTTCAAGCTGGAAGGGACCTCAGAGGCATCTCGTACAGCACCCTTCACTGTACAGTCTCGTGGAGGGGAATGGGTTGGCTCAGGCTCACACAAGGAGGTTTTTGGAGCCAGGTCCTCTGACTCCAGGGTCAGTGCTCAAGGCCACATTCCCAACCAATGTCACCACCATGCCTGAAATCTGAAAGGAGGCATGCTGACAGCAGCCTGGGGGGAGGGGGATTTTTTTAAGGTGATACTGAAGAAAGACACAGAAACACCAGGACTTGAGAGTACAGCAGCTTGCTGGGCACCGGAGGCCCTGCCAGGAAGAGTGGGGAGCCATATGTTCCACAATGTGTGGCAGGAGAGGACCGAGAATGTTATTATCTGTTATTTACCACAACACGGCATACAAGAGACGGCACAAAATGACGGGCCTGGGAACATCAGCTAAACAGATTTGCCAATGATGCTTCCTGCTGCCGGGCCTTTGTCATCGATGCCCTGGGCTGACCCTGCAGAGAAAAATAGCCACCAAGGCAGAAGGGCTCATGGCTGGTCTGGAAGCTTGCCCAGAGGGAGGAAGACCAGGGGGTCTTTAGGAAGCACCTTTGGTGGTGCCCGGTTCACGTGACACAACGTTCTGATTTTGAGGTACATCTGACATTGCTGACCACCTTCTCCTCCTCCTGGATGCTCTCTCCTCTCTGTCCCTTTAGAACATCACTTTCTCCTGAGTCTCCTTTGCTGATTCTAGTCCCAGCTTTCTTACTAATTCCCTATGTGACTCTAGGCAAGCCTATGAGCCTTAGCTTCCTTCTAGAGAGATCTCTCTGTCTCTCTATCTATATCTCTGCTTCCTCCCAAACACGTAGGATTATAATTGCTAAAGTTTATATAGCTTTGTAACTATCTCATTTGATCCTCAGAATGACCCTACTATGATTATCTCCTTTTTACAGATGAAGAAACTGAGGTGGCTGGGAGAGGTTAAGTGACTTGCCCAGGGTCACCAACTATGACTAAACCGAGACTCGAATGATAATAACAGCTAGCATTTACATAGCACTTTGTATACATTATCTCATTTGAACCTCAAAACAATTCTGTGAGGCAGGTATTACTATCATTATTATATCATCAGCGTATATAGATGAGGAAATACCAGGAATTTCAATGACGTGCCAGTGAGTTCCTGAGACAGGGTTCCAATGCGGGTCTTCCTAATTCCAAGTCTTCTACTTTTTCCTATTCTGAAACAGATATGGGGCAGGAGGAGGCCATATAAAAATGGAACTTACAGGAAAGAGGGTTTCCCAAAAGGGATTAAGCACCTGGGCATTGGTCACTTAGGATTTCTAGGCCAGCAGGTATATCTATTCGGATAGCCCAATATTCCTCTGTAAAGATTTCAGACGTGCTGTCTGAGCTCATATCACAGTAAGGTAAGCCATCCAGGTCTGCTTAAAAGCAAAAAGGAAAAAGCATTCAATGTTTGCCAGCTATCACAGTGATCGTAGTGCGCTCTAGGCAAACTGCTGGCATCGGTATTTTAGGGATACAAAATTCATACGTCTAATATATGCCTCCATACTTGTAAAGGATTCAGTAATATGACGGGTATTAGTGTTTAAGCATTCAAACCAGCAAAGGTCATCTCAGAGGAAATGGTCTGACTTTTAAAGGAAGCAATGAACTGTCCAATTGCAGACTGAAACAAGAAAGAGGGAGGGAAACAATTAAAAACCCCAGAAATCTTATTTTAGCACATCTAGCACAAGAAGAGGCCCAGATAGAGAATCTCTCTGGTAGCTCCTCACAAATGTGAAGGGTCCCCAAATTATCCCAGAATGAGGCCCTATATTATAGCAACCCTTTGGGGGCTACTTCTCCAATTCCCATTAGTAATGACAGGTCAGAGAAGAATTATTACTACTACTTCAGGGTTCTGATTTCTAGTACTATCATTCCTGAGCCCCTACCAGTGTGTTTTCCCCATTGATCATCAGCCAGACTTACTTTGTAAATATCCTTTTAGCAAAGGTATTTACAAAGTAAGTCTGGCTGATGATGGGTGGGTAAAACATGTTTTAAATCACTTTTTAGGAAAGGTATTTGCTAAACGAGGAGAGTTCTTATAGAAACAATCTCCCAAACTGGGGGTACATTCTTCCCTCATATATACAATGTTTGGGAAGGGTAGTAAAATGGCAGTAAAGCAAATGTATGGTAAACCATGTAGTAAAGGGGTTCCTAGTTACTAGAAGTCTTTTTCTCCTGTTGTGTATTTCTCCTGAAGCTCTTCTTAGGTGTAACACCCCACTGGGCTCAGAGGCTCAGTTCCCTTATAGAGTCTTGAACTTGTCTAGTTTATCCTTGGGTGTTTCTTAACTCCCGGTGTAGACATTGCCGTCAGTCACTGTAATTGGCTATGGCAGACATTGCTATTGACTCAGACTGGACTTGTAGGTCTTCTGACTTTTCAAAGTTCACAAGGTCATAACCTTGTTAATTATATCTCTGAATACCCTGATGTCCTTTCCCAGGACACCTAATGTTAACGCTCAGCATGTTTCTACTCTCAGCTGCATGGGTTGCCTCTTAATAGTCCAATCTCTCCAGCAAAACACTGTCAACAGAGAGTAGGGGGAGGGGGGAAAGAGGAAGGGGGAGAGAGGGAGAGAGAGAGGAAGGGAGGAGGAGGAGAGAGGGGGAAGAAAGTGGGAAGAGGGGAAGAGAGGGAGGGAGGGAGAAGGAGAGAGAGAGAGAGAGAGAGAGAGAGAGAGAGAGAGAGAGAGAGAGAGAGACTGACTCTCCTTCCTTAAGAGCAATTCTCTCTCAGGGAAATGGAATCCTTAGCTCCCAAATTTAGTCTTCCCTCACTGAACTGACTGGCTCCAAACTAGCTTGATGCTTTCATACGTAGCCTAATCTTCTTTAATCAACCATAAGATATTTCCTATGCAGCTTCATCTATCTTTAGCCAATAACTCCAAGTCCCACATGAGCCTTTCAAATTGATTAGAGACTCATTTGAAACTAGTTTACTTCTGATTGATTTATTCAGTCAAGATGTCTGGACCTTCTGTGATCAATTGGAGTGGGATAGATTACCATTCAAATTCTCTCTTTCCTCTCTCCCCACCTAAACGTTTGCTGTCCCTAGAAAATCAACCGGAGTGCTTTTGGCAAAGTCCATAGCCCCAAACTCTGGTTAGCTCTCTAGTGACTTTTGGGGAGTCACCATTGCTCTTTCTGAATGCTTTCCCCACTACCTTGCCCTAAGGAATATTAGGAAAACATATATCAGAACCATTTCACAAATACAGAAATTTACATTCTTCCAAACTTCCAAATACATAGTGTTAAGTTACTTAACAAATATCATTTTACAAAATTCTCATCAGTTGTCACCTGTCTTGGTGCTAGCAAAAAGGCCTTTCCTAACCCAAAAACAATTTTTAAAAAAGTAAAATAAAAGCTACCTTTCCATCCGGGAGGCAAGGCCTGGTCCATCTGAGCTAACACAAAACGTTGAGTTTCCCCCATAGGTATTAGGAACCTAGAGTCAACTGGAAGTCCCTCCCTCACCCTTCAAATGAGAAACCAAAATGTTCTGGGTGAAAACACTTCCATGATCCTCTTAAGTGTCCTCCGCCACTGAGCCATGCCTCATTTGGAAACAAACTTGGTGGGGTGGTGGGCTAAGTTTAAGTCCACCATCCCTGAGGACCAAGGTGGCAGAGGGAAGAGTGGGTCTCCAGGCTTGGGGGGAGGTGGGATGTATGTATTTTTGCTCTTCCTATATTTCAGAGAAAATGTCCCTTTGTAAAAGCTTTAAAATGAAAAAAAACTATATGGTGCCATCTCAACTGGAGGTTGAATTCCTTTCAATTTCCCCAATCTGTCAAAAGGATAAGGCCTAGAAGTGGGATTTTATTGGTATAGGAGTCTCTCAGATGAGGAAATTCCCTTTATCTATGAAGTCACAAACAGGGCCCTAGCACCCTCAGAGGTAAATGACTTGGCCCAGGTCAAACAGTCAGTAGGCATGGGTCAGAAGAAGCATCTGAAACCAAGCCTTCTTCACCCTGAGGCCTGCTCTCTATACACTTCACCACATTGCCTCTAATGTTTTAAAAATATTTATAAGAATCTATTACATGCTACATCTTGTTGTTTTTGTTCAATCAGGTCTGACTCTTCGTGTCCTGATTTGGGGTTTTCTTGGCAAAGATACTGGAGTGGTTTGCCATTTCCTTCTCCATCTCATTTTACAGATTCAGAAACTGAGGCAAACAGGGTGAAGTGACTTGCCTGGGGTCACCCAGCTAGTAAGTGTCAGAGTGCACATTTGAATTCAGGTGTTCCTTTCACCAGGCCAGGTGCTCTATCCATGGTGCCACCCAGCTACCCTATATAAATGTGCTATATAAATATCAGCTATTACAATTTCCATCTGACCTGGCACCACTTTCAGTGCAGACACTTGAGAGTTGACTTTATATTAAGGGTTCCACGATCACTGGGATTTCCCACCCTAGCTGCTACTCCCTTATCTTGGTATTTCCTCTATTAAAATGTAAGTTCTTTGAAGGCAAGACCATCCCCCTTTGTGTCTCTCCAGTTCTAAGTACAGTGTATGGTATACAGTAAGTGCTTAGAAAATGTTGGGTTTTTAAAAATCTACTCGTTCCCAATCCCTCACCCATGATATGTCTCACCTACATTTATATTCCCAGTAACTAGCACATAGTAGGCTTTTTTGATAAATGCTTTTTGGTTAGTTGATGGGCAGATTGCTTGATAAGGCTGGATTTCTAGAAAGCCCAAAGCTGTGGGCCTCCATGGAGCCTCTTCATTAAGGGTGCATCCTCTGCTTCCCTCATCTGGAGGAAGATGATACAAAGGTGCAGGAGACTGAGAGGCTGCTTTATGAAAAGCTGCCTTCCCCACCAATGTTCATGGCAGCAGGCACCCCAAAGGGAAGGATGCAGGATGCCCAAGGAAGCCACCCGATATTGTATTGTACTCAGCCGAGAAAAACGGCTCCCACAGCCACCACCAGACAGGGCCCCGCAAAGCAGATGACTAACGGTGTTTTGTTTTTTTTTTTTCCGAGAATTTAGGAAATAAAATCTGCTTCATAATAAAGAACAAATCAGGGCACTGGGCACATACGAATTAGGCCCAGGAAGGGAGCAGATTCAGGCACGGCTCAGATAAAGAGTTATTAGCCCAGGACCCTGCTGCTTTTATCTCACTGAGCAGCAAGGGATTAGCGAGCCGGGTCAAGGGAGGACCTGAGTGCTCCTGCAGCCACCAGCCACTAAATCAAGATAGAAAAAAAAAACCTGCCTCATTCTATTTTTGGAGTGGGTACTGAAAGTTGTCGAAGGAGGGCAAGTTCCTTTAGGCCGATGCTGTTTTTCTCCCCTCATTCAAGTCAAGTTCAACAAACATTTATTAGTCACCTTCCACGTCAGGCTTGGGAGTTGGGAAGACCTAAACTCAAATCTAGCCTCAGACACTTATTAGCTGTATGACTCTGGACAAGTCATTTAATCTTGTTTGCCTCGGTTTCCTTATCTGTCAAATGAGCTGGAGAAGGAAATGGCAAACCACTCCAGGATCTCTGCCAAGAAAATCCCAGAGGGGGCCATGAAGAGTCAGACATGACTGAAAAATTACTGAACGACTGAATAAAATGAGAGGGGAGGGGGTTGGAGCTGATGACCCCTGAGATCCATTACACTCCTAACTCAATGATCCCAGCATAGGGAAAGTGCCCTTCATGAAAGAGCAGATTGTTCCCTGTATCTATGCCCCAGGTGCTTGGCACTGCTGACGGCCTGCGATGTGGGATTCTGGGACTATCTCCCAACATCCCCCAAATTCTACCACTACTATGTCTTTGTGATATAAATCACCTTCTTTTAAAGGCCAGATACTCTAGGTCACAGGGGTGGGGAACCTGTGGCCCTCTAAGTCCTCAAATGCAGCCCTTTGACAATTCAGGGAAGATATTAAGTCCTCTGGGAGCTGCTGGATAGGGAAAAGGAATCTGAAAGTTGGGGGAGGGGGACTCAGGAGGATAGAAAGAAGCTTTTTGGTCCTGGTCCTGGCCCAGGCCCAGGTCCAGGCCCCTGCTCTGTCTGCTTCCAATCCCCCCAATAAACCACTTGGTTTAATTTTGCCTGAGGCCAGGCCCTGGTGCTGTTATTGGAAAAACAGTTCTTATCTGAGATCTATAATGAGCTCTGTATACTCCTAGAGAAAAGTCTTCTGGGAAGAAAAGTGGAGCAGGATGCCCAGGGCTTCTAGGAAGACAGTTTGCAAAGCACTGTCTGGTCTCCATCACACAAAGCACTCCTGAAATGTTCTGGATCTCAAAAGCTGATAGAATTCTTGTCTCTCTATCTACCATAAAGGAGAGAGAATTGACCTCCATGCCAGGGATAACAGAAAGAAGAAAGCCCTCCCTGCCTCTGATTGTGTGAACTGGTTGTGTGAACTTGAATAAGTCACTCAACTTGGGCTGGATTGGAAGCTATGTGGTGTAGTGGATAGAGCACAGGACTGAAGATCAGGAAGACCTGGGTTCAAATCTGGTCTCAGATACATACTAGTTGTAGGACCTGGGCAAGTCACTTAACCTCCAATTCAGCCTCAGTTTCCCCATTTGTAAAACAGGGATACCAGTACCTACCTCCCAGAGTTGCAAGGATCAATTGAGATCATATATGTAAAGTGCTTTGTAATCCTTGCTAATATTATTTTTTAACCTCTCTGGGTCCAGGCAACTCTCTGAGACTATAAACTGCAGACAAAGTACAGACCTGTATCAATGGAGGGAGCTTCCTCACCCAGAAGGGTTCCTACACTACGAGCTCACAGGTGCAGACCTTAAATTTAGCCCCTCTATCCAGACCAGACAAAAATCTTCCAGCACCGGAGGCTCAACAGTGACAGCCTTTCTGCCCAGCCTTTACCCTTCCCTCTGCGGGGTGGGGGGGGGTCCCCTCTAACCTAGACCAGACCCGGTCATGGCCCTGGGACGAAAGAGAAATTCTAGGCTTTGGCTCAAAGTTACACAGCCCACTGAAGGCCGGTTGCCAGGCTGGGCTCCCTATGCCTCGGCATCTCCCGTCAACACAAATTTCCTCTGGCGGAAAGGGGAGATGGATGACCAAGTTAATAAGAATGGTCCAGGCTTGGGATTTCAGTATGGCAAGGGAAGTCTGTCAAGCCATGCAAATGTAAAACTCACCCTTTAGACTTAGAAACTAAGGGATCTGCTGGACCAGGGAGAAGTTCCCACACTTCTCTGGATCACAGGATCACAGATTCAAAGCTCAAAGGGACCTTAGAGGACAACCTTCTTATTTTACACATGGGGAAACAGAGGCAGAGTCACTTGTCCAAGGTCACTTAGCCAGTAAGTATCCAAGGCTGGACTTGAACCCTGGTCTCCCAGATTCCACAGTCAGTTGCTACCTCCTATAGCACATTGCCTCTGTTATAATAAATCTGCTGAAATTTCTGAGGATTTGCAAAGGGATTTGCACATATTAGCTCTTCCCAGTTCCACAACCATCTACAGTTTTTATTATCTACATTTTACAATCAATGAACAAGCATTGATGATCTGAGTTCAAATCCAGACTCAGACACATACTAGCTAGCTGTGTGACCCTGGACAAGTCACTTAACCCTGTTTGCATCAGTTTCCTCACCTGTAAAATGAGATGGAGAAGGAAATGGCAGACCACTCCTGTATCTTTGCCAAGAAAATCTCAAATGGAGTCATGAAGAGTTAGGCAGGACTGAAATGACTGAACAACAGCAAGCATTAAGCATCTACTGTGAGCATGTGCCAGGCCCAGTGCTAGGGAAATGAAAATGCATACTACCTGAAGGGGAGAGATGTCTCTCTCTATCTTAAGCCTGGAAAAGTCATCTCAGAGAGGTTTGATAACTTGACCAGGGACACAGCTAATAAGTATCAGAATCAAAATCTGAACCCATATCCCTCTGACCAGGAGTCTCAATCGACTACAACAGGCTGCCTCTCTAATGACCTTCAGGAAGCAGGTTAGACACTGGATGGGGAGCTGGGCATGTGGCCCGGGGGCGTGTCAGGGAAAGTCCCCTGTGGGCAGGCCTTTGGGGAGTCTTCATGAGTGATAGCTCCTCTTTCAGGGCAAAGTTATAGACAGACCGTGTCCCAAAATCCTGTGGACTTGGAGAGCAAGCTGCGGCCCCCAGAAAAACCATCACCTCTCCTCCCAGATGCTCTGCGCTTCTCCACTAGCCCTCCATGCATCTGGAATCACTTAAGCACAGCATCCTCCCAGACAGACGGGACCACAGAATGGAATGCATTCCTTTTGAGGGAATCCAATTCTCTCTCTATGCCATGAGTCAACCCCAGGCAAGTGGCTCAGCCATCAGATCTCCCACCAATCTGGGCTCCAAATCAGGATGAAAGCTGGCTGATTCAACTCCTGAACAATTAGCACACCGAGGCTACCCAATTAACCAGCCTATCCCCTCCCTCTCTGCTGCAGTCCAGAAATAACGAGGCCCACACAGACCAGGCACCAAAGGGCTCATACAGAGTGGGCTTTGAGCATGGCTGAAAGGTGAGGCTGATTCCATTGAAGACTTGTGAACTAATGATGGCTGAGAACAGTCTTCTCCCTCCAACCAAGGCCTTGCATTGGAGCTCTGGTTAATACCACCCCCTCCCCTGGACACCATGCCACACATCTGTGCTTCCCAAGCTCCCCCTAGTGGATCACCACTCTGCCTCCTTCTCACACATGCTAATGTCCCTTTGGTACATTCCTTAAGGGTCCAGGGAGAGTTGGGGGAAAATTTTGAAGAAAGAAGGGCCTATACCCACCATGATACCTTAGGAGCATCGATTTAGAACTGCAAGGGCCTCAAGAGACTACTGAATACAATCCCTGATTTTACAGAGGTGAGATCTGAGGTGGAAAGAAGTGACTTCCCCAGGGTCATACAGCTAGTAAATGGCTAAGGCAGCATTTGAACTCAGGTCTTTGGCTGCATCTGGCTGCTTTAGCTGCCCCAGCTGCCACTACTATGTGTCATACTTGAACAACCATAAAGGCCTTTGGTGGAGTGGAAAGGGAGGTGGCCTCCGAGTCAGAGAGACCCGAGTTCCAGTCCTGCCCAGGGCACATAGTCTGTGTGATGCCAGGCAAGTCACTTCTCAGTGAGCTAGGCAACTCTCTTATACTAGAAGACATAGGGATGGTGCTGATCTGCAGTGGGGGATGGCATCTCCTAACGAGGAATTCTCTGTACCAACCAAATCAGGTCTGGCTGCCCTTCCTCCTCTCTATTCCCCCCTAAAAATAAGTTCTGAGTAAAATGATCCACTATGAACTCTCGCCATTAGCTCAACTCAAAAAACACCTAGCGCCAAGCTCTCTACGCACAGAGAGGTTCCATAAAGCCTTGCTGCTTTCATTCATTCATGCATACGTTCATTCATTCATTCATGTAACAAGCAATTGTTGAGTCCCTGTCATTTACCAGCTTCCCTGGCTTCCTTTAAGTCCCAACTAACATCCCATCTCCTACAGGAAGCCTTTCCCAACTTGTCTTAATTCTAGTGCCTTCGTAATTATTTCCTATTTATCCTAAAAATATCTTGTTTGTACATATTTATTTGCTTGTTGTCTCTCCCATTAGGTTGTGAGCTCTGCAAGGGGAAGGACTGTCTTTTGCCTTTTTTTTTGTATCCCCAGCACTTAGCAAAGTGCCTGGTGTGTAGTAGGTGCTTAATAAGTATTTGCTGACTGACAAACAAAAAAGGAAGCCACAGTCCTAGACCTTAGGGACATTAAATTTTATTTGCAGACTCAGTGCGAGATGCTGGGGATCCAGCCCACAACTTTGTCCTCTGAGGACTCCACCCCTCTTCCTTTACAAGTACCAGAATCACAGGAACTACACAGGTCCTTCATTCCCCTCTGCCCTCTGGAGAAGCCCCTCTCTCCCTGCTCCATGTCCCCTCTGTGGGCAGTCTGAATGGAACTGTCTGAAACAGAGGTGCAATGGGCATTGGTATACCACAGGGCAGGTAGGTACAGAGGGTTTGGGGAACCTGAGTGCAAACGCGGGCACCTACACAGTGTGCGATGACTGACTTTGATAGACTTAGCCCTTCTCAGCAATGCAAGGGCCTAAAGCAATTCCGAAAGACTCATGATGGAAAATTCCATCCACATCTAGAGAAAGAAATATGGTGTCTGAATGCAGATCAAAGCACACTGTTTGCTCTCTCTTTTTGTTTTGTTTTTTCTTTCTCATGGTTCCTCCCATTCATTTTAATTCTTCTATACAAGATAACTAATGAGAAAATATGTTTAATAGGAATGTATATGTAGAGCCTATATTAAATTGCATGCCATCTTGGGGAGGTGGCAGGGGAAGGAGGGGGAGAAAATTTAAAACTTATGATTGAAAACTAAAAATAAATAAACTTAGCAAAAAAAGAAAATGTGAGCACTTACATCCCACAGACCTCATCCCCACAGCATCTGAGTTGGAACTCCTTCCATGCAGACGATGCAGTTGCCTCGGCCATCCTCCTCAAGGGGGCAGCCACATCTACCCCTCCTCACCTGCCGAGGACCCACACCCACCCGCCTCTCACTGCAGATCTCAGAATGAAAGACCCCTCTCTGACAACAACAACAAAAAACCACTCAAATTAATCAAAGAAAAGGGAAAGGAAGACGAGAAACATGCTTTCTTCCCCTTTTCTCCCCTCCCCACCAAGGGAGCACAGTAGGAATGGGGAAAGAAATAGGATTCTCTCCTCCTTGGGATTCTCTGCTCCTATGGTCAAGACTGTACAACTACGTGAGAGAAAGTTCTCGAAACAGCCTAAGTTTAAGCACTCCTGAGCCCTTTGCTCCGCTCAACCATTGGTCCTCAGCTACGATTTCCTCCTTTTTGTCATCAGTTCACTCTTCCCATCTTTTCAAAAATATTATCGGTAGCACTGATGAAGAATTTGAAGGTTTCTAAAGTGCTTTGCAAATATTTCCTTTCATCCTCAAAACAACCCTGGGGTTAGAAATGATTATTATTTTATAGATAATTTTATATTTGAGCAAAGGTTTTTACAAACATTTCATCCTCACAACCACCCTGGGAGATAGGTGCTAGTATTATCCCCATTTTACAGATGAAGAAACTAAGGCAGGTGGCTAAGTGACTTCACCTCTGTTTGCCTCAATTTCCCCATCTGGAAAACAGAAATAATAATAACATCTACCTCCCTAGGTTATTATGAGGATCAAACGCGATGATATTTGTAAAGCATTTTTATGGAACAAGGTCAGGGTGGTTGTGGGCAGCAGGTCTGTCTATGCTTCACTTCCAGAATGGCTTATTCACAGAATCGTCAAGGATGTTTGGGAGGTTTGTATTTGTCATCTTGTGTTTGTCGGGTAATGCTGATAAGGTTAGCATGCTGATAAACTCATGTTTGTATTTGTCAGGCATTTGTCATGTTAGTTTATAAAGGACAGCGAGTTTCTGTTGTATGACTAGCCGCTTAAGTGGGTCTTTCTTGGAAGGAAAGCATGCTAAAAGACTCAATGTCCAATTTTTGCAACCTGCTATTAAAGAACATCCACACCATTTTATCAAGTTGATAACAGACATGCTCTTTAGGGACAACAGTGCTGTAATCTCTGGTGGCCATGACCTGATCCTGAATCATTCTCATAAACCCTTCCATTTCTATAAACAAACCCACCTGACTCAGCTATCTGGGGGAAGCCATATTGTTAGCGGAGCTCCTGCGGCTGTCGCCCATGGAAGGTCTTTTGACTCCGCTCTGGGACCTCAGAGTCTCATAGATTCTGTCCAGGTAGAAAGCATTTCACCTTCCATTCAGCAATTCTAGGGGCAGATACCTTATAGGTGGCCTTATTGTTATTTCAAGTGAGGCCTGTTTGTTCCAAAAACATTTCCAGAGATTTTTCACTCGCTTATCATGTGCTCCAATAAATCTTCCTTCTTTCTAATGAGGAGCTGTTCATCTTTCTAGAGCTGCCATAGAGGAACAAGCTCTGTTATTCTTTTTCTTTTCTTTTCTTTTCGGTGAGGCAATCAGGGTTAAGTGACTTGCCCAGGCTCACACAGCTATTATATGTCAAGTGTCTGAGGTCAGATTCGAACTCAGGTCCTCCAGATTCCAAGGCCAGTGCTCTATCCACTGTGCCACATAGATACCCCTGTTTTTCATTAATATTGTATAAATTTTGTAGAAACTCCTTCTAACAGTGCAAATTAACACCTTCTCCACAACTTACAGTCTCAGAGAGTTGTCTAGAGTGGTGAGGAGTTAAGTGACTTATCCAGGGTCATACAGCCAGGATGTGTCTGAGGCCACACTTGAACCCAAGTCTTCTTTTACGTAATAATATTAACCATAACAATAATAATAGTTAATACATATACAGCGTTTATTATGTTCCAGACACTGTTAAGTGCTTTACAGATATCTCATTTCTTTTGTAATACTTTAACTTTATGCATTTTAAAAACAAGACTTCCAAGGGGGCAGATGGTGTCCATCACACACAAAAAGGTTAAGAATCTGTGCCTTGGGTACATATGAGTTTTATACAGAACAGATGAAGGAAAACTGAAAAGGGAAGACAACAGCCAGAGGAATTAGCAGCCAGTGGAATCCAGAAGGAGCACCTTGTAGAAGGTGGAATTTGAGCTGGATCTTGAAGCAAACCAGGGAAACTGAGAAGCAGCGGTTAAGGGGCAGAGCATTCCAGACACAGGGGACAGGCATGGCAGAAGAGAGATGGAGTGTGGGGTTCCCAGAAGGGACCCCCGCTCTAATATGTACCTATACTGCACGCAGGTCATTGAAGGTGTGTATTAGAGAGCATGGCAAGGATCAAGATGGAAGGAGCTGTTTAGAACTTACTGAACCAAGCACAAATGAGATGCAATGATTATGATGCCAATAAAGCACCATTGATGTAGAGGGAGCATAGAAGGAAAGAGTGGCCAGGGTGGGATCAATCAGGGAAGGCTTCCTGGAGGTTAGAAACTCCTGCCTGGGATATTTACATATTGTCTTCTCCATTAGAATGTTGAGAACAGTGTTTGTGGCTGTATTTGTTTTGGGGAGGTTTGCCTTTCTTTGCATCCCCAGTGCTTGGCACAGTGCCTGGCACACAGTAAGCACTTAATAAATGCTTGTTAACTCACTCTCTTATAGTTTGTGCACATGTTTGTGTGGAGTATATATTCCAGCTTCCCAACTGGGCTATAAACCCCCTTGGGATAGGGACTGAGCGTTTTATTTCCAGGATAGCTTCCTTCTCCCATGAAGACCCCAAACACCTGTACAGCACTCCACACTGCCAATGAACTAGTCCACTGGCATATGGGCTCTCCTCTTCAGCCACGTTGACTTCTCAATCTTTCTAATGTTCTAGATCACTACAGCCAGAGAGCCATCACTCTGTCCCAGAAACAGGAGCATGGGCATTCCATGGTACTCCTGTTGGGGCAGGCACTGCTGTGGTCAAAGAACACCATGGGAGAATCACAGTGACACAGCCCAAAACCCTCTAGAACTGATCCACTCATGACAGGCTAATCCCCAGGCCTTACCTAGAAGGTAAGGACCAACCAAGGGAACGTCGATAACTGTCAGGGGTCCTCCAGTCACCCTCATAACCAAATACGTCAAACAATAACCAAGTATTTTTAAGCACCTACTATGTGCACAACACTGTACCGAAGCACTAGAGCTATAAAGACAAAGGTGGAATTGTTCCTGCCCTCAAGGAGCTTATATTCTAATGGGAGAGAAAACATCAATATAACAGCTAACATTTATATAGTGACTCAAAGGCTGTAAAGTGCTTTCGAACATATTATTTAATTAGATTCTCACCACCCAGGGAGATAGGTGCTGCTATCATCTCTCTATTTACAGATGAGGAAACTGAGAGTTGGAAAGGTTCAGTGGCTTGCCCAAAGTCTCACACCTAATAAGCATCTGGGACAGGATTTGAATTCAGGTCTTCCCAACTCCATGAGCTACTCTATCTACCAGGTTGCCAAGCTGCCTGTTTCTATAATCAGATCTATCCAGGATACAGCCCACAGGAGCCAGCCCTTTCTCCACAGAGGGCAATGAGGGTCTGGGGAGGTGGGAGAGGATGCTTGCCATCTTGCATGCACCAGCAGTCAACATGGAATATGTGTCTCACAGACCAAGGAGATAAGCCCAGGAAGCCATACCTTCTTACAGTCCTGGCAGAAGACCGAGGAGCTGCCCAGGAGGCCCAGGGGCTCCCCACACAGGAAGCACTGGGAGAGACCATTCCCCATCACGTTCTTCCTCATGTTCTCCAGCCGCTCGACCAGCTTCCTGCAGCACAAAGAGGGGTTAAAGAAACAGGAGGGATGGGATCTCTGCAGAAGTTCACCGACCACACCACTTCCCCACTGCCAAAAAAACACAGGTCCCTGCACTCTGGGCTTGTGGCCCAAATTTGCCTTCAAAGGGAGGGTCCCCCAGAAAGGCAGCCCCAGTGACAGCACTGAGGAAGAATTGAGTGGAGGGGAAGAGATAGGCAGTGAGACCAAAATGGTCTTTACCTGGAAGCCTGGTTACCCTGGAAAACTAAGGAGAACCAAGAAGGCCCCTGCTTCTCCCCTAAAGTTACTCTACTTCCTCTCTAAAATTCCACCATTTGCCATTCATTCCTTTCAGGTGAGGGGCAGCCTAGCAGAGTGGCAAATGAGCAAGCCTCAAAGCCTGGAGGACCTGGGCTCAAGTCTTAACTCTTGGGGCATTCCAGACATAGAGATAAACAATGAAAATCCCCAGAGTTGGGAGATGGAGGGTCTTGATCAGGGAACAGCAATAAAGCCAGCGTCACTGGACTGCAGACTATGTCGGGGGAAGGGGATCTAAGGTATAAAAAGACTGGAAAGGTAGGGGAGGGAGCAGGTTACGAATGGCTTTGAACACCCAACAGAGTATGTTCTATTTGATCCCAGAGGCAATGGGGCCCCTGGAGTTTATTGGGTAGGAAAGTAACATGGTCAAGAGCTGCACTTTGGGACAACAACTGAGTGAAGGACTGGAATGGGGAGAGACTTGTGGCAGGCAGAACAATGCATAGGCTATTAAGAGTCCAGGCAGTAAGTGACTTGTCCTGGATCTCACAGCCAGGAAAGTGTTTGAAGCAGTATTTGATCTGGCTGACTCTTCCAGACGCCAACACTAATGCTCCAACCACTATGCCACCCAAGCTGGAGAGGTAAAGGCCTTCCTCAAAGTACCAGGACTAGACAGTGTCAAAGCTCAGGTCCACTGGCTCTCAATCTAGATCAATCCCCTTCATACCCCAGCTAGGAGACCCACCCTCAGCCCCAACCCCAGCCCAGATGCCCACTGCTTTTACCCAATTCTCTGCTGCTCCAGAATGTCCAGCTTCTCAGCCCTCTGGATCACCTCCAAGATGGCCTCCACTTCAGCAGCACTGAGACTCTGACTCTTCCTCTGTTTGTCTGTCTGGTACGTATGCACTGACCATCCACTCTGCAGTCTGGGGAGGACAAAGGAGAAAGGACCATAATGCCTGCCATCTTGGATCCACCTTTCTATGGCTCCCTACATGGCTGTTCCCCGGCTTCAGAACAAACAAGGGTTAGATTGAGATGTTTGTCAAGGCAACTTCTAGCAACAGAACGTAGCAATGGGGGAGGGGAAAGAGGACCAGGAACTGAGAGGTCCTGGGAGCATAACTAACCCACAGGGTGTGAGGGAACCTTAGGGATCATTGAAGAGAGACGGTGTAATATAGAGTCGAGACTCTGAGTCAAAGACCCAGGTATGAATCCTGCCTCAGACACTAGCTGTCATGTAAGCTCTCTGGGTCTCCTTGTCATCCTGTGTAAAATGAGGGTCTGGGACTCAAGGAACACGAAAATCCCTCCCTGTGCTGAATCTGGGACGATCCTGTGATCTACTCCAAAGAGCCTAGGGAGATAAAATTATTTACCCAAGGTCACACAGATACTTTAGAGCAGAGACAAGATTCAGACTCGGGTTCTTTTCCTCCAAATCCTTCCAGTACCCCCAATAAATCAAAGAATCAAGGAATCTCAGTTAGAAGGGGCCTCAAAGGTCATCTACAACTGGGGTCACTGCACCTGAATAAGAACCTCCAACAGGGAGCCATTCATCTGCTTGAAAACTTTCAGTGACAAGGATCTTACTGCCTCCCAAGGCAGCCTATTACACTTTCAAAAGCTCTAATTAATGGTTAGGAAGTTTTTTTTTCCTGACATCAATTCTATACTTGCCTATATTCTATACTTCCACACCCTGATCCTAATGCTTCCCTCTAAAGCCATGCAGACCAAATTGAAACCCAATGACACCGTTCAGATACTTAAAGAGACCTCTGGGCCATTCGCCATCCTGACTGCCTTCCTCTGATTGCTCTCTAGCTAATCAAAGTCCTTCCTAAAAAGCAGCCCCCAGAACCCTACTTCTAGTGTGATTATAGGGCATCTAGTCCCGGCTCCTGTTTTAGTGATGAGGAAACCAAGACCCAGAGAGTTGAAGTGAATCACCAAGGCAAGGATCAAAGCCAAATCTGGCTCTTTTCCATTAAAACATCAGGTGAATTCTAGCATGGGCCATACCAACAGCTTGCTATGCGACCTCAGGCAAGTTCGAAGCTACCTTTAACATTAACAAAAGTGAGACCTTACAATACAAATCGGCTAAGAACCCAGACACCTCAAGGGGAGGTCTCTAGAGGTTCAGAGGGAAAAGAGCTGCAGAAACAGGAGAAGGGGAAAGAGGCAAACGGAAGGGAGCTCATGCTTATGGAAAAGGAAGATGAGACTTGGTGGTTTTCTTTCCATCTGTCTGGAAGGTGAGTGAGAGGATTATAAATATGTATAATATGCAAACACTTCTTTATAACAAAAAAGTCAGTGAGGATAAAGTGAGCTCCAAATGTACAGAGCACTTTGCAAACCTAAAGGGCCAAGCAGAGCTAGAGGCAGAGGAGTAGGGAGGAAGGGGGGGAGGGTAGATTTCAGGATGTCCTAACAAGGGATTGCAAGTCGGTGGTAGGTCAGCATCGAGGTTCTTCTCAATGCTGTCATAGAAACAATCTGGGCAGCCCCGGCCTGAGAGAGGCATCGTTCCAATTCAATTCAGCCAGCTTTGATTTAAGTTTATTATTTATTTATTTGTTTAAGGAAAAGCTGTCCCAGGTACATTCTACTTGTCTGCTCTGTGCCAGGTGGTATGCTAGGCAGTGGGGATACAAGACAAAAGGGAAGCAGTTCTTGCTTGGGGCTTATAAGTGGAAGGGTTAAGGTAGGGGACAACATGTACATAGACAAATACAATATAGATACAACATACAATACAGATACAAAATAAACACAAATATACAAAATAGACACAAATACAATATAGAAACAAAATAAACACAAAAGAATTTTGCCTACGGTAGCACTTATAACTGGAGAGGGGGGAGAAGGCGAGGAGGAATCAGGAAAAGCCTTATGTAAGAGGTGGTACTTGAGTTGAAGAAGGAGCCTAGGGGGCTCAAGAGGCAGAGGCAAGGAGGGAGAACATTCCAGGTATGGGGGAGTGTCTGTGAAAAGGCTGGGAGATGAGAGATCAGTAACTAGGCTACTTTTCCTGAAACATATGATGCAGAATAACGTATAACCAGTCTGGAAACACAGTACAGAATCAGATTTTGAAGGGCTTTATACATAGCAAACAAAAGGATCATTTTAACCCAGAAGTAACAGCGAGCCACCAGAGTTCCTTAAGTCACATGGACAGAACCGTGCTCCCAGAAGGTTGTTTTAGCTGTGGGCATGACGATTTGGAGAAGCAGAGAGGCTGGAAGTAGGGAGGCCGGCTGGGAGGACATTAAGATAGCACAGGTGAGAGGTGACAGAGACAGACCGAGGGTGGTGGCTATGGGTCCTCACTTTCCCCCATGCCACAGAGCCAACCCATTGCTGGATCTTGTTTCTCCTTCTACAACATCTCTTGGCATTAGTCCTCTTCTCTCTCCTCACTAGTTCTGGCCTTCATCACCTCTTACCTAGACTACTGCAATAGCCTCCTTCCTTACTGGCCTCCCTGCCTCCCGCCTCTCGTCTCTCGTCTCTCCTCTCCCATCCAACCTGCACACAGGGATTCTCCTACAGCACAGACCTAACCACGGCCCTCCACTGCGCAATGAATGCCCCTGGCTCACTGGTGCGTTAGCAGAAACTCCTCTGCCTGGCCCCCCATTACACATTATTTCGCTTTCATGCGCTCTATAGTGCAAACTGGCTCCTTTGCTACTGCAGAAAACACTCAATCTGCCATCTCTGAGCTGTCCCTCATGCCTGGGGTAGCCTCTCTCCTCATCTCTACCTCTGAGAATTCCTACCTTCCCTTAAATCTCAAGTGCCACCTCCTATGGGAGGGCCTATCTGATCCCCCAGCTGGCGGTGCCCTCCATCACCTTGCATCTATATATTTTACATATGTGTGTATATACGTATATGTATATGTACGCATATATATGCGTGCATGTGTCTATAAACATATATAATATATACACATACATGCATCGATTCCATATATCTATAATCTATATGTATGTGTACATATGTATATGTACACATTATATATGTATGTGCACACGCATATATATGTGTGATGTGTCTATATACATATATAATATATACACATACATGCATCGATTCCATATATCTATAATCTATATGTATGTGTACATATGTATATGTACACATTATATATGTATGTACACACATATATATACACAATATATGTGTGCATGTGTATATATCCATATAATATATACACATACATCAATTCCATATATCTATAATATACATGTACATATGTTTATATGTGTGTGTGCAGATACATACACACAAACACACACGCACACACGCATGCACATCGATTCCTCCAACAGAATGTAAGTTCCTTGAAGGCAGGGCCTGTTTCGTGTCAGTCTCTGGGTAAATGCTTACTGACTGAATTGCATTCCCAGGGCCTGGCATACAGTAGGCATCTAATAAATACTTGTTGATCAGTTGATTTCTTTATCCTGACTCTAATTATGAGACCAAACACAATGATCAGGGCATGAGAGCATAGTATCCTTTAAGGTTTGTGAAGGCTTTACATAGGTTAACTCATTTGATCCTCTAATTAAAATTTAAATTAATTTATATAAATTTATATAAATAAATTAAAAATTAAATTTGATTCTCAATTAAATTTAAAATCCTGTGGGAGAGGTACTATTATTACTATCCCCATTTCACAGATGAGAAAAGTGAGGCTAAGACGGAATAAGTGGCTCAGGGTCACATGGCGCAGGTCTTCTTGACTCCAAGTCAAGCTAACCGCTGCTCCATCTGAGTGTGCCTGAAGCACACACATGACAAGTCAGAGGATCTAGGTGCAAATTCTAGCCTCTGCCACTATCTGTCTGTTACAGGTTGTTGTTGTTTGTCTTTTGTTTTCAAAGAGGACTGATGACATCACCATGAATTGGATTTAAGGGAGGCAGAGTTGTGCAGAGTTGTCAGCCTAGATCCCTCTTCCAGGGGCAGGACAAAAGTCAACATGGCTGGAGATGGTCCAGGGGATGACCCTGTCGTCTTTGATGCCTGACCAAGCTCCAATGACCCTCAGGATAAATTGTCCTCATCCACCCATTCTGCCAAAGGAAGTCTCCATATGTTTGGGGTAGATATCTCCCCAACTCCCCAACGGCTTTGAGGCCCTTGGGTTACCCTCAATCTGGTTTAGCTCCTCTGCCAAAACAGAGGCGTGGCCCCTGCTACAGCTCCTTGGAGCCACAGGTTAGAGCTGGCTGGCAGGTGGACACCAAAGGGGGATGAGCAGCCCTGAAAAGGGCTCAGCAGTCTTCACACCAGAGGTGCTGGCCCTCCCGAATACCCCATCCACCTACATGTTCCAGGTATATGGAAAGGGTGTGCCAAGCTGGGATATGTTCAAGAACAGATTGCTAAATTTTCAATGTGACCATTTACACTTCTGAAACTGGCAAGCAACACAAATCTGGGCTTGACTTATTCTTTCGTTGGCTGTCTGGTCTTAAGAAAGTAAAGGATAAAACGTTAATAATGCCAATTAAATATTTCCCTTTATACCCTTGGTGCCAAATGCTCCCCTCCCCAGAAAAACGCTTTCACATTTTCATTTAACTACAAGATATATTCTTTTAGTTTTAAAGTATGGACTGCTATATTAGGCTTATGTTCAAGTAGTCATTTCTTAAATTTGATGAATAAGAACATCTTTTCTGATTGAGTAGTCGATAAATGTTCACCTTTTTAAAAAATGCAATTCCTTAGGTCAAGGGTGGGGAACCTGCGGCCTCAGGGCTACATGCGGCCCTTTAGGTCCTGAAGTGCATCACTCTGCCTGAATCCAAACTTCACAGAACAAATTTCTTTGGATTCAGTCAGAGGGATGCACTTGAGGACCTAGGGGGCCACATATGGCCTCGAGGCCACAGGTTCCCCACCCCTGCCTTAGGTATACACCTGGATGAAATGTACTGCCTGTGCCCATGCTTTCTGTGTGGCCTCGGGCAAACAATTAGACCTCTCTGGGCCTCAGTGCCCTCATCTGGAAAAGGATGGGGTTGCACTAGATGACCTCTACAATAGTTCCCTCTTGCCCTACTTGAGGGCAGACATCGTTTCCCTATTCTCTTGGCATCCCCAGGGCTGAGCACTGTGCCTTGTGCACAGGGCAGGGTTAAATACAAACAATCCTCTCTGTTACCTCCAACCTTGGAGGGCTAGGACTGTCTTTCTTCTGTCTTGGCAGCCCCATGGCCTAGCACATAGCAGGCACTTAACAAATGCTTGTTGAATTAAAAGGAATTTAGCCAACCAACCCAACCATGTAGAACATAAGCACTGTCAGGGGAGGGGCTGTCTCATTTTTGTCTGTGTACCCCCAGCCCTAGCACAGTGCCTGGCCAAGAGGGAAGGTTCCATAAATAGATACTGAACTGAACAGAACTGAGGGATCCTTGAATCTATGTCCCTGGACAAGGTAAACTGAGGCCATAAGTGCTGTGCTGGGGGTCAGAGGTGAACAGGGCTGGGGGGGGGGGCTGGCTGGAGTAGGTATATTGTGAAGGGAGGAGGAGGGCATAGAAGTGCCAGGCGCTAGTGGCCTGAGACCACTTTCCATCCCTACCAGGCATCCAGCCCCAGGAGAGAAAGATGAAAAGACATTTGCAGCTCTAAAAGGTGTGACCGGCTTTTCTTCACTGCTGCAGAGAGTGAGAATGGAGGTGGGGGCGGAGAGAAGGGGAGAGGAGAGAGGGAGCTGCCCCAGCTTCTGAAAGCTCAGCTTGACATTAGGAGAGAAGGCCAAGGAAACTTCTCCCAGAGCAAAGGGGCTGATCTTTCACCAGCTCTCCATCTAAACAGAGAGGAAGAGGGAGGGAGGAAGAGAGGGGAGAGAGAGGAGGGTAGAGAAAGAGGGAGAGAGGGGGGGAGAGGGACAGAGAGAGAGAGAGAGGGAGATGGAGAGAGAGAGACGGGGAGAGAGAGAGAGACGGAGAGAGAGACAGAGAGACAGATGGAGAGAGAGACAGAGAGAGACAGAGACAGAGAGGGAGCTGCTCCAGCTTCTGAGAGCTCAGCTCAAGATTAGGAGAGAAGGCCAAGGTTACTTCTCCCAGAGCAAAGGGGCTGATCTTTCACCAGCTCTCCCTCTAAAGAGAGGAAGAGAGAGGAGGGAGGGAGGGAGACAGGGAAGAGAGAGGAGGGTAGGGAGAGAGAGGGGGGGGGAGAGAGTGAGAGAGAGAAGAGAGACAGAGACAGAGAGAGAGAGAGAGAGAGAGAGGGAGGGAGGGAGGGAAGGAAGGAGGGAGGGAGCTGCTCCAGCTTCTGAGAGCTCAGCTTGAGATTAGGAGAGAAGGCCAAGGTTACTTCTCCCAAAGCAGAGGGGCTGATCTTTCACCAGCTCTCCATCTAAACAGAGGGGAAGAGAGAGGAGGGAGAGAGAGAGAGGGGAGAGAGAGGGGGGTAGGGAGAGGGAGACAGAGAGAGACAGAGACAGAGAGAGGAAGGGAGGGAGGGAGAGAGGGGGGAAGGGGCAAGAGAGAAGGGGGAAGGAAAAGGGAGAATGAACAAATGAAAGAACGAATGCAAAGCTAAATGCTCCTCCCAAGGCGCTCACATTGGGACAGGGGAGATGAGCCATATCTGTTTCAGCTACAAGTCAGATAGAACTAGTCCTTGGGGTGCAGTAAAAAGGAAGCGAGAGAGGAGGGAGTGGAGAAAGGGGGGAGAAGAAAGGGGGAAGGGAAGAGAGAGGAGAAGGATAGGAGGAAAGAGCAAATGAAGAAGGAGAGGGGAGAGAGAGAGAAACTAATACAAAAGAGAGGTTAGAGGGAAGGAGGAAGGAGGAAAGAGAAAAGAGAGAGAGAGAATGGGGGGGGGAGAAGAGAAAAAGACAAAGGAGGCAAGGAAAAGGAGAGAACAAAGAGAGAAAAGGGAGAGAACAAAACAATGGGAAGAGAGAGCAGAGCAGAGAGGAGAGGAACTGAGCCAGCCCAGGCTCACCCAGGACTCCATCCTCCTCTGCAGTCCTGCAGGGGGCAGGGCTTGGGGGTGGAAGCCAAAGGGATTTCATTGAGGAAGCAATCCTAGGGGGGTGCTGGGTGGCCAACGTGCTGAATCGGTGGCAGAGATGTGCCCAAATGCTGCCTCTCTTTCCTCTCTCCACTTGCTATGACTTCTGCTCCTGACAACTGATGATTCTGCTCCGTGCCCCCCTCCCCCAACCCCTGCCCCGGTCCCCTGCTGCCTGGCCCTGGCATGGGGACAGTGTCTAATTAAGAATTCCCTGTGTTCTCTCTCTGTTTTAGAACCCCGTGGCACACTTGGTTGTTTTTGTTTTGGTCTAGGTCCCCAGCGGGTGAGAGTGCTGAATGTGGAATCAGGCAGACCTGGGTCCAAATACTGCCTCTGAAACGTACCAGCCACGTAGCTGTTTACAAGTCAAAGCCTCAGTTTCCTCACGTGTCAAAAGGTACCTATCTCTACCTCATATCATTATGAGTCTCAAATAAAATAATGTATGTAGTTCGTAAGCCTTAAAACTTGGTAAAATTGGTTATTATTAGAAAGTCTGCCGTGACACAGGGCATTGACCTCTGAGTCAGAAATAATAGCTAACATTTATATACCACTTTAATACATTTATGGCAGCTAGGGGCATCATAGTGCACTGAGCACCAGGCCTATAATCAGGAAGACTCACCTTCCTGAGTTCAAATCCAGCCCCAGACACTTCCTAGCTGCGTGACCCTGAGCAAGTTACTTAACCCTGTTTGCCTCAGTTTCCTCATCTGTAAAATGAACTCAAGAAGCAAATGGCAAACCACTTCAGCATCTTTGCCAAGAAAACCTCAAATGTGGTCATGAAGGGTCAGACAAAACTGAAAACCAACCCAAGCTTAATACTTGCAAAATAATCTAGACATATTATCTTCACAATAACCATGTCAGGCAGGCACCATTTTTACAAAGGAGGAAACTAAGGCTGAAATTAGTGACTGGCCCAGAGTTTCACAGCTAGTAAGTGTCAGGGAAAGATTTCAGCTCAGTTCTAACTCAAAGTTCAGGATTCGACCTACTATGACCCCTAACCTCTTGGGCTCCAGTCCCACTTCCAACATATGATGGCTATGGGACAAGCCTCTTGGCTTGCCTATGGGCCTGGGCAAGTCTCTTAACTTCTCTATATCTCAGGCACCTTCCTAAGATGATAAATCTCAGAGCAGGTGCTGATTTATATTATAGACAGAGCTCCCAACACCAATAAAATCATAGGTATGGGCAGGGGTGTGCTAGTTAATGTTTAACAACCAGCTTTAAACACAGAACACACTTTTAAGTTTAAACTGTGTTGCTAACATTTTCTCTGTCACTTTCTTAAGCCTAGACAATCACAAAACAATAAATCAAGCCCTGACTTTGTAGCATTGGCTTATTTCTGAGATGTAAATGTTCACAATGGAAATTTAACAATCAACTCTCCCCAAAGAGGCATTTTGATCTGGCTCAAGCACACCTCTGAGTAGGGACCCAAAATTATTATTATCATTGCCATCTCACTGAGGAAGGGATCAGGGTGGCAGAGATCCTGACAAAGGAGTGTCAGGAGGAGAAGGGAAAAGCCAGGAAAACCAGGAAAGCAAAAACTGGGGGCACTCACTTGGCTCGGAGGGCAAGCTGTCGATCATTGGGGCATACCCACTGGTCCTTCCCACTGCCAAAGATGGTGTCAGCCATGGTTTGAGGGGACTGAGAAAGGAGCTGGTTGTCACATCTGAAAGAGAATGGAGGATGGGGGGGGGGGGAGAGAGCAAGAGACAAGGTCACTGAATAGGTTGTGAGTGAGCCAATAACCAGAAGTGAGGAACAGCGTGCTGGAGGCATTGGACATCTGGACACTTCCAGTTCTGATAAGGCCACCTGTGTGTGTGATAAGCAGCTGCCCATGTGACATGGCTTGAAGGATACTGGAAATGCCCCATGTCCCCTGATATCTCCCCTCGCTGATACCCAGAACTCTACCATTACAGATTCATTCCTTTGTTTTAAACAGTCCTTTCTTTAGGATCTTTTTTTAAAAAGGAAATACTTGACAACTACAAATAAATAAAAATTTAAAGATAAATTATTAAAATAAAATAAAAAATATAAATATTTTAAATAGCTGACATTTACATAACACATTAGCATTTATGAAGCACTATATATCATTATCTCATTTGCTTCATGAAATTAATTTATTCCTCACCCCATCTATTCATTCATTTAACAACCATTTATTGACCAAGGATTCCATGAGGGGAGACAGAGAATGCTAACGATAGCTGACATTTATACAAAGCACTTTATTGACATTCTCTCGTCTGGGCCTCACAACAGCCCAGCGAGGTGGGTACCACAGGTCTCCTTACTCTCACTTTACAGTAAAATGAGGCTCAGATAGGTTAAGGGTCATGCTTATGGTTCCACAGCTAGAAAGAGTTAGAGCCCAGTGTTGATTGTATCAAGTCGCCATTAGCTCGGCTTGTTGGGAATTCATCAGTTTCCCAAGGGAGAAGACGTACAGTTATCCCTTCCACATCAAGGGGTTAGGAGCAAAAATGTGGAAAACCCACATAAAAGTTGTTGGCCCTCCCTTTGTACCAGAAAAGTCTGAATTATTATGGTAATAAAAGATGAAATATGTTGACATTATATATTATTATACATATATTTTATGCATTTCGGAGTGTCTAAACTTTTTCTGCAGCTTCCATAAAATTACCCCAAAATTCCCATTTAATTTCTTATACTGACCCACAATATATTGAAACCTCAATGGGGAAAGTTGCAATGTGGAAGGGATGACTGTACTAGTTTTGGGGGAAGAGGTTTCTAGAATGCCAAAGGGAAGTGGGAAGGTCTACAGAACAGTCACAGAGGTTCAGAGCCTAAAGAATTCATCTAATCCAACCTCCTTATTTGTTCACTGACTTGCCCAGAGTCACACAGGTAATAAGTGGACAGTGCCTCCAAAGCCTGCGTCATGTTGTCTCCCTCCTTTCCAAGGGGGATGCTGAAATTTTACTTTCTAATGGCCCTGAGCAAAGGGGTGGAGGTCTGACTCAGGCCAGGAAGCATATGAGCAGAAGCTAAGCACTACGGTAAAGCACACAGTCAGCTGCTAAAAACTGGGAGGTGGGGAAAAATAGACACTGTGACTCAAAGGCAAGGGAAGAGAATGAGCATTTATTAAGCACTTACTATGTGCCAGGCTGTTTGTACTATGTACTGTGTATTAAGTACTAGTACTATGTACTAAGAGCTTTACAAATATCATTCTAATCTAAGCTACTAGAAGGAAGCTTAAAGGCCATCAAGTCCAACCCCCTCATTTTACAGATGAGAAAACTGAGGTACACGGAGGTTATGTGACTTAAGCAAGGTCAGACAGCTATTGTCTGAGGTGAGATTTGAAAGGGAGGAGAGTGGCCTGTCTTCAGTTTTCTTTTACCTGATCAGTCAAAAGGAGGCATCATGGGCTCTTGCTCCTCAAGGGGACAGAATCACTTACCGGCTCCCCATACTAGAATTGTTGAAGTGACCAGGATGCCATTTTGGCTTGAGCATCAAATACAAATACAGCCTGGTTCTGATTCTGATAGTTCTCCACTATCTGCTCTGAGGACCAGCTATCCTTCCTGCCAAGATTGACACTTCTGATCATCCACCACCCTAGAAAGATGAAAGCTGGCTCCTGAACTTTGCCAATTCTCTGCCCCAGGGCTGGGGATGGGCTACAACTCAATCGCTTCACACTGCAACTCAATCCAGCAATAAGCATTAATTAAGTGGTTACAACTGCTAGGCACTAGGGTCACAGAGGCCAAAATGATATGGTCCCTACCCTCAAGGAGCTAACATTCTAAGAATGAATGAGTGAAAAAGTCATTATGAAATACCTAGTATGAGCCAGGCACTGTGCTAGCTGCCAGAGACACAAATACAAAGGATGTAACAATGCCCCTGGTTACAAGGAGCTTACACTCTAATATTGAGACCAAGAGCAGTACAGCTCACTTTGCAAATGAGGAAAAAGATTCTAGGAATGGTTGGTACTGACCCAATACAATGGTTAGTAAGTGAGGCACTTTTCATTATAGCAAAGAACAGTAAACAAAACAGATGTCCATCAATTGGGAAACACCATGCTATGGTGGGTGAATACAAGGGAATATGACTGTGCTGTTAGAAATGATGAGCATAAAGGATACAGACAAGCATGGGAAGACTTATATGAACTGATGCAACATGAAGGAAGAACCAGTAGATCAATACGCACAGTGGCTAAAAGTAAACAGTAAAGACAATCAAAAGGGAAAGCTTTGAAATTGCACTATTATTTAAATTACAACGGCCAAGCTTGACTTCAAAGAAGAGATACAAGGAGACACCTTTCCCCCATCTTAGTAGAGGCAGGAGACAAAGGGTGTGGATCAAGGATGAGGAACCCTCTAGGTCCTCCAAGATTCAATCAAAGAGCTGCACTTGAGGGCCTAGAGGGCCACATGTGGCCTTGAGGCCACGATTTCCCCACCCCCTGTGTGGAACATAATAAAGTAAGAAATATTATATATATATACATATATATGTACATATATATTAGCTTTTCTGAGAGGCTTTTTTTAAAATTCTGTATTACAAGGGATGGCTCTCTAGGAGGGGAAGGGTGGAGAGACACATTTGGAAATGTAGTTCATATAAAAACAAAAGAAATTCATAAAAAGTTATCAAATAAAAAAACTTTTAAAAGAGATACAAGGTATCCAGAATGAGAGCTATGGTAATCCTGGTACACTTTGCCCTGATCAGAGGCATCTAGAACACTCTGAAGACTTCTGGATACCACATATCATGAAGAACACTGATAAAGGAGAGTGTCCCAAGTAAGGGTGAGGAGGATGGGGAAGGACTTCAAAACTGTACCATAATCAAATCAGCTGAAGGGAATGGGGACATTTAACTCCGAGGAGAAAAGGCTTATGGGGGAAACACATCTATTTCATATTCATATATATACATGTGTATACATATATATATATGTATATATATATATATATATATGTACGGTATCTTTTGCTTTTGCATCATGTACATTTCCCCCTATATACCTCCCACTCTCCCTCAAGAAAGCCATTCCTTATGACAATTTTTTTAAAAAGAGGAATAAGAGAAAAAATTCAGCAAAACCAAATCAACATATTGAAAAAAAAATCTGATGTTACAGCCAATGTTCCACATCTGTGGGCCCTTACCTCTGGAAAGAGGCAAGAGGAGGGACACCAATCTTCCAATATTTGGATACCATGTAGTAGCCATGTAGTAACAGCATTAGAACTGTTCTGCTTGTGTCCAGAGGGCAGAGCCAGGGAAAATGGGACAGGCTGTAATGGCAGATGACAGAAAAGCTTTCAAATAATTAGAGCTGTCCTAAAGTGGAAAGCTGCCTTGGGGTGCCACGGAAGGAAGAAAGGAAGGAACGAAGGAAGGAAAGGAGAGAGGGAGGAAGGGAGGGAGGGAGGGAAAGAGAAAGGAAGGGAAGAAGGAAGGAAAAGAAAGAAAGAGGAAGGGAAGAAGGAAGAAAGAAGGAAGGAAGGAAAGAAAGAAAGGAAGAAAGAAGGAAGGAAGGAACAAACGAACGAAGGAAAACTTGAGGTTGGGTTTTGTGGGGAAGGGAAATGATGTTTAGAAGAGACTAGTTTTGTGTGTTTGAGTTGAGTTCTCACTGATCAGACATTACTTTTGGAAGTCACCTCCAGGGGTGGGGAACATGCCTAGGCATTAAAAAGAGGGTAGAGTTATTGTATGTCTCCAGTCAGTGGGAATTGTAAATTACTCTTATATTTGTAGTACTCAGGTAAAACAACGTATGTTTGTTGCAGCCAAGCCAGGGAGTATGCTCTTTGGTGGAACGAAGCGTGGCTTGAGGGCAAAGCAAGAGATTTAGAGTCAAGGCACTAGGTTCCTATCCTGGCTCTGTCACTCACCACCCATGTGACCTTGAGCAAGTCACTTAACCCTTATGGCCCAGTATCCACATCTGTAAAATGAGGAGGCAGGGCCTAAATGTCTAAAGTCCCTCTCAGCTCTAAATTTATGACCCCTCTGGGGCCAGTGGCACATACTTTTTAAAAATTTTTTTTGTAGGGGGGAAGGCAGGGCAATTGGGGTTAAGTGACTTGCCCAAGGTCACACAGCTAGTAAGTATGTCAAGTGTCTGAGGCCAGATTTGAACTCAGGTCCTTCTGACTCCAGGGCCAGTGCTCTACTCACCGCGCCACCTAGCTGCCCCAGTGGGGCACGCTTTCAGGATGATCAGAGAGGGCCATGAGTCAGAGAAGCTAATTGGCCTCCTCAGGAACAAAACCCATTGCAACGCTAACCTCTGGAGCTTCAGCCGCAATTCAAGGACCATTTACCAAGGGATGGTTTCATTCCTTGCTTTTGTATCCCCCATTCGAACCACACAGTAGGGACCCAATAAATGTTTGTGGACTGATTTATTAATCAATTAATGTATCACGATGTGCCTGGCACTATGCTAAGGGCCTGGGGATATATCAGCACGTCAACATATGTTAGCAGAGAAGCCAGGAGAAAATACCCATGTAAATATGATACAAGGCAAGAGGAAAGTTCAGATACGTGCCAAGAGAAAGCTGGAGAGGGGGAGATCATATGTGTTCATACTCACTGCCTGTCTGGCCCTGATCTGACACCTACTTGCCCTGCTAGCTCAGACCTGATGTTTACAGCCTAGGACCCACTGGGAGGAAGTTAAGTGGGGGTGGGGGTGGAAGACAGGGAAAGAGAAGGATACTCGTGTAATCTATTCCTGGAAAAGCCGATGATAAAGCAAACTGTCATGGAACCAGATCAAATGTTTCTCCCAAGGGAGGCAGCTGCTGTTAACTCTATAAGCAACAGAGGTCCTAGCCTGAGGTCTGGACCAGGCTTCCCTCATAATGCAAAGGAAAAAAAGAGCCTCAGTTTCCAGTCATATGGGTCACTCATTCTGTGGTAGTAAGAGTTAAGCAGAGTCTGGGTGGCGGATCCAGACACAGACGTGCCCACAGACAAGAGCTATCTCTCCCCTCTGTTTTTGGGGCTAGGCATTCCGTGGCATACAGGGGAACATCATATATTCTCCCCTTTCCCTCCCATCTATTACTTCCAAGAGGGGACCTATTTATCATCAACAATGGGCAGGCCATGGGCTGTTCCTCAGGGCCCAGAAACCCTGAGATGAAAATCCATCAGCAGAGAGAAAGTCATAATCTGGAAAAACAATTAAGCCCAGACTGCGTGGGCAACGGATGGGCATGATGTGGGAGAGGAGGGAGAGAGTGCAGTTCAAATTGCCCAACCTTCATCTCTATCATGAGGCGGACGCCAAATGCCTGGTGTGCCACAGGACGCACCCCATTCGGTCAGCCACATCTCAGCAGCAAGTTGCCAGCAAACTGTTCTCTAACCTAGTGCCTGTGAACATAGAGAGCGCTTCCTAAATACTTCTTGACTTGACTGACAAAGCCTTTTTTCTCCATCTTGGCCACTTCCTAAGATGCCTGAAGGACAGGAGGAGCAGCAAGGAAACCCCAATGTGAACATCAGTTCTCCCATTCATTCTTCCTCTGACCCATTCTGCATACACAAATGGACCTCTGGCCAGAATCCTGTTGATCCCGGGCCTCACATAACCGGTGAGCTTATCTCCTTAACTCCCACCATTAGCGCAGGGTGAGGGCAGAGGGACAGGGTGCAAACAAAGAAGTTAAGGGCACCCCCTTCCCGGAGGTCACCTGTCATTAGTGGCAGGGTCAGTTAGAACAGGATTAGGACCTCAGCCTCCCAGGGCATGAAGCCCTTCCATTTGGCACGAGGCAACCCGAATGTAAGGGAAAGCCTGCCAGATGGCCAAGGTGGGAATTTGTCTTGCTTGACTTATTACAAGGGAGGGTTTTATTGGGGTAGGAGGGAAGCAGTGGGTGGGTAGAGACAGCAATGAAAAATAGAAAAGAGTGTCAATAAAAAACCACTTTAAAATACACAGAAGGGAGTTCAAATGGGGACAAAGAGCCAGGTTAGTGCTGGTGCTGACAGCTTAAATGTGATTTTTTAAAAGCTGTAAATAATAGACCTTCATGGGTTCATATAATAATAATAATTCCAGACTTGGAATTAGGAGAGACCTGGGTTCAAATCTCACCTCTGATAATTATTAGCTGTATGACCATGGGCAAGTCACTTAATCTATCTTAGCCTCCTGGTACACAGTAAATGCTTGTCGACTAACTTTGGATGGAGATTATCCTTTCCAGTGATTTATAAATCTCCCAGCCCGTGCTTGAGCAAAAGCCTGCAACTGCCATTCCACAAATACATCCTGTCATTAAATTAAAACTTGCATCTGTCCATGGGTAATCATCCACTTGGGGCATATGGAGCGATATACGCACGTTTTGGCTGTGCCCTGCCTCAATGGCTATGGGGCGAGCTTCTTGTACGGTGTCTTGAGGGAAAGTGCTTTCTAAAAGAGGAAACTCACCTACCAGTTGTGGGCATTCAGACCATATTGCTCATCCAGTGATTGTCAGTTTGGGTGACATGCATGTTAAAGTTGACTGAGGTCAGAAAAACATTTAGCCATCTAATTAAGAGAGAGCCTCCAATAACACATTTCAATTAACATTTTCTTGCAAAGCATTTGTTCCATGGAAAGCTACATTTATTTTGAAGTTAGAGAAGGTTAATCCATATACAAGACTGGTACCTCCTCCCAGCGGCCTTTCCTGACTCCTGCTCCCCCCGTCACAATAACAGTGTATTCATTTTGCATATATCCTCTTCTTACTTATCTGTAAACATGTTACAGTTTCCCTGAGAATGTAAACTCCTTGAGGGGAGAGACTGTCTAATTTTTAATCTTGGTGTCTCTAGTGCCTGCAATATAGCAAGGTGCTTAATAAATGTTTGTTGACTGAATCAATGAACATCTATTAAGCACTAATTATGTGCTGGAGACTGGAGATGCAGAGATGAAACAAGATGTGCTAGTTGACAGATTACTTCCTCTGAAAAATGGGGTTAATACCTCTCATAATGCCTACCTCACAGGATTGCTGCACGGATCAAATGGGAATAATGTTGGTAATTCACTTCGCAAACCTTAAGGTTCTATATTCAGTTATTATCACAATATTTAAATTATTAAATTACTAAAGTTGAGTTTGGAAATGAGGATGCATTGGTCATTGGGATTTTTTTTTTATCAAGATAGGATTAAGACCTTACAGCTGTGTGTCACAAAGGGATTCTAAACGGATCGAATAAAAGAACTGGATAAGAAACAAATCTTAATTGTCAGAGAACTTTCTGTTTTGCAGGAAAAACATAAGCTGAAGGATCACAGAGACAGACAGGCTGGAAACCACTCTTTGGCAGAGGAATTAACCTTTACAGTCACAGTACAGACAACTGGATCTGACTAAATGCTGTCTGGGGCATAGGGGAGAAGAGAGAAGGGAGGGGAGCCAACTGAACAAATGCTGCAAAGAGGGTCTGGACTCTTAGAGAGAGGGAAGAAAGGGGAGAGAGAGAGATAGAGAGAAAGACAGAGGGAGAGAGGATGAGAGGGAGAGAAGGAGACGCATACTGGGGAAATCCAATTAATTACATGCATATCCAACAATTAATACCACTATATACCTGACACATAGTAGACACTCAATAAATGTTTATTGATCGATCAACTGAAATCAAAACAACTCTACACTGTCACCTCCTCCTCTTAAAATTGTCAAAAATGACAAAAGATGGGAGTAGCCAATGTTGGAGAGGCTGTGGCAAGTCAGGAACAACAATACCCTGTTGGTGGAGCTGTGAAGTGGTTCAAACACTCTGGAAAATTATTTGGTATTATGCTTAAAAAGTGACTAAAATGTCCATATGTCTGACTCACAGATCCCAAATGTATACCAAGAAGGTCAAAGATAGAAGAAAAGGTCTCATAATTACCAAATATTTCTAGAAGCATTTTGTGGTAGCAAACAACTGAAAAATAAGTAGATGTCTACTGATTAAGCAATGACTAAACAAATTGTCTCACATTAACATAAAACATTATTACCATGTCATGAGAAAGGATGAGTAAGAATTCAGAGAAGTCTGAAAAACATACGAACTGATCCAGGGTGAAGAAAGTCACTGAAAGCAGGAAAACAACTTATAATAAATGCAGCAATGTAAGAAAGAACAAAACACCAAATTGAATGCTGTCTAGCTATGATTAATGGCCAAGCTTAATCTCAGAGGAGAGTTGAGAGAATGAATCTCCCTTCTTTGCAGAAGCAAGGAACTAGGGATGTGGAATGTTGAGCACACCGCCATATAAGGCTGATGAATTGGTTGTTTTTGCTGAGCAGTTTTTCCCCCTCTTTCTTTTTTTAATTCTCTCTTATAGGGGTTAGTTCTCTAGGCAGAAGGAAACGTACATTTAGAAATGAAGCTGACATAAACACAAATCAATAAAACACATTTTTCAAAGTTAATTAGGCGTGCTCAGAAGGGGAAAGGGGCTATTTAAGGATAAAGGCAAGGGAGGAAGTAGCAGTGGGGTGTCTTTGGGTACTTGTTGGAGGTACTTACAAAGTTGAGTTGGGCTGGAAGGGGCCATACCCCCCCAAAGTGCCCGCACTGAGTGGTCAATAAACCTGTATAAAACATATCATAAAGTGTCTATTATAAAAACAGCTACAGAACAAAGTAAGCAAAATCAGGAGGGCGATTTATGCCACAACCACAATTACAGAGACGAAAACAACTCTGAAGGACCCAGGAGCTCTGAACAAGGAGAGGATTTGCAGCACCATTGCTACAGGGTTTTCCCCTCTCCCCAGGTGAGGAATTTCTTTTGCACTACTGCATATTTCTAATGGATTTTGCTTTTCTTGCCTTCTCAATGGGTGGGAGGGAGAGAATTTGGAACTGAAAATTAAATTCAAAAAATAGAAATGAAGACATTCTAAAAAGAGGAGGGAGGGGAAGAGAACAGTGTGTAATTTGTAGGCCAGTGAGCTGACTTCAGTTCCTGGGGAAATTCTAGAATGAACCATTAAAGAGATGGCTGATGAACCATTAGAAAAAGGGAGCACTGATCCCAATACATCATCACGGCTTCATCAAGAACATTGGCTTATGTTGTGATTGGTAGTAGAAGGGAACTCTATAGAAACAGTAAGCCTCCCTTTCACAAAGCATTTGATAAAGTATTGTGGAAAAGAAAGAGGAGATGCGGGCTACATAATGTTATGCTCTGATCCTTTCACAACTGGTTGAAGGATAGGACTCAAAAGAAGAGTCATCAATAGTTCAATGTCAACTTGACAGGTGTCCTCCAGTGGAACATCCTCAGGGATCTGTGCTCAGTTCTGGGATGCTTTTCATTTTTTACCAGCGAGCTTAGATAAAGACATCTCTGGTGTGCTTAGCAAATTGCAGATGACACAATGGCTGGGAGGGAGAGCTAACACTGGGTGACAGAGTCAGAATGCAAAAAGATTTTCCCAGGCTAGAACACTGAGTTGAATATAATAAGATGAAATGCATAGAGATAAATGTAAAGTCTTACACTGGGGTTCAAAAAGTCAGATTCTCAAGTGCAAGATTGGAAGAGACTTGGTTAGATAGTAATTTGTCTGAAAAAATATCTGCATATGGCAGCCAAAAAGCTAAGGTGACCTTGGGCTTCATTCAAAGGTAAAGCAGCCAAGAACATGCTCTGCCCTGGTCAGACAAATTGGTGCTCTGAACTGGACGCCAGACTAAAGAAGGGCATTGAGAAGATGGAGAGTATCCAGAGGAGGGCCACCATGATGGTTAAAGACCTTGAGTCTATATTATAGGAGATCATTTGAAGGAGCTGGAGATGTTTAGCCTAGAGAAAACCCAGGGGAGATATGATTACTCTGTTCAAGTATCTGAAGGCTGTCATGTAGAGAAGGGATTAGTCATGTTCTGCTTGGCACAGGAGCCATGAGTAGAAGTTACCAAGAAACAGAGTTAGGCCTGATGTCGGGAAAGTCTGCTTAACAATTAGAGCCGTTTGCAAGTAGAATGGGCTATGAATAAGGGGGTGAGCTCCCCATCCTTGGAGGTCTTCAGACAGGCACATCAATTCCTTTCAAGTATGGGTTAGACTAAATGACCAACAAAGTCTCTTCTATCTCTGAAGTTCTGAGACTCTTGGATTCTGCCCTCATGCCAACCTTGGGGTCACTCCACCTCTACCCCTGTTTTCCCAGTCCACTACCCTATTCTGGGCTCACTTTCCTCCACTGATAATCTTGACTTCTACAGTGAGGTCCCAATGAATGCCCATAAGGAATCTCCCAAAGTGGTCCTATTATTAAAATCCACACTATTTCCACTGGACCAAAACCAGTGACCATGTTTTTATAATTATAATCTCCAATAGTGTGAATTCTAAATACAAGTGACCTCTTCAAAGGATTCATTATTCGCAATGATGAGACCTAGCTGTAGTTAATCAGCTCATCTCCATGCTGTCCTCCATGCTGGAATCTCTTGGTCCCTTGGCCCATCTCCACTCATTCTTTTGTAAATTCTGACCTTGGATTACCCACCATTTTCCCTCTCTGCTCCCCCTTGGATGCTGCTGAATACCAGCAAAGCAAAAGTTCTTAGCCTACAATTGGTAAACTCGGTTTTTTAATGTTTTAATAACTGCATTTCAATAGAACTGGGTTCCTTTGTAATCCTATGTATTTTATTTTATTCATTTTAAAACATTATTCTGAGAAGAGGTCTACAGGTTTCACCGGATTGTCTGCCAAAGGGGTCCAGAGTATAAAAAGGTTAAAAAATCCTGTTTTACCATCTTTCTCCTTCCATATTACTTAGAATATATTTTATATTTAACTTCCTATATACAAGTTGCTTCACCATAAAAGACTGTAAACTCCGTGAGGGCAGGAACAGTTTTATTTTATGTTTGTATCCCTGGAGCTGAGCGCTGAGACAGTAGAATCCCAAGATCACGGAATTCAGACGGGAAATGGACAGATGTCATCTCTTTGAAGAAGCTGGGATGAAGATCAGTCAAGAGCAGAGATTCGAACTCAGATCCTCTGATTCCACATTCCTTGCTTGTACCACACCACCTCCCTCAAATGCTATCTAGGCCAAATAGCTCACTTTATCCTTATTTATTTTTCAAAATAAGTTTTATTGATACTTCTATTCTTATATTGATGTCATTTTGGGATGTGTGCCCATGTGATGCCAATGAATGGCACCCCCTCCCGTGCTGGAATTGAACCTTCCCTTGTGACAAAGAAAATTGTTCAGTAAAATTAGCTGATACGATGACCTCATTTGACAATGTATGCAACACTCTTCCCTCTCAGTCTCCTACCTCTCTCTGCTGAGAGGGGAGAGGAATCAGACTCCTCATTCTAAAGAAAAGGAAACTAAGAACCCAAAGGATAAAATATCTCATCCACCTAGGATCTTGCAGTCCTTGGGGCAGAACTGGGGACTGAGCCCACGCCTCCTACCTGAATTCCTTCTGGTGGGAGCCTCACTCCTCAGATCCTCACATCTCATAGTAGCTGGGCCTCTGAGATCACCATGTGAGTGACCCTTGTGCCCCTTTATCCCTGAGAACAAAAACCAAAACATAACTGTGCCCCCATCCCCACACACTGATCCCATCACAGAGCTGGTGCTGGAAGGGATCTTGGGCATCATCTACTCTAGGTCCACTATTTACAGATGAAGAAAGTGAGTTGCCCGAGGAGGAGAGGGAAGAAGAGGAGGAGGAAGAAGAGGTGGAAGAAGAGGAGGAAGAGAAGGAAGAGGAAGAAGAGGAGGAAGAGAAGGAAGAGGAAGAAGAGAAGGAAGAGGAAGAGGAGGAGGAGGAGGAGGAGGAAGAGGAAGAGGAGGAGGAGGAGGAATAGGAAGAAGAAGAAGAATCAGGATCTGAACTCAGGTCAAGGACCTGAAAGTCATCTAGTCCACCCCTTTCATTTTACAGTTAAGGAAACTGAGACCTAAAGAGGTTGTTTAAATGGCAGAGTCAAGGTGCTAAACCAATTCAAAAAAGCTAATTTAGTCTCTGATAACTCCAAATGCTACTTGGCAAAGATGAGTCACCAAGGCAATCACCAGAAGGGAAAGGACTGGGCCCCAAAGAAGATGATTTTTGGCAATACACCCACTACTCTCCTGACATTTCCACAATGAAGAGAAGAAACAAATGGAGAAGGCCTGAGGGAAGGGGGAGAGGAATGGGAAGGCAACTGTGTCATTGTGCGACATTTGGAAGAAGAGGAGCAGGAAAACCCCACAATGGAAAGTCAGACAGATGTGGACTGGTCTGGTCAGGGGGAGGTTTGAGGATACTGAGCCCCTCCAGTTAGGCTGAAGCCAGGCCCCAGAATGGCCCCAGAGAGCTGACCTCGGATTCCAGGGAGCACCCAAGTCTGCTTTGATGAGCCTGACTTTAGAAAAGTTACAGCTGTTCTCGGGAAACTAGGAACAGCCCCTGGACAGATGGTGGAGAGGTGGGGTGGGGAGAGAGAAGGGAAGGCCAGGAGCAGCCACTGCAGGGGATGCCAGGAACTTTGCCTGTCTTTGCCAAATGTTCTGGCTGACAAAATACAGCCACCTGTCCCATTCAGAAGCTGCCGGAGGCTCCGACTTTGCACATCCTCAGCTTCATCTGCTCCTCCTGCTGCCTACGGTCTGGCCATTTCACTGCTAAGACTGGAGGACTCTCCTTGCTGCCGCCACAATGTGGGCCCAACTGACCTTTCCAGCCTTATCTCCCATAGCTGTTCTCCTTCAGACTCCCTGACTTCCCCATTATTATCAAGAGAAAGGCAGTGGGAAAAGAAGGCTGAATTTGGAGTCCTGGGATCCGAGTTCAAATCTCAGCTCGCCATTTATTACCAATATGACAGGTTCCTCATCTGTGAAATGAGAGTTTGGCCCAGATGACCCTATGGATCCTTCTAGTTTTCATTACAAGATTCTAGGATTTGAACCCAAATCCCTCTGATGCTTATCACTTCGCCAAAACTCAAATAGCAACAGATCCCTGCAGCTGCACAATGACTTAGAAAACCACTTAATTACATTATCTGTGTTGCATTGTATTTTTATTTATTTTGTTAAATATTTCCCAATTACACTTTAATCTGGTTCTGATAACACTTTTGGAGTTTTGCCAGAGGCAGCCTGGAGTTGAACACTTCAGGACTAGACCATCTCTAAAGAAGCCCTATGATCCCAGAAAAGACCACTCCCATCCTCAGGCAGTAAGGCACGGCATAAAGTGTCTCCGCAGAGCTGCCATCTACACTCCCCACAAGGGCACTGATTCCAGAGTCAGAGTTCAGATAGATGCCAACATTGACGCTGTTGTTTGACCTTTGCCCACCGCTGGGCCTGTTTTCTCATCTGTAAGATGAGGGTTTGGACCAGATGACTTCTGAGGCTTCTTCAGCTCTCGATCTATGATCCTATACCAGCCTGCACTCCTCTCACCTCCCCCTCCAGTCTATGTTCTTTAGAAATGATCACACACACACACACACACACACACACACACACACACGGTCCATCTCCAAGACACTGAACTTCTAAGTTCTCTCTGGTGCCAACCTCTCGTCCTTCCACTTGTTTTATCTCTTCCACGCTTCTTGAACCCATTCTCCACCCTCACCAGGTGCCTCTAAGCCTCCATGTCCTCTCAGTCCATCACACCACTCTGGCCCTTCTTTCTTCTCACCATGGCCTCAAGCCTTTGGCACCCCACCATCATCCACCTTTCCAGCTCCTACACCTGAGCTGCTGGATAAAACTGGCAAACACTGACTGAGGCCACCACAAATTTAATCAGGCCCCTTAATGCTTCAGAACAACCTTTGGGTTCATCTTTGACTGAGCAGCTGCCACATCACAGCTCTTCCAAATCTTCTCCTCTCTCCCTGGAGCACTCCAGTCCATTCCTTCTCTCAACAGATGTCTTGGCTTCCTATTTTACTGAGAAAATCAAGGCCATCCATCATGAGTTCCTTTATCTCTCTCCTTTACTCTCATCCTGTCCTGTCCTCCTTTGCTCCAGTCTCTAAGGAAGAGAGAGGTCCCCCTCCTTGCCAAGGCCAATCCCCAGGCTTTCTTCCCATCTCCTTCAGGAGACTGTCCCATTAATCATTCTCTCTGTCTCTCATCCTCAATCTCTCCCTATCTGCTGGTTCCTTCTCCCACTACCTACAAAAATGTTCTGGTCTCCCTATTCTCAAGTAATTAATGTAATCACAGAAGGCTCAGACAGCTCCATTAAATCATTCAGTCAAAAGTATAAACTAAATGTGAACAATTCTTTAGTCATTTCAATTTATTTCATCCACAAAGTGCTTTGATCATTGAATAAAGACAGATGACATCACAAAAGAAATATCTTGCAATTGGCAGACTCAGACATACATTGATTAAAAACAGAAAACTTTTTCTGAGCCAGTCAGCTGAGTGGTGAAGGACCCTGAAAAGGAATTGCCCAGAAGGCTGAGAGGAGGAGCTTCTCTCTACTCTATTCCTCCACCATTGACAAGATTATGACCTTGTGGACTTTGATATGTTACACAATCTAACAGTGGTGTCCATAGCAGGAGATGATGACAGAGGAAGCACCTGAAGACAGATGCATAAAACAGTCAGACAAGACCGGCAGCAGCTTTGGGGACCATGGCCCCTTATGAGAGAGAGAAATAGTATCTATAGACCCTACAAATGCAGGCAGCTTGGCAGAGAGCTACACCTAAGGGAACTTCATGAGGGTTCAATGAAGGGAGAAAAGCACTTTCACTAATCAATAACCTTCTGAGAACACAACCTGCCAATGCAAGGAAGAGTTGGAGAACTGGACTGGGAGGAAGCACTACACTTATAAAGCCTTCCCTTGATCCCTCAAGCTATTGTTTTATATCTCTCCTTCCTTTCATGGGTAAAATTCACTCTCAAAGAACCATCTTTACTTGTCTCCCCCTCCCACTCACCCCTAAACCCTTTTGGATCATTTTTTGAACTCTACCTCTTAGGAGTGTGCTGGTAAATATTTAACAACCAGCTTGCTGAAAAATTAACAATTGGCTTAGGAGTTCACACCCTTGCCACTTTATTGAAGTTGCTCTCTCAAGGCTGTCATTGGTTTCTTTATTTCCTTTCCTCCCTCCCTCCCCCCGCCTCTCTGCTTTCTTTCTTTCCTTCCTTTGTTACTGCTGCTGTTTGTCCTTCGTTCTCGAAGAAGACCATGACATCAGGGAAGTGATGCCATGACATGCAAGTGAACTGGATTTAAGTAAGGAAGGGCTATGCAAAGTCACCAGCCTCACTCCCTCCTCTGGAGCCATCTGGGTGCAGCGGTCAGATATGGATCAAGAGGACTAGAGATGGCCCAGGATGCAATGGGGATCTTGGCCTTTTCAAGCTAAGGTCTTTAACAGGCCTTTCCTTTAATGTTTTATTGATCCTTCTATTTTACATCACAATCTACTGGGGGAGAGGAAACACCATCCCCCCTCCAACTGAACCTTCTTTTATAATAAAACAATTCAGCAAAAAGACCCAATACAGTGACCACCTTGGCATAGGTTTAATATTAATAATGCCAATACAACACCCACCTTAGTTTTCCTTCTGAAACTTTAGACCTTTAAAGCAGTTTCAGATCCAGCGTAAGCAAACAACAACAAAGCATTCTGTCCTCCCAGAGATCCGTGAGCCATGAATGGGCATTGCTGTCCGCCGCCCACCAGAGGATGCCCAGCTTATCCCATTCTGTTCACATGCATAAAGGCATATACCTACTCTCACTGCCCACTGGGGACTAAGAAAGGAAAAGGGGTTAGTGATTTCTCCTCATCAGTGCTGTTCTCTCTTGTCTTTTGACCTTCACTTTACTTTCTTGAATGATTATAAAGTCGATTTCACAGGTGACCTATTCCACCAGTGGGCTGAGATGTTGGGCAAAGCAGATCGGGTGGCGGGGGGGGGGGGGGGAAGTCATAGAAGATGGGATGAGTCTTATCCCCACTGATTTTGTGAGCCTTTTTTGTTAAACTAAGCTATTTGATTTGAGACACAGTTTGATACAGGGGTCATGGGCTTTGCAGTCTGAAGACCTGGGTTCCAACCCTACCTCTGACACATACTAGCTATGTGGCCTTAGTTGTTGTTGTTCAGGTACTTTCAGTCATGTCTGACTCTTCATGACCCCATTTGGGGGTTTTCCTGGCAAAGATACTGAAGAGGTTTGCCGTTTCCTTCTCCAGCTTATTTTACAGATGAGGAAACTGAGGCCAACAAGGTTAAGTGACTTTCCCAGGGTCACACAGCTAGTAACTGAGGCTAGAGTTGGACTCACAAAGATGAATCTTCCGGATTCCAGGCCTGGCACTCTATCCACCAGCTCCCCAGTAAATGCTTATTGGATTGAGTTGACCAGTTATCTTCTCACTGAGTAAAGTGTTAGTCACCTGGCCAGAGATCTCGCCCCTGACCCCAGCCAGTGGGTTATTTATTGGTCCCAAACATGCAGAGCACCACCAGTGCGTCTCTCTCTTCAAATCAATTCAACAAATACTTATCAAGCACCCATTTTGATTACTATGGGGATACAAAGAAGAAATAAGATAAAGACTGATCTGAAGAAATAAATAGGCAACTTTATCCCTCCCAGGAGAATGTAAACCCATGACCATTGGACTTTCCCATTTCCAAACAATGAAAATAAGAAAGAACCGAGAACAACAACATAGGAGATGCAAATCTAAACTCAAGGAAGAAGAGATCACTTTTACAGAGGAAGGTTTAGAGGGAGCTGGGGAGAAAGAAGGCTTCAGAGAAAAAGTGCTACCTGACCACGGCCTTTGGAGAAAGAGAGAGGAGGGGGAAGGTGGAAGTCTGTCCATTCCCAGTACTGGGGCATGGCCTGAATAAAGGTACAAAGATAGCACTGAGGAGGACAATAATGGGGAAGAATGAGTGGTCCACTTCAGCTGGGAGATAAGGGGAGAAACATGAGACAAATCTGGGAAGAAAGACGATGGAGGGGCCTTGAACATCAGGTAAAGTACTTTCTACTCTTGGGAGAAAAAACAAGCCCAGAGCACCTCTGACTGTGGGCTGGCTGTGTCATTTTCATCAGAGACAGCAGGCACTGATTTAATGCAGGGAGAGCAGTAGGACACAGGAGGGCCCCTGAGTGGAAACTCGGAACATGAAATGACAACCACATGGGTTTTTTAAGGGCTGAATGTACATGAAAGCTAATGGCTCCGTGGGAAGATGGCTGGGCTGGGGCAGTGACCACATGCAAACCAGAGTCCAATCCCCAGGTTTTCTCAGCAGCCGTCTCCAGCGGATGCCTTACCCTGAGCCTCCAGGGCCATAGCTATTAAATGACATACTCGGGAAAACTGTCCCTGCATCCAGGCAGATGATTAATAGGCAGATGAAACCCTCAGATTATCCCCAAACTGCTGATTTAACCAACACTTCTCACTCCTCTCCTCTCCAACCCAAACCTCTTCCCAGAGTGACTGACCAGAAGCAAGTTCAGTTCTCTGACTCACTCTCTCCTGAGAGAGAGCAGCAGATGGCCCATAACAGAAGGGTCAAAGGTCAGGAGGAAGAGAAGATGGTGGATTGGGCATTGGAGGACCTGGATTCAAATTCCAGCTCTAGCACTTACTTGTTGTATAGAGCTCAGTCAAGTCCTTCAGCTTACCTAGGCCTTGGTTTTCTCAACTGTAAAATAAGGGGGCTGTCCTGGGTGACCTCTACCGCCTCCTTCCACCTTTACGATTATACTCCCCAAAAACTACCGGTGCAAACCCAGAGTGAAAAAAAAAAGTATTACAGTAACGGCCACAGTGTGCGATGACTGGCTGATAGCCTCAGCCCTTCTCAGCAATGCCAAGGACCTAAGGTAATTCCAAAAGACTCATGATGGAAAATGCTATCCACATCCAGAGAAAGAACCATGGAGTCTGAATGCAGAGCAAAGCACAATATTTTCTTGTTTTGTTTTATGTTCTTCTTTCTCGTGGTTCCTCCTATTCATTCTAATTCTTCTATACAACATGACTAATGTGAAAATATGTTTAATGGTAATGTATATGTAGCGCCTATATTGGATTGCATGCTGTCTTGAGGAGGGAGGGGGAGAAAACTGAAAACTTATGGAAGTGAATGCAGAAAACTAAAAATAAATAAACTCATTTTTTTAAAAAAGCAAAATAAAAGTATTTTAAAACCTTGAAGGATTGGGGGGAAGGGCAAGGTAGAAATGCTTTATTACCAACTTTAGCATTATAGATTTAGAGCTGGGTTTAAGGGTCTCTAAGGTCTCTCCCAGCTCTATACCTATGACCCTATGACCTTGGGCAAGTCACTGGCCTCTCCAGGCCTTAGTCTCCTTCATGAGTTCTCATTATCATCACCACCCAGACCATCCCCCACTCAGCAGTCAAGCTGATCATGCTAAAGCACAAAGCCAGACCACGTCACCCCCATAGCTCTCAATTACCTCCAGGATCAAGTATGAAATCTCTATTTGGCTTTTAAAGCTCTTTATAACCTGCCCCCTTCCTACCTCTCCAGTCTCCTTATGACTGATATACGCATTGGTGACACCAACCTCTTTGCTGTTCCTCACGCAAGACTCCATCTCCCCATCTGGGACCATTGTCACTGGCTGTCCCTCATACCCAGAATCCTCTCTCCTCATCTCTACTTCCTGGCTTCCCCTCTAAGGCCTAACCTCCTGTGAGAAGCCTTCTCCAGTCCTTCATCTCAGTGCTTTCCCTCCAAGGCCACCCCTCAGTCCTGGCTGGGTCTTGTCTGGACACAGTTGTTTGCATGTTGGTCTCTCTCTATTAAAATATACAATCCTTGAGGATAGGGACTACCTTTTGCCTTTCTTTAAATCCCCAGAGCTTAGCAGCACCTGGCACATAGTAGGTACTTAGCAAATGTTTGCTGACTTGACTTAACAATAACAGCTAGCATTGATAGGGTGCACTTTTACAAACATCTCATTTTATCTACACGATAACTCAGTAACTGTGGCAACAACCCTGTCAGGGAAGCGTCCTTATTATCTCCTTTTGGAAAGAGAGGAACCTGAACCTAAGAGGGGGTCAGTGACTTGCCCGGGGAGCTAGGGAATGTCTGAGGCTGCGTGTGAATTCAGGTCTTTCTGACTCGAGCTCCTGCTCACCTCCCCTTAGCTGCCTCCACATGAGGAAGAGGGCCTAGATGAAAACTAAGGACACTGCCAGCTCTAAATCAATGAATGTATAATTTTATGAGAATGCAGCCAGGGGAGCAAGGACACCTGGACCTAAGGTCATTGATCGTAGACCATTGTTGAGTTATTTCAGTCGTGCCCAACTCTTTGTGACCCCATTTGGGGCTTTCTTGGCTAAGATACTGAAGTGGTTTTGCCATTTCCTTCTCCAACTCATTTTTACAGATGAGGAAACTGAGGCCAATAGGGTTAAGTGACTTGCCCAGGGTCACACAGCTAGGAAGTGTCTGAGGCCAGATTTGAACTCAGGAAGATGAGTTTTCCTGACTACAGGCCTGGTGCTCTGTGCACTATGGCGACACCTAGCCATCCTTATCTCAGATTACAGGATTATATATTTAAAGCTAGAAGAGATTTCAGAAATCATTTAGTCCAACATCCGCCCCCACCCCCATCCCTGACCCAACCCCAGCCCACTTCCCCATCTCTCATTTTACAAGAAGACTGAGACCTAGACAGACTTGCCCAAAGTCATACATGCTGACATTCTGGCTGAGAGGTTTTGGATCATCTCACTCTACCAGGCTGGATTACATAGGAGACCACAGTGGGTAAAGTCCTGTTTATTTGTCAAAGTCTGAGAGGAGGTACAGGGTTGGAAGGAAGAATGCAGGGGGCAAAACACAGAAACAACCAAAGATATTCACCCCCACCCTCAGAGAACTTACCCCTCTGCCCCATGAGACTCAGATTCAATCTACCCTGGGTTCTCAGGCTGCCCCATCGTCCAAGGCAGACCCAGACTATAAATCCTCAGACTGCACAGTCAACACTGCTGTCCTAGGGAGCCCCTGGCAACGGGAACCAGCATCCGCTCAGTTACTAAGACAAGGAAAACATGATGAGAACAGGGAGATAAGGCGAAATCACAATATCCTCTATTCCTCCCCCTTCCATCAGGGGAATGGAAACAGCAGCTGGGAAACCCTGATGGTCTGCCAGCATCCAAAAAGCCTGAGGCGCCACATAGAAGCCCTTCCTGGTCCAAGTACTTGAGCTGGGGGAGAGAGAGAAGAGATGAGCCCACCACCAGGCTCAGCTTCTTAAAACTTGACCTTGGTCTGGTCATTGGTACTAGAAGGGATCTTGGAGGTCAGTGAATATAACCCCCTCGTTTTACAGATGAGGAACCTGAGGCTGGGAGAGTTTAGCTCATTTGTCCAGGGTTACACAGCTATTATTTGGAACCCAGGAGCAGAACTTCCAAATGAACCCAGCCTCATGCCACACTCCTTTCTTCCCTTACCCAGTCACTTCAAGCACTAACCCAAAGAGTAGGTTGGTATCCCATGTGGGTATTATCTACACAGGAAACCAACTTCCAGCTATAATGTCACCACATCTAGGCTGACTCTGATCCCAGTTATTCCTGAGAAACTTTCCAGTCTTCTTACACCTTACCCACCCACCACTACCCCCGACACACACACACAGACACACACACACACACACACTAAGGAATCCAGTGTCACTGGCCTCCCTCACTGTTCCTCAAACAAGACACTCCTTATTAAAGGAACAGCAAGGTGTACCCAATGCATTTGTAGTTTTGTGTGCGATTATTATTTTCATCACACTATTTATGGAAATGCTTATTTTATTCTACAAATTAAAAATAAAATAATTTTTTTTTTAAAAATCGAAGAAGACATTCTATCTCCCAACTCTGCATTCTCCCTGGCTGTCCTCCACGCCTGGAATGGTCTCCCTCTTCATTTCCATCTCTTGGCTTCCCTGGCTTCCTTCAAACCTCAGCTAAAATCCCACTTTTTACAGGAAGCCTTTCCCAAACTTAATGCTAAGTACCTTCCCCGTATTGATTATCTCCAATTTATCCATCTTTAGCTTGTTTGTACACACATGATTGTGTGCATGTTGCCTCCTCCATTGTGAGCTCCTGGATTGTTTTTTTTTTGTTTTTGGGGGGTGTCGTTGTTTGGGGGTTTTTGCCTTTCTTTGTATCCTCAGTGCTTAGCAAAGTGCCTGGCACATAGTAGGTGTTTAACAAATGCTTGTTGATTGACTGACTGACTTCAATAGAGCAAATTCAAAACTCCAAACCAGCCATACTCACAGTGCAGCTCTGATTTTCTGCAAAACGTGCAACAGAGGGAAGCCGACAATCTCTAACCAATCAGTCAACAAGCATTTATTAAGTGAATACTACATGCCTGGCACCAAGAGTGTAAGTGGCTTTCTTCACTGATGAAATCAGAGTCCGGTACCCAAAAAATAGCCTGTCAAGCTTCAGAGCATACCCTGATTGGGGGCAGGACTTTTTTCTCCATCTGGCAAAGAGGGGAAAACTGGACAAAGAAATGATGCGAAGCCTTTGAGATGGAAATGAGTCCAATCCTCATCCCCATCATGAATTGCACCTATAATGTCCTTTACCAGACTCCACTTCACATGTCCAGTGATAGAGGACTCACTAACTATCCCCCTGCTAGGGAGTGTTTCCCTATTTTGAACTGAAATATGCCTCCCTAAAACTTCCACCTCCTGCCACCACTCTGTAACCAGAATGGCCTTTGTTTTCTTTGAATGACTCAGCTTACCTCATTGAGCTTCCCTGGACGCTGGGGCTTGCTCTTCCGGGGCAGGACCAGAACTTCCTGTGTGATGAGTCATGGGGCTGGCTGAGGGGAGGTGTTAATGTCTATGCTAGGGGGAGGGGCCAACTCAGGAACCAATCGGCCCTGGTCATTTGGGCGGAGCTTGATGATGTCAAAAACCCTATAAGAGGGGAGAGGACAGCTTGAAGATTCCTCTCTTTCCTTTTCCGGTTGGAGCCAGCGACAGTTACGTCAGTTACAGCGACCGTTACATCGTCAGTTTCAGTTGCAGCTTCAGTTACAGACACAGACACAGCTGAGGCAGGAGCTGCCAGTAGCAGAGCTGATCTACGGGAGGAAGCTGAACAAAGACTTCAGGCCAGTGGGTAATCTTATTACCATCGAGGGGGAAGCATGATTTTGCTTTACGCAATCATGCTTCTCTGTAGCCTCCTGGTTACTCTTGCAAGGCGTACTTATTGGGCCTGGAAGATTTTGATCAACATATCAAAATGGGGCTTCTGGTTCATGGGTTGGTTACTGTGGAGCCTAAATAAATGTTTTGATTCTTCTGCCTTCTACTTTGAGAGTTTCTTATATCCGGCGGTTCCGAACCTTTCAGACATGTTTATGATCCTCTTTGAGATTATAAACTCGGTCCTCCTGATACACACTCCCATCTTCACACCTGTTGAATCCTTTGTGAACATGCTAATTCACATATCTGAAGACAGTAAACATGGCCCCAGCTAAGTCCTCTCTCTTCCAAAACAAACATCCCAAGTTCCCCCAATGGGTCCTCCTTTCCAATTCCCTCTCCATTCTGGTCACCCTTCTGTGAAAGTCAGCTCCAATGAAGTGAATTCAGTTCAAAACAAGGTGATAGTCTACATAATAAAGTCACAAAAACAAAAGGAAAAACAGTTGCTACCCTCATGGACTTTAGATTCTAGAGGGAGGAACGGACCAAAATTTAGACAGAAAAACAAATATGTCATTTGAGGAGAAAGAGAATACTAATGCCTAGTGGAATCGGGAAAGGCTTCCCGGAAGAAGAAGTATCGAGGTTGAACCTTAAAGGACGCTAAGATTTCTAGAAGAGATGAGGAGAAAGTACCTTAAAAAGGAGATGTAATGCTGAATTTGGGGAGCAGCAAGTAGACTAGTCTGGCTAGAATGGAGAGTGAATGAGGGCAACAAATGTGGAATAAATCCGAAGAGATCGGTTAGAGTCACACTGTGAAGGGTTTTAAATGTCCGATTTGTATTTTATCCTAAAGGCAATAGGAAGCCATTGAAAATTCTTAAGCAGAGAAGTGACAGAGTCAAACCCACACTTTAGGCAGACGGATTTGTTCCACGTTGTCAAAGTCCCTCCTAAAATGAAGTGCCTACAATGTGATACAACACTCCAAAGGTGGTCCGACCAGAACATCATCGTGAGCTCTCTTCTCTAGACGTGATATTGGTACACAATACTAGCTTAGGGTTGAATAAGCTCTTGTGGCTTCCACAGCTGGAATCCTTGGTTTGATCTTTTTGAGCCTGAGTCCACTAATACCCCAGGTCTTTCTTTTTCTATAGTCACATCCTTTCCTCCTCAGCTCACCCTATAATTATGTAATTGATTTAAAAAAAGTCTAATCCAACCTCCTCATCTCAGGAGAAAGAGCATGGAGCAAGAATTAGGTTCAATCCCTTCCTCAAATATTCAAGTGGCTGTGTGCTCCTAGGCGACCCATTAGAAGAAGCATTAAGACCAGTCACACCCACTCCAAGCCAGGCTCAGTCCAGGATTCCCCAGAGGACTTCTCCACCACCTCGGGTGCCTCCTCACCTCCCTTTTCAGCTCCCTTTCCTTCACTCTTTCCCCATTAGATGTGAGGCTCCCTGAGGGCAGAAACTGTCTTTCTTTCTGCTTGTCTTTTGTATCCCCAGACCTAGCACCATATAGAGTACGTAGTAAATGCTTTCTCTATCTAAAGCATTTAACTTCTCAAAGTTCTAATTCCTCATCTCTAAAATTAGGATAATACCAGCACTATTTATCTCACAGTTGCTTTGCAGAAACCCTCTGCAAACCTCAAAGTGCCATACAATGAGATTTACTATTATTATTTTATAGGTGAGGAAATATCAGGTCAGAGGAGTGAAGAGAAGGAGGAAGGCCCAGCACTTGCAGGCTTGTGAAAGATTAACCTGGTGATACGGACAAGAGTCAAACAGGATGGGTAGGTTGGGTTACAACATGTATCATTGGAGGGAGAGCCTACATAGACAAACTTACAGACAGACTAGAGTATTGGGAGCCCATTTGAGCATTAATAAAAATACGAAATGTCAGCCATCTACAACTGGGGACCATGAGTTGGATGGCACTGGACATATGGAAAAACAATATGGAGCTCTCCCCAACACCTCATATGGTCCTGGTATAAAGTAGGCACTTAATAAATGCTTGTTGTTTAACTGGCAGATTAGAAAAATGACTTAATCATCTATGCCCTTTTGACCAGTGAGAGACACAATTACTCAGCATCTTCCTCAAGAAGGGCAAATACAGAGAGAAAGATCCCATGCTCCTAAATTTTTAGAGAAACACTTTGAAAAAGCAAAGACCTGTAATCAAAGGGGCAGGGGAAGGGGGCACTCCCACTGATACAACTGAGTAAAGTAGAGTGTGTGAATGGAATGGAATCTTTCTGTTCTGGGACAATGATCGCAGAAAACAGAGGGAAACAGGAAGATTTGCAGGAACTGATACAGAGAGAAGGAAGAAGAACCTAGAGATCAGATACACAGTGATTATGGTAACCTAAGGGAAAACAACACAGAATTCAAATCAATGCGATGACAAATAGTGATTAGAGAGGATAAATGATCGTGACTCTGTGTCCTTCCTCTAGGAGAGAGCTGAGAGACTATGGGTGCAGAATGAGGCATACACTGTCAGATCTGGTCAATGTATCCATTCGCTTTGTTTCACTAGAAGTCTTGGTTGCTAGGGAGAGTTCTGCTGGCAGGCTGAGGAAGGTTATTAGCAAGAGACAGCAATGTTTGGTTTGGTTTTTTTTAAAGCATCAATAAAACTTTTTTACAAGAATTATCAGGGCAGAAATTCTTCTTCTCAGGCCCCACCCCAGTCCATTCTCTCATCCCTCACAGAAGGCGGGGAGGGGCCTTTACCCAGGTATAAGCCTGGCCCCAGCTGTCCACTTAGGCAGAGTTAGCTGATCAAGCCCCCCAGCAGCTGATTTCCCTTCTATCTGTAGGCCAGCTGTCCTCACACATTAGTGGAAACACAAACAGACGGCAGCCCGCTCCTCTAATATGATTCCAAGGTTAAATACAGAGCCCCAGCACCAGCTGCCATCTTCTCTCTGGATCTCCCCCCTCCTCTTCCCATCCCCACACACACCCACACACTCACCTGATCTGTATGGCAGACACTTTGGCTTCCTAACAAGCAGGGATTTCCCAGCTGGTTGGGAGGTGGAGGGATGTGTATGTGTGTGTGTTTGAGAGAGAGAGAGAGGAGGGAAACCACATCTGAATTCCATCCAGGTGTCCCAGGGAGGAATCAGCCAGCAACAGCTCTGGGTCCATTTGAATTGCTAATAGGCTTCAGAGCCAGCCAAGGACACGGCACAGCAGTGAGCAGGGAAGAGTGGGGGGGGGTGGGGCGGGGAGGGGGTCCTTGTGTGTTGGGGAAGACTGAAGCCTTTTTGGCAGGTGGTGGGATACTGAGAAGGATGCACAGGATAAGCAAATTACAGAAAGATACAAACAGGGCTGCCAGCTCAGGCCTGGGGCTTTCAGAAAGGCCCACTCAAAGAAGGGAGCACATCCTCTGTCACATCTTGTGGGAAGAGTAGAAGAATAGAGGGGAGAAGGAAGGAGAGGGGGAGGAGATAGGAGACAGGGAGGAGAGGAGGGGAGGGGGATGTGGGAGACAAGGAGGGGAAGAAAGGAGGAGAGGGGAGATAAGATGGGAGAGAGGGGGAGGAGGGAAGGGAAGGGGAAGGAGAGAAACTGAAGGGGAAGAAAATTGGAGGGGCAAAGGAGGAGGAGAAGAGCCACCAACACAGCAAGCAATTTGGATTTAATGAATACCTGCTGTGCATCTAACAGGTCAGGGGATGCAAAAGACAAGGCTGTCCCTGCCTTCAAGGTGCTTACAGTCTCCTGATGAAGCAAACCTATTTGAAACAACTTGAAAGCACCTAAGGCAATATATGTAGGGAAAAGCACTAACTTCCCAGTCGGCCTCAATTTTCTTTCTTTTTAAATATAAACTTGACTCACACCAGCAAACATGAACGTTTTCGCATGCGAAGAATAGAAAAAGGTTTGTATGTGAAATCATACATTTCTATTCTGTATAGATTGCTTCTTTTTAAAGTTATCTATTACTATTCAATTTAAGGCAGTAACAGGAGGGGGACAGGGAAGGTGAACAAAGCTCCCTTGGGTCTTCATCCTAGGAATGATTTTCATGGACCACAATTGGGGTGATGAGAGCAGAAAGGAATTTTTGTACCAAATAAGATAATATGTGTATCATTTTGCAAATATTAAAGCATTACGTAAATGTTAGCTAGTATATTATAATCATTAAATATAGTAATTTGCCTCTCCCTGAGCTCAGTCTACAACGTGCAGGGCCAACACCTTTGGCTGGTTGCCTCTTTATCTCCCCACCCCACTCAGCTTTCTTCCATAGGAGGTCTGGGATTGTCCTCCAGACCACTGAGGTGTGAGGCTGGACTCTGGGGTCCTGATCACTCCCTCTCTGACCACAGAAGACTGTCCCTTGATCTCTTCAAGGGCATTTGCTCTAAGTTCAGTTCCTAACTGTGGCTCTGGCTGTCTACTGAAAAGAGTTGTCATGAGGATGAAATGGGATTACAGACACATGACACTTTGTAATGCAAAGCATGATAGATAAGGTTTTATACTCTCTCTCCTTTCCCTCTTCCCTTCTTCAATCACTTTCTACAAACATTCCCTTAAGCAGCTATTAAATGCAAGGCACCCAGGACGCAGAGCCATCAGAAGCAAACAGTTCCTGCCCTCATCGTTCTTAGAATCTAGTCCTAGACACAGTGTGACTACACTAAAAGATATCCATAGGTCCGCTTCTCCTCTGCCTTCTCATCACTTCACACCATGTTTGCAGGTAGCATTCCCCTTTCTGTGTCATCTTCCATCATTAGAATGTAAGGCCCTTGAGGCCAAGGATTGTCTTGTTTGCTGATAGATGCCCCCATTCTTAGCCTAATGCCTGGCACATAGTAAGTGCTCTCTCTCTCCATTTCTCTGTCCCTGTCTGTGTTTCCCACATACTCTCTCTGTCTCTCTCCTACTCCTACTCTCTTCCTCTCTCTCTATCCCCCCTTCTCTGCCCTCCTCCTTCAAGGCAGTCATCAGGTTTTTTGAATCCACGCAGAGATTCTATAAAACATGAGGGAAGATTAAGGACCCTCATCATTAAGAATGCCTTTACAATTGGCAAAGACTGACACCCTTCCCCTCATTCAATGGAATAGGACTTGAAAGGGAGTTGACCTCAAAAGTCACCAAGTTCACAACCACATTAGACCAACAACTCGGTCGATCAAGTTATACTAGCTGTGCGATTCTGGACAAGTCACTCAACCTCCAAATGGAAAATAAAAATAAGGACTTAAACACAAATTGATAGTCCTATGAGAATGCATTTAAACTAAATAGTCTTAAGTTCATCTGTCTCTTTGGACCCTCAGTAACCACAGTTCTGCTGTTAAGAAGCTGCATGGCACTCCAGTCATCTTATTACCTTCTCCAAGAACTCCATGGTCAGGACATACCAGCCTCCTTGCTGCTCTTCATCTCCCATCTCTGTGCTTTTGCACTCACTGTACCCCACTCCTGGAACACTATCTCTCCATACCTTCACCTCTTAAAATCCCTGTTTTCCTTCCAAATTCAGCTCAATGATCGCTTTTCTGCAGGTGGCCTTTACCCAATCCCTCCAACCACCACCTATTCCTCTCTCTCAGGTTACCTTGTATTTATTTTGTATGTGTGTGTACATGTTTTATATATATATATATATATATATATATATATATATATATATATATATATATATATATATATATATATACACATATATACACATATATACACATATATGTATATGTATGTGTGTGTACATGTTTTATATATATATATACACATATTTTATATATATCCTTCTCTCAGGTTACTTTGTATCTATTGTATATGTATCCTACATATATGTATTTATATAAAATATCTACATGTACATGTTTAAAATATTTAACATATGTAAACACACACACACATACATGTACATGTTGTCTCCCCATAAGCATAAAAGTTCCCTGAGGGCAGAGACTCTTCATTTTTGTCTCTGTAACCCTGGTGCCTAGCACAGTGCCTGACACGTACTAGATGCTTAATAAATGCGTAGTGGTTGATTGAGTGAATGAACCTCTCTGGGCCTCAGTTTCCCTAACTGTAAAATGAGATACATTCTTCCCTCGGCTCTCCACCATCTCGAGGCAGGGCAGCAGGTTGAGGACACTGACAGGAGAATTGTGGGTCTCCTTTTCCTGCCAGTCAAAGGTTTCGGAGCAACAGTAATAAATATTATGTAAATACATTCATTTCTTTCTACTTGCCCGGTTACAGGCAGGTGATGGAGGTTTTTCTTAATACCAAAGGAAATAAACAGTGCCTTCTGTCTAACAAACAAACCTTCCCCTCCCCCTCGACGTTCTCCATGGGAGTGCTCATAAATGCTGCTTGGCCTCGGCTACAGTTGACAAAGTCACACTGGAGGGTTGTCAGGTGACCGGCAACAGATGTGCTGGGAGGGATAGAGCTGGAAAGGAATCACTGTTTAGTTAAGTGTTCACCAAGACCTTGTGGTAGGGCATAGGTCCAACAGGGAGCTAACTGCTTCTTGGTTTCATCTGAGGGACACCAAAAAGGGCCCAGCACATTGAAAAGAAAAAAAGAAAAATCTCTCTCCACACTAACGTCTGAAATTCCACCCTTTGGGATTCATTCCTTTGGGCTGAGCCTTGTCATCTTTGACAACCAAAACACAACCCTCAAATCTGAAAGTGCTTTTCACCCATGTCCAAAGAAAGGGTGCCACAAGAGCACTAGTCTCCTAACACCTACTTGGGTCAAATACTTCCCACTGTCTTTCCCTGCCAACTCTGCCCAAAGAGATGGTATAGAAGGAATCCTCTCCCATATGCTTTGAGCCCTGGGGGAGATGCCAAGGCAACAGGTCTTCCCCTTTCTCTGTGTCCCAGATCCCTCTGGCAGGGTCTGGTAAAGCCCATAGATCCTTTCTCAGAATCATGTTTTAAATAATTGAAGGAAATGCTAAGTTTCTGTTGGAGGTTAGTGAAAATAAAGATGTAATTTTTTTCCCTATCCAAGTTCAAGGATCCCCTTGAAATCTATCTACTGATCCTTCCACAGACTCCGCATTTAGAACGGTGCCTGGCACAAAGTAGGTGCTTAATAAGTGCTTACTGGTTGGCTGATTAAGAATTCTTGCTTTAGGGAAATAAAAAGTACTTCCTCAAAAAAAATGTCTAATGTAGTACACAGTATGCTGCAGGTGATTAATAAGTGCTGGTGGTGGTTGTAAAAGCTGTGCCTGAGGTCACATTTGAACCTGGGCCTTCCGTGCTCCTTCTGTCCTGAACCACCCCCTACTGAGACACCCACAGCACCATTTCCCTCACTCTTCTCTGTTGCCCCTCTTTCTTTTCCTCCTTCCTTGAGGGTGACTCAATGAAGCACTATATATGGAGTCTGATGACCTGAATTCAAATCCCAGCTCTCCCACCCATCAGTCGTGCAATTCTAGGCAAGACACTCTAAGCCTCAGTCTCCCCTTCTGTAAAATGCAGAGGCTGAACTAGATTATTGTCCTCCACCTCTAGCAACCTCTGATAAACTTATGCCCATGGAGAAGAGCAAGACTTAAAATGCACCCTGGAGAAAGACCATCGTCAAAAATGGTTCTCTCCAGTCCTATCCATCCCCCACCCCCCAGACAAAAACAGTAAATGGCCATGCTCATTTGGGTGGGGGAAAGCACTCCAATACAGCCACACCTGTCCTGGAGCGAGCTCAAATGGGCCCACTAGAGACAGTTGTTAAATTTTCAGTGTAAGCATTTGTACCTTAGAAACTGACAAGTGTTACATACAAATCATGGCTTGACTTACTGGTTTTTGGTTGTCTAGACTTAAGAAGGTGATGGGAAAAACCGTTATTAATGCAGATTAAACTTAAAAGTTTATGCATTACCCTAGTACACCTTCCACCCAATGCTCCCTGCTCTGCCCCCCACCCAAGTCAAGTTGTTAAACATTTACCAGTACATTGCTACAGACGGTCCACAAACACTTGCACAGGAAATCGCCTGGTGACAACAAAATCCAACAATACATGGAAAGCCCTTGCTAACCTATGACTGCCATATGAATGCCAACTACTGTCAACAGTATTCAGTAACTCATTTCGTGGCCTGGGACAGAGTCAATGAGACTCAACTTAGTAAACATTTGGAAATAGGCTGATGTGACCCCCAGTAGATAGTGAGTCAGGAAGTCAGAAGGACCTGGGTGCAGGTGGAGCCTCTCTGGGACCCTGGCCAGGACACTTAACCTCTCAATGCCCACAAGCAACACTCTTAGACTGTATGTAACCTACATATAAGTGACCACCCTGAATCAGTAGAGGGGCCTTTCATTCCTGGAGTTGCCTACACTGAGGAAATCACACACACACTTGCATTTGTAGATATGTCATATTCTCCCAGCAGAAAATAAGTTCTTTGATGGAAGAGATCATTTTTATTTTGTCTTTTGTGGGAGGATGTATGGGCCAGTAGAAAGAGCAGGGGCTCTTTACCTGGGATGTCAGGGGATCCATGAACTTGGATAGGAAAAAAAATTGACACCTTTGTTTCAATACAATTGGCTTCCTTTGTAATCCTACAAATATTGTGTATTTAAATGTAATTTGTGTATTATCTTCTGAGGAGAGATCCATAGGCTTCACCAGATTGCCAAAGGGGTCCATGACACATCCCTGCTTTGGAGTAAGAAGTCCTGGGTCCAAATCCCACCCACTACCTGTGTGGCCTTGGGCAAGTCACCTGACTTCCCTAATGCCTCAGTTTCCTCCTCTGTAAAATGAAGGAACAGGATGAGATGATGCCTAAGTTTCCTTCTAGATCTGGATCCAGAACTTTAGGGCTCCAAAGTACCCAATGTTGTGCCTTATGCTAGTCAGCACTTGGAAAAAACAGGTGTAACCTCAAAATCTTAATGCAGTCTTAAACTTGTTTGGTCAAGAAAACTGGGGCCAGAACCTCCTCCAGCACTCTTTTCCCTAGCCCACACTCTGAATATATGGGGGAAGGAGGACAAGGAAGAGGAGGAGGGAAATGGGAGGGGAGCGTTAAATTGTAAGAGCTTGGCAGTTCTTGCTGAATTAATTGCCAAGGTCCATTTATCAGATGCAGCCAGAGCAGATTTATACTGGGGCCAAACCCCAGAGAGAAAGAATCTCATCTCCCTATTTCCTTCTCCTAAAGAGAACACTGTGCTTTCAGACACAAAGAGGGCTTCCTTTCTCGAATCTGCTCCACCCAGAGCATTTCCTCTACATAAGTGTATCAGCCCAGGCGATTGTAACTAAGGATACCTAAGGATCGACTGGGGGGCATCGCCAGGAGCCAAGTTATTGGGTAGTTGGCATGGATTTAGACCAGGGCTGTATTGTCCAGTCCCCGATGCCAACCCTACTCTCAAACCAACAGGCAAGTGCTTGGTCCACAGGACTAAAGGCACCTTCTAACATTCTTTCCCTTCGAGGGACCCGAAAAGATCACAGAATGTCAGAGCTGGGAGGATCTCAGCGGCCATCGTGACAAATTAACACCTCTACAATATGCAACTTTACAATGTTATTGGAAGTTAAATCGTATAAGCATAAAGGATAGACTGCTGTACTTGGAAACAGAAAGTTCAGACTCTGCCCTAGACACCAGCTATGTGACCCAAGGCAAGTCACTTAACCATTCTGTGCCTCAGTTCCCTCATCTATAAAACAAGGAAGTTGGAAATAATGACCATTAAGGTCCCTTCCAGCTCCACCTCCCTAGCAGTCATCCAGCCTCAGGCTGAAGAAGAGGGCCAGTAAGGGAGAAGCCCCACTACCTCCAGAGGGAGCCAACTCTCCTTAGGGACATCAGGAGCCTGAATTACCCTGGTACACCTTCCACCCAATGCTCCCTGCTCTGCCCTCTGGGGCCAAGCAGAACAAAGCTCATCTCTCTCCTACAGAACAGCCCTGCAGACACTTGCAGTTATGTCCCTCTGAGTCTTCTCTTCCGCAGATTTAACATCCCACTTCCTTCAGTCAATTCAATATGACATCATCTCTAGACCTTTTAAAATCTTAGTCACCTTCTTCTGAATGCTCCCCGGCTGACCTTCCTAGAATTCAAGACCCAGATACTACTTCCACTCTTAAATCAAAGCCTTAGAGCGAAAAAGAAGTTCAAGACCATCTAATCCAACACACACACACACACACACACACACTTTACAGATGAGGAAACTGAGACCCAGAGGGATAAAGTAAAATGACTTGGCCAAGGTCACACACACCTAGTAAATGGCAGGACTGGGATTCAAATCAAGGTCCTCTGACTCCCAAAGCAGCTCTCTTTCCACTTGTTCCCTCAGTCCGACTCCAACTACCCGCTACCATTCCAGAAGCTGGGCATCGGGCCCACCCTTAGCTCTCCAGCTAACTCAATGTGCCTGTGCCTTGCACCTGGCAGCCCCAGATCCTCAGGCGAGCTGGCTGGGAGCTGGCCAGACAGACCCGTGGGCTGGCCATGATGCTAGGTTTGCTGGTTGGGGAGGAAGTGGCCATCTGCAGGGGCTGTAGCAACTGGCCGCTTGGATAGGATTTCCTCCCCTCTCATTTCCCCAGAGATGAAGGAATCTCACATTTTGGTCGGTGGTGGCTGCCTGTTGCTTCCCCCCCCCCCCCCCGAGGCACGACTGGCTGGCCCAGCCCTTCTCCTGATCCCCCTCCCCTGCCCCAAATCAGTAACTAGCGACAGGTGGCTGCCAGTCTCTCCCGGGGCCGCCAAAGTGACCATCATCTCCCTACGCAAATTCGATGGAAAAGTCAGAACTCACTCCCAGCTCCTCCTGCACGTTTCCCCCGTCGGTGCCTGGAGCCAGACTAGGAGCCTGGAGAACCAGGAAAAAACAGTCTCTAAATAAACTCTCAGCCAGCAGCTCGCTCTCCTCCCCTGGCAGGCACAAATGGACACCCAAGGCCACCCTCTTCTGGGAAGGAAAAAATAATTCTCTGGAAAAGCACCTGTTCGATTGTGAGTTATTGCTGACACCCACTCCCGCCCCCCTTCCCCAAACCAGGCACGAGGAAGGCGGCCCCGGGGGAGACAGAGACTTGGCTATACCTACCAGGTATCCAGGGGAGGGGCAAGCATCTACCTGTGGAGGGGCCCTGGGAGGATGTGGGAGCGGGGCCGCAGAGCCCTCCCCTGCCTCCCGCAGCCGGAACCCTTTCTCCTGATTGTGTCGTCAGGGGCAACACGAGGTGCTCTAGACAATTTCAATTACTCAGCCCTTGAGTAAACATGTGGCAGGCAGCAGGGAACTGGGCAGCTGGAGCCAAACAAAGGCCTGGATTTCTCTCCGGGGAGCTGAAGGGCAGCTCGCTCCCAGGTGCATGCTCGAGGACCGCTGCAGCCCGGAGGCCTTAGGGCACGGGGAGACAGGGCGCAGGGGCAGCCCCGGGGGGGTCGCAGGGGCGAGGGCCAGGGCAAGGCTTCTCCTGGGGGGTGGGACGCGGGCCAAAGAGAGCAGGGAACTAGCCCATCTCCACGTCTGCCCCGCCCCCGTGACATCACCTGGCTTCTCACCAATCACTGGCCGCCCTGCCAGCCCAAGTTCCTCCCAGGAATCATGAAAATGTGTCGGGCCAGTGGGACCTGGCAGGTGACTCTCCCCCAATTGCTGCTGGGCGGGGCGGGGTCTAGAGGGAAGTCACAGAACTAGGAAGGGACCTCAGAAGCTGCCTCATTTTACAAAGCGAGAAACTGAGGCTGGGAGTGACCTGGCCAAAGTCATACAGCTAGCGTGGCAGAGAGGATTTGAACCAGGGTTCTCAGACTGCAAAGCCATCTCTCTGTCCTCTGTGGTAGGGTACCTACAATTCCAGCGCTTGCTTTTTCATCTTTAGGACATCCATAACCTTCTGGGGCCGTGGAACAATAAGGGAATACCGACAAAAGCAAAAACAATCAATTCCAAACTACATGCAATAAAAAGCCCACAAAATGTAGAGACCTAGCAAAGAAATCAAAACCATGGGAAGACTGGATGAAGAACATAGCATCCCCACTGCTATGTCCCTTCTGCTACTGGGGCAGAAGCAACGAATCAATCAACAAACATTATTAAGCATCTAATGTGCCATGCACTGTGCTCAGGATACAAAAAGAGGCAACAGATAATCTCTGCCCTTAAGGAGCTTACAGGATCATAAGGAGACAACACACAAAGTATGTACAGGATCAATAGGAAATAATTCACAGAGAGAAAGCACTGGAATGAGGAGGGCTTGAGGAAGGCTTCTTGCAAAAGACGAGCTTACGCCCCTAATGCTTTTATTCAATTGCTTTCTTTTATGTGTTGTCTCCTGGTATTAGAGTGTGGGTCCTCGAAAGGAGAGGCTGTCTCACTTTTTTTATTTGTACTCCCAGTACCTAGCACAGTGCTGGGCACATAAGCCCTAGAAAAATGCTTTTTCATTCATTTCATTCATTCAGTTGCAAAAATCAGTCATTTTACCAATGCCCATAGAATTCAACCAAATCGTATGTAAGAACAAAAGGAGATCAGAAAGTTTTGGCAGTTCCTAGCAGAACCCCATCAGATACAAAGCTGTGAAGAATGAGCAAAGATAACATATCATATTCCCACAGCCCTTAGGGTTTGTAAAATACTTTCCTCGGGAAGCAGATAATGCCAGAATGATTATCTCCATTTGACAGATAAGAAAACTGAGGCTTTAAAAAGGTTAAGTGTGAAACAGTGGAGAGGGCACTGTCTCTGGAGTCAGGGGACCTGGCTCCCCAATTACTACCGGTATGACCTTGGGTAAGTCACAGCCTGGGCCTTGGTTTCCTCAATTGTCAAATGTCCAGGTGGCTTCCTGGATCCCCCAGTTATCGATCTCTGAGCCCAAGTAACTAGCTCAAGGTCAGATAGTCTAATGAATGTAAGAACTGGGATTCAAACCTAGGTCTCCTGAATCATTGAAGTTCAGCATCAGAAAGGACCGAAGTCAATTCAATGAGTATTTATTAAAAGTCTACTGTGTGCTAAGCATGGAGGTTACAAAGACATAAGCAAAACAGAAGGAAACAAAGGTCCCTGTCCCCAAGGAATTCAAACAAATTTGCCTTCTAGCCTCTGAGGAGGCCCCATATCTCCTGAGGCAGGCCACCTTCCTTGGGAACAGCTCTAAGGGTTAAAAAGTGCCTGCCATCAAGCTGAAAGCTGCCACTCTGGACCGTCCCCTGTTGCCCCCATTTTATCCCTTGTTCTGCCCCTTGGACCCAAGGAGAACAAATCCAATCCCTTTTCCTCCCACAGGGCAGCCCTTCACCTATGAGAGGACAATCCAACTTCTTCCAAATGGTACTCACATGAAGCCGTTCGCCATTCTTGATGTTCTCTTCTAGACTCTTTCTAGCTTATCCATCTGCTTTTACTAGACGCGTGATTTTGTAGAGAGCTCCCTGCAAAGAAATCCCCTCTACCAATGCAGATGGGCAACTTAGAGAGCTGCCTGAGAAATGAGAGATGAAGTGGCTTACCCAAGGTCACACAGCCTCTCTGTGTCAGAGGTTGGACTTCACTCAGCTCTTTCTGACTCTGACACCAGCTCTCCAGCCTAGCCTCTTAGCTTATTGACATCCTTTGTAAGGTGTGCTGCCCAGAACTAACTATGGTCATATATTCTCACCTGAAGCTCCAAGAAGCTGGAGCATGAGAAGAAGCCACAGCCTGGTAAAACCATCTCAGCAGAAGGGGCTAAACCAGGTTGACAGTAACCAAACAGTAGTTAGGGGGATGTCTACCCAAAGCATGTAAAGATCCCACTCCCCCAAGAATGGGCGGGCAAGAGCAATTTGTTCCAGTGGCCATGAAAGTAGCCAAAGCAGGCACTGTGGAGTGCTTAGAGCTTGGTCAGACATTGAGGTTATCCAGACAGTCATCCTGACTTTTGTCCTGCCATTGAACTTCAATGACTGCAGAGAGTGTGCAACTGATGACTTTGCACAACTCTGCCTCACTTGAATCTAATTCATGCACAAGTCAAGACTTCACCCCTGATATCCTTGGTCCTCTTTGAAAACAAAGGATGAACAATAAAAACTCCCAGGCCTTTAGCCCAACTACCACTGGCACTGGCAAGTCAGGTTCCCCAGGGGGCAGCTACATATCTCCCTTTCAGGTTTCTAGTGGTAAATCTATGGGGTTATGGTGCTTTATCAGCTCAAATGCCTTGTATTCCCCAGATTTTTTGCTGCCTTAAGCTTCCTTGCCATACTTAAGCTTCTTTCTCCTTCTGCTCCTGTGGCCCCCTTCTCTCACTGGTGGGTTCCTTCCATTACTTTCATTTTGAAGGATGGCCCAGACCCACCATCCTTGATTCTCTAGACTTGGCCACCATGCTCCTACAAGGATACATTCCTCCAAGGGTGTGCTGGTCAATGTTTAACAACTGGCTTGGGGAAGGGAGGAGAGGATGAACCCACAGCATACTTCAAAATTTAACCTTCATGATTAACATTTCTCCATCACTTTCTTAAATCTAGACAATAACAAAACAATAAATCAAGCCCTAGTTTATAGCCTTGCCAACACTGACAATTTAACAATCAAGCTGGCTCTTTTCAATTCCCTCTTATATGTTGTCTTCCCCCATTAGAATGTAAGTTCCTTGAGAGCAGGGACTGACCTTTTTTCATCTGTATTTATATTCCCAGCCTTAACACAATGCCTGGAACACAGTAAACACTTAACAAATGCTTGTTGACTTGATCTGACTTCTCCCCAATATCAACCACCAGTGATTACTGCCCCAATATCATTTGCTAATTGATATCTCCTCCATATACTAGATAAGTAATTAATATCAATTTGCTTTTACAAAGGAATATTTAATGAGAAGATATATCAATAATAGAAGAACAAACATACCCTCTGAACTGGGGGCACCCTCTTTACACCAGCACAACTCCTTAGATGTGGTTGACCAGGGCTAAGTACCTTATAGCTATCACCACCCCAGTTCTGGACCCTGGGTCTCTCTTTTTTTTAAGTAATAAACTCAACAACAAAAATAAACCTTTCAACAGATAAAGAAGATCAAAAAAGAATATTGTACATGAAACCATGAACTTCTGCCACATGTGATTGGCATATCAAATTTTAAAAGGTTCCCCTTAGGAACTTTTTTCTGTTTTGTTTTTCCGACGTGCATCCTCTCTCTCAACTTGGCTCTTTTCTGGTTGCCAGGAGACCCCACTGTTTGACATAAAGCTTGGAAGTCCACTCCAAGTCTCGTACTCCTCCACTAGACCAAATTTACCAATGGATCAATTACTCCAGTCCATGAGGAAAGTACAGAGGATGGACAAATGGGCTCAATTGCCTTCTCTCTCCCTCAAAGAGCACAATGAAGGTTTTTCAACACACAGATGAATGAATCAATATTCTCTAGGGATGCTGTGAGCTGTCTAGGAAGGCCCTGCAGGGCCCTGGTCTTTCTTCCCTTGTCCATCTTGCCCGTTAGCAACGGGACATTTCCCTCCAAGATTTCTCATGTACTCAATCAAACAAGCACTTACTGTATCCAGAGTATGTGGTCAGCACTGATCTAAGCACTAAGGGGATGTACCAATATAATCGGATCCTGGGCGCACAGGCTAGAGCCGGAAACAGGGATGTGCTGGAGTCAGCTCGAACTGAGAAATAATTGCTAAATTTTCAGTGTGAGAATTTCCTCCTCAAAAACAACGGAAGCTACAAATCAGGGTTCCATTTATTGTTTTGGGTGATTGCCTAGACTTAAATAATGAAGATCTCAATGGGTGGGGGAAGGAGTGAGAATATGGAACTCAAAATGCTTTTGAATGTTTAAAAATTAAAAATAATTTTTAAAAAGAAAGTGTTGGAGAAAATGTTAATAATGCAGATTAAACTTAAAGGTGTATCACACAAACCTATTTTTCTTTTTTAATAAAACACTTTTAATTTTTAAAATAGCATTTTATTTTTTCCAATTACATGTATAGATAATTTTTAACATTCTTTTTTAAATAAAATTTTGAGTTCTACTTTTTCTCCCTCTCCTCTCCTTTCTTCTCCTCTCCCTCCCTTCCCCCATCCTCTTAAATGGTAAGCAATTTGATGCAGAAAATCTATTTTTTTCAGAGAGTCAGTTATTAAATATTTACCAACACACTCCTGGCTGGAAGAACCTGAGAAGCTGAGCATGACTCCCTTGTTTTACAGATGAGGAAACTGAGGCACAGAGAGGTTAAGCCCAGGGTCACAAAGATAGTATCTGAGGCAGGAAAATCTGATGTCTATCCCAAAAGAGCCTGGAATCAATCCCACTCCATCCAGTGAGTATTTATTAAGCACCTACTATGGGCAAAGGAAGCTCTGTGCTATGTACTGGGGAGATAAAAACAAAAGAAACGAGAGTCCCTGCCTTTAAGGTGCTTCTGTTCTACTAAGGGGAATACAACAACCCATAGACTTGAATTGATTAAGTACCTATTTAGTGCCAGGGTATAAACAGTAAATAGACAAGTCAGTTATGAGGTCATTGGAAGAGAGAAGTCAGTAACAACCAACTGGGATGTCAGAAAAGGTTCTAAAGAAGAGCTCAGCCTTAAGGAAGTTCAAGGGTCTAAAAGGCAGAACTAAGGATGGAGTACATTCCAGGCACGGGGACACTGCCTGTGCAAAGGCATGGAGAAGAGAGATGAGTTTGGGGAAGAGCAAAGAGGTCCTCTTGCCTGGAGAATAAAAAGAAGACAAGGCTAGCACCCAAGAAACAGTAAACAATACAAGATTGAAGCAATGTAGGTAGGAGAAATTAATAGCACAAGAATTCAGAGTAGACTGGTGAGGGGCAGCTAGGTGGCACCATAGTACCAGGTCTGGAGTCAGGAGGACCTGAGTTCAAATCCAACTTCAGACACTCACTAGCTGTGTGACCCTTGGCAAGTCACTTAACCCTGATTGCCTCCATATGCCTCCCCCCAAAAAAAGTAGACAAGTGGCATCAGCATATGCTCAACAGACAATCAGATGTCTCGGGGCCATGTTGGGGCTGGCAGGTTTGGGAGAGAGCACGGCACCAAATAGGTTAAGGTCATGGATTTAGCTCCCTATTCCAGCCAACCAGTTCCTCGTTGAGAGGAAAGACCTATTCCTCAACCACAGCTAACCCTCACTCATCAGACTGAGCCATCTAGCAGACACATGGTGGTGCCCCATACTGGTGGTAATGGAAGATAACAGGCTAAAAGGTCTGGATGGCTCTTGGCAACGTACCGGTACGTTTTGAGAATTAGCTCTAGCTGATGGGGAGTGTTATCTTAGCATCCCAGAAGGGCAGAATGGATGACCTTAAAGAGACCTTAAAGCTGTCTGATTCACTTTCTCTTTTTACCAACCAATCAACAAGCACTTCTTAGGAGCTTACTACTGGCTGGATACTGCGCTGGGATGAAAATGAAACAGGAGGGAAATAAAACTTTGAATAGAGGAAATAGATAAATCATGGAGCCAGGATTCAAACTCAGGACTCTGACTCTGGAGTTCTTTCTGTGACTGAGATACAGCCCCTTCTCTAAGTGGAAGTCCCATCCAGTCAGGGCCAACTTTCGGATTCATCACATCAAGGTCATCTCTCTCCTTTTCCCCTTTTCAGCCCCTCCCTCTTTATTTTAAGAAAATAAACAGGGTCATGAATCTAGAACAGGAAGGGCCTTCGGACGCCATCTGATCCAACCCCCTCAGTTTCCACATGAGGAAAGTCAGACCCAGAAAAATGAAGTAATTTGCTCCACGTCACCTAGATGATAGAGGCAGCATTTGAACCCAGGCTCGTTGACTCCAAAGCCAGGGCTCTTCCTCCCATACACCTGGCCTCAAGATGCATCTTCCCACAAACACCTTGCCAGCCCCTCCTCCCAGTCCCAACCTCCCCAACTCCGCACCCCTCCCTCTCCCTAACACCCCCGCCAAAAGCAGCGGAGCCCATGAGGTCCACCCCCCTTCTCACTCAGAGCTTTCTATTCATGGCAGGTGAAAACAAGGGGCCAACACCGGCTCCCTTTCAATGAGATTTTCCCCAACAAGGAAAACATTCATTGAAGTGAAATGGGTAAACACAGGTGGCAGGCGTGGGATCTGTTGAAGAAACCGAAGGAGGCTACAATGGTGGGTTACCCAGGAACGCTATACCCAGAGCTGGTCCTGGCTCAGTCACACCTTGAAGGGGGTGCCCGTGTGGCACAGTGGAAAGAGGGGGCCTTCAATGGTCTGGGGCTGCCCTGATGAGCAAAGCCCCCAGCACCCAGGTGAGCCCCTCCCCCACCCCTTTGATGAGCTGACTCTAGGAAGACAAGAAAACACATCTCATTTCATTTCTCTTGAGCTCATAGGATCATAGATACAGATCTGAAAGACACATCAGAGATCATGGAAACCAATTCCTTCATTAAACAAATGGGGAAACAAGCCCAGGGAAATTTAAGTGCCCAAGGTCACACAGGTAATAAGGGACAGAGGCGAGATGTGAACCTGGGTCCTCTGACCCCGAACTCAATGCTCTTCCCACCGCACAATGCTGTGTCTCTACCCTTTCCCTGTTCTGGGGCCTGGTACTGGCTCTGCCCCGCTTAGGTCATGCGAATCATTTATCTGGTTAAAGAGAATGACAGTGAAATCCTGAATCAGTCTTAGGGCAAGGTCCTTCTGCTTTTACATAGGTGAGGGGCCAAGCTGGACAGCCTGCATTTTGTTTCTCAGACTGAAAGGCTGCCTGGGCGCACGTGAATTTGAAGCCCAGCCCTATGGAAGCCAGACTTGCTCTCTGAGTGTGTACAAATCACCAACTGGACAATTCCTTGAGTGACTTTTGCCTCCACAGGATCCAAGGAGCAAGAGGTTCACCAATCAATGCTTAGAACTGCCTTCATTCCCCTCCATGGAGAGAATGGAACATGCTACCCCGCCAACCCCCCCCCCAAGGCTCCCTCTAGTTACCAGGTCTGAGGATAGGTGGGTCCCCTGTTTATCTCCCCTTCCAAATTATTGGTTTGTTTGTTTGCTTCTGTCTCACAGTAGAAGAGGTTCCCTGGCTCACGGCTGTCCAGAAAAATGGGACACAGCGTTGACATTAAGAAGATTGATCTGACCCTTGCCTTCCGGTAGCCAGAAGGGATGCTGACTTAATGCCTTGCAGCTGGGAGGCCGGAGGACGTCAGGAGGCCTGGTTCTGAGCAGAGCTGGAGCAGGGGGATGGGCAGGGTGAGGCTGGTCTCCAGCTGTCCCTCACCACTTAGGAGTCAGCTGTTGCCATGGAGAGCGAGGGCGGGCTGGAGTGACTGGCAGTGAAGCAAGAGTCCTTCAGCTGAGATCAATTCTGAGGATGCTGGAGGGGAGGAATGACTGGACAGGAACCAAACACTAGTATGGGCGGGGTGGGGGGCTCCCCAGTGCTCATAGAAGAGCTGATTCTAGCCAACTGAGAGAGCTCGTAGACTCAACAGCAGGTGGCTCCCCTGGGGATTGAACCCCTGCAGTGATCAGCCCTGGGTCTGCCTCTTGCTAAGCCCCTCAGACGAGTCTCCAGACTCAGACACTGATGTGGCATCTAGCCCATTTCTGGAGCCTAATCTCCGCTTGCTTGGACCACTGTGTTCCTCACCTGTGTGGACACTACTTGCCTGTAACCCCTCCCGTTCCCCCAAATGAGAGGACATCTGTCCAGCCCAGAGAACTGCTCTCCTAGCCCCAGCCTGTCATGGGTCCTGACAGGCAGGGAATCCACTCCCCTGTAAATGCAAGGAGCAGTAGACCCAGGCAGCACAGTGCTAAGAGGCTGCGGAGGAGGCCGATTGTAAGGCATGAGCATCATTATTGCAAAACAGCCTTGCCTGGGCTGACTTTATGAGGGGTGTGGCTGAACTATGATGGGATTTGCATCCACCTTGAGGTATCCCAGCAGCAAAGGCAAAAAGGAAAATATATTGGACGAGGGATGAACCTAAGATCCAATCAGAGAAGGCAGCAATATTCTGCTGGCCCACAGACATACCTCTAAGCCCTCTTCAGTGTCAACCTCCAAATCCAAAAGGGCGCCCATCAGTTCAAACTGGGGGGACCCATTGGTCAGCCACCCCCAACAGCTCAACTGATCAGTAAGTGCCATAGCATGAAAGAGGAGTGTGTGTGTGCATGCTTCCTGTGAACCAATTAATAAGTGTTTATTAGGTGGCCTACTGTGTATAAAACACTGGGCTGGGCACTGTGGGAATAGGCTGCTACCTCATAGGGTTATGGTCAAGGTGAAGGGGCATGTGTATGTGAAGCACTTTTAAACCTCCAAATGCTAGTTGTTATCATCAGAGCAGAAATGTAGAGCCCACTTAGTACAGATAACTTCAGAGGTCATGGAGGTAGGAAGTGTCAGATCTAGATCAGGGTGGGGAACCTGGGGCCTGGAGGCCACATGTGACACTTTAGGTCCTCAAGTGTGGCCCCTTGAGGGAATATGACTAGGCTGTAAGAAATAATGAATCTGATGGATATAGAGAAGCAAAGGAAGATTTCTATGGACTGATGCAAAGTAAAGTAGGCACACTCAGGGGAATAATACCCACAGTAGCCATGACAATAGAAATGGAAATGACATTAAGAATACAACAATCAAAAATTGAATGTTACGAAATTCTCTCCATTGATCGAGACCCCAAAGAAGAGCTATGAGAAGATACAATCCCAGCTTCCTTACAGAGGCAAGGAACTATGGATAGAGAATACTGTCTATTTTATCAAATCTTTTTTGATATGTGGATTGGTTTTGTTGAACTTTTCTCTTCTTTTTAATTCTTTGTAATAAGAGATAGGAGGGGCATGGGAAAGAGAGGGAACATTGAAAAAACATAGGAAGTGCAAAAACCAATGAGTATTGGTCCTGTGATTTCCTTGGTACTGGGAACTCCCAGGCAAAGAAAGTCCCTCTACTATAGTAAGTTAGCCCCTTCCCTTCAACTGGTAGTCTTAGAGAGCTGCCCAGAAAACTGAGAGGTTAAGTGCTTTGCCCTGAATCACACATCCAGTCGGTATTAGAAGGAGAACTTAAGCCTGTCCTGGTTTTGAGGCCTATTCTCTGTCTACTATGCCACATGCCTGTCTGTCTGTCTCTCCTCTGGCTCTCTCTCTTCTTTCTCTTCCTCTTTCTCACTTACTCTCTCCACACATGTGTATACATACATTAAAACATATATATATGTCAATAAAAATGTATTTTCAAAAAATAGTGAAAAGAGAGAGAAACACTACTGGTCATATGGTTGCTCGGGGTCTGGAATCTGCTCGAACAAACACTGATTCTTGATCTTTGTCGAGGGGGTGACTAATTTTTAAGACCCACAAAAAATATTCCAGTGGCTCTGTCTGGCTGTAAGTCATGGAATGCCTTAGTCTCTGTAGAACTGGAGCTGGAGGTCACTTGAAGGGCAATGGAGAGCTAGCTACAAGGTGACTGTGAGCAAGCTTCATTCTACCTAAAATAAAGACCTGTGCAGGCAAAACAGCCAGAAGGATGTCATTGGACAGGGAAAAAAAGAGGCCAGTCACCCAGGGAAAACAAAGAGTTCATAGGCTCCTAGATCTAGAGCTGGAAAGGACCTCAGAGGCCCCACGAGTCCAAGCCTTCCCATTTTACAGACGGAAAAATTGAGGCCCCAGAACAAGGCACAATTCACCTGAGGTCACACAGGAACTTAGCATCAGAAAGAGGATTTGAAGCTTTGCAGCATCTCTCAAATACACCCCCTTCTCTCCTCTGACACTGCCCTGGTGCAGGCCCTCATCACCTCATGTCTGGACTATTGTGATAGCTGCTGGGGGGTCAGCCTGTGTCCAGTCTCTTTCTCCACTCCAATCTATCAGCTGTCAAAGTGATTTTCCTAAAGAGCAGATCTAACCACGTCACCTCATTATTTGCTCAAATCCAGTGGCTCCCTATTATAGCCAGTGGGATCAATTACCAAATGCTCTGGCATTCAAAGCCCTTCGTAACCCAGCCTGCTCCCACCTTTCCAGTCTTCTTATACCTTACCCTCCTCCATGTAAGCTTCCAGTGACACTGGCCTCCCAGCTGTTCCATAAACAAGACCCCCCCATCTCTCAGCTCTGTTCCAACTACTGACCTCCCTGGCTTTCTTTAAGTTCCAACTAAGACCCCACCTTCCATAGGACGCTTCTCCAACTCCTCTCAATTCCAATGACTTCCCTCTGTAGATTATTTCCTCTTTCTCCTGTAGGCAACTTGTTTTGCATATATCTATTTGCATGTTGCCTCTCCCATTATATTGTAAAGTCCTTGAAGGCAGGGACTGTATTTTTTTTTTTTTTTGCCTCTTGTCATATCCCTAGTGCTAAGCACAGTGCCTGGCACATAGTAGGCTCTTAATAATGTTTATTGATTCATTAATTGATCCACTGACTCCAGAGTTGGGGCTCTGTCCATGGTACTGGCATCCACACCAAGTCAACAGTATGAGAGGAAAGCCCTGATCATATTGAATGGAATCCCTGCAGTGTATTCACAAGAGAGCACAGGTGTGATGGGCAAGTAAGAGTGGGTGGGGCCTGTATCCTGGGAGGATCCCAGATCTCCAAAAATATCAAAATAAGATGGACTGGACCCAGGATTTCATGGCTGTAGGAACTCCCAGGTCAGGAAATTCCTTCTACCAGTGCTGACTGGCATCTTCTCTGCAACCTGTAGTCTCTGAGGGTTGCCTAGGGTATTGAGAGGCATTCCCAGAGCCACATGGCTATTAAGTGTCAGAGACAGGAGGGAAAGACCAAAAGGCTGGCTCTCTAACCACTAAGCCACCCTGTCTCAGGACAGCCTAACCATGAACTACATCCTTCTGGTCTAGAAAGTCTAGGAAGATGCCTGCCTGCCTGCCATGACCTCATCTCGCATGACAAATGTGTTCCTAAAAAAATATTGGTATAAATGGGAATTTTTTTTCTCTACAAAGCCAATCATGGATTAGGGGCAGAGAAACATGGGTTCTAGCCCCATCTCTTCCACTATCTGGGTGCCCTGGAGACACCCAGTCATCAAGCCAAGTTAACTCTTCTATAAAAAGAGGGATGTTAAGACAATCTCTTCCAGTTCTGAAATGCTAAGATCCCAGTTCAGTCTTACCCTTTTCTGGGTCCTGTACTCTTTAGGCAGTCTGGGGAAGCCTATGGACCTCTTCTCAGAATACACTTTTAAGACCATTAAAGGGAATGTGAAATTTCAGTTAGAGGTTGCTGAAAATCAAGATGTCATATTTTTTCCATCTAAATTCACAGATGCCCTGAAATCTTTCCATGGACCCCAGGTTAAGAGCTCCTGTTTTAGATGGTCTCCAAGGAGCCTCCCAGCTATAACACTGAACCAGAGCTAGATTTTTCAAATGCACAGAAGGATGTTTCCTAGGGCAAGGGAATCTTTTATTGAATTTTCTAGTTATGTGAAGGATTCTTTTGCAATAGAAATCATTACCCTGGGATTAAACCGTTTTATAAATGGATATAAGGCTAGAATCAATAATCAAGTTTAAAGGTCATGCAGGCCAACTCCCTCATTTTATAGATGGGCAAACTGAGGCCTGAAGTTGGGGAGCAGTTATCCTTAAGGTCACACAAGATAGTGGTAAACAGCAAGGCCAGGATTTGAACTCAGGTCCTCTGTTTCTAAATCCAGTCATCTCCACTGAATCACATTGCCTCGACAGGTCTGCTTAGAAAGGGTGAGGCCCATCTATAGTGGGATTTTAGCCGTTCCCTTTGATTATCTCATTCACTCAGTTCTCAAGAAGGGAATTGGCTGACCAAATTTAATTTTGTAAAGACAGTCAACACTTGATTCATCTTTTTCTCTGATGAGAAGGATGATTTCAGAAAAACCTGGAAAGACTCATGTAAACTGATGCAAAGTGAAGTAAGCAGAACCAAGAACACAGGTACACATTAACAGCTATATTGGGTGATAATCAACTGGGAATGACTTATCTATTCTCAGCAATACAATGATCCAAGACAATTACAAAGTACTCATGATGAAAAATGTTATCCACCTCCAGAGAAAGAATTGATGGAATCTGAATGACGATCAAAAAGTACTTTTTTTCCACTTTCTTCATTTTTTTCTTGGCTTTTTTTTCTTTGTCTGTGTTTTCTTTCACAACATGACTAATGTGGAAATATGTTTTCCATGATTGCACATGTATAACATATCAAATTGCTTAATGCATCAGGGAGGGGAGAGGGAGAGAATTTGCAACTAAAGATTTTTTAAAAATCAATGTTAATGACTGACATGTAAATATGTTTTGCGTGATTGCACACATATAACCTATAACAGATTGCTGGCTATCTTGGGGAGGGAGGAGGGAAGGGAGGAAGGGAGAAGAATTTGGAACTCAAAATTTTATTTAAAAAAAGTAATGTTGAAAGCTATATTTACATGTAATTGGAAAAATAAAATACTATTTACATTAAAAATTAAAAAAACCAAAAAGTAAATATTAAAAATTGTTTTTTCATGTAATTAGAAAAAATAAAGTATTATTTTTTTAAAAGAACACCAACAAAAAACCCTAAAACCTCTTTTTCTTCACCCTGAGTTTCCTACTGAGCTGCATTAATCACGGCCAGCATTCCCAAAGAGGATTCTAACTCACTATGTGACCTTGGGTTAGTCAGTTTCCAACACTGTGAAATGAAGGGGTTGGACAAGAGGCCTCTGAGGTCCTTCTAGGGCTTGCTCTTGGCTCCTATGACCTCTCAGGTCTCTTCCAACCCTGGCATACTGTGATCCCATCAAGCTTAGCCTTTTAGTCTGTGTCTTAGTCAGCACCCTTGGGCAGTCTGGGAAGTCAATGGATCCCTTCTCCAAATCATGTTTTTAAATGAGATAAAATGCATGAGATTACAATGGAAACTAATTATATTACAATGTAATATTTTTCCCATCCAAGTTAATAGACCCATTCAAATCTATCCATGACAGCCTTCAGGGTCCCAGGCCCAGGTTAGGAACTCCTGGTGTAATGTGACAATGGTCAGTTTGTTGTACAGTTCTGTCAATAAGGCTTTTGTAGTTCATTCATTCAATCAATTAGCATTTTAAATCACCTACTATGTGCTAGACTATACTGTGCTAGGTACTAGAGATACAAAGACAAAATGAAACCATCTCTACCCTCTAGTTTACATGTTTCTACCAGAGCATACAACATCTTCCCAGATCCATAAATACACAACATAAATAAAATAAATATATAGCAAGGGGGGGCACTAACAAGAAGGGAATTAGGAAATCTTGAAGGAAGTGTTATTGATTTCCATATCTCCAGATTAATATGTAATTGGGAAATATTTAACAAAATAAATAAAATTGCAATAAGACATAGACAATGGTCATTTGTGATTTTCTATATCTCCAGATTAAAATGTAATTTAATGAAATAAATGAAAATACAATAAAACATAGATAACAGTCATTTGTGATTTTCTAAGTCAAAGTGCAACTCACAGGCTTAGAGGTCTGCCATTTCTACTTGAGTGTGATGCCATTATTCTACAACATATCCACAAGTGGTCATCCAGCCTCTTGGCTTGAAGGAAGATCCCCAAGGAGAGGGAATCCATTACCTCTCCAGGCAGTGAATAGAGTTCTGAGCCTAGAATCAGGAAGACCCGAGTTCAAATCTAGCCTCAGATACTCACTAGCTATGCGACTCTCAGCAAATGGCTTAACCTCTGCCTCAGGTTCCTCAACTGTAAAATGAGGATAATAATAACCCCCACCTCCCAGGGTTGTTGGGAGGATCAAATGAGAATCAACTGGTTGATAAACATTTTTTTTTATTAAGCATCTATTACATGCCGGGCACTGTGCTAAGCACAGTAGGGATACAAAAAGAGGCAAAAGGCAGTTCCCGCCCTCAAGATGCTTACAATCTAATGGAGGAGAAAACATGCAAACAAATATATACAAATCAAGATATATACAATATAAATCGGAAATAATTAACAGAGAGACGATACTAGAATCAAGAGGGCTTAGGAAAGATAACATTTGTAAAGAGCTTGGCACATAGTAGGCACTCCATAAATACTCATTCTCTCCCTGCCTCCCTGTCCCAAGCAGCCCACTATTCTTTGGAACAGGAAGTTTCTCCTGACATCAAGCCTAAATATTCCTCTTTGAAACTTTTGCTCATTTCTCCCAATCCTACCCCCAAACAAATAAATAAGAAATATGTAAATTCTAACCCAGGGACCATACCAAAAAAAAAAAAAAAGTCCCATCCCTCTTCCATGTGACAGCCCTTCAAATATTGGCAGACAGCTAGCAAGCTTCTCTAGGCTGACCATGCCCCGTTCCTTCCACCAATCCCCATATGGCATGAACTTGAGGCCCTTCTCCACCCTGGCTGTGCTCCAACTCAACAGAGCCCTCCATGGGGCCTGGACCCTAACAGCGTGTGCCAGGTGTGGGCTGACCAGGGCAGAGAACAAATGGATCTCTGACCTTTATTTCCAGAAGCCCCATCTCTCAAGACAGCCCAAGATCACATTAACCATTTTGGCTTGGTTTTCACAAAGCCTTTCCACATTCAGTCCCCAGACTGATGACGTCAATTTTTTTTAATCCAAGATGAGACTTTACATTTATCCCTATTCATTTCGTCCAATTAGATTTGGTCCAGGGTTCTAGCCGTCAAGATCTGGTGTGTGAGCTATTCCCCCCAGGTTAATGTCATCTGCTGATTTGGTACACATGCCCTCTATGCCTTTATCCAAGTTCCTGGCTTTTTAAAAATATAAACAGTAAAGGGCCAAGCACGGATTCCTAGGCCATTCCAATAAAGACTTTCCCAAATGACAATGACTCATTAGACAGTCAAAAAGTATTTATCGAGGAGGAGGCAACTAGGTGGCTAAGTGGACAGAGCTCTGGGCCTGGAGTCAGGAAGACCTGAATTCAAATCTGACCTCAGACTAGCTGTGTGACCCTGGGCAAGTCACTTAACTCTTAATCCACCGGAGAAGGAAATGGCAAACCACTCTAATATCCTTGCCAAGAAAACCCCATGGACTTGTGGTCCATAGGGTCACAAAGACTAAACCATGACGATTAAACACTTTCTATACTCCAGGTACCATGCTAAGCACTGGGGATACAAAGAAAGGCAAAAGACAGTCCCTGCTCTCAAAAAGCTCATGGTTCACTGGGGGAGACAACAAACAAACACTATGTACAAACAAGATATAAACAAGATAAATGGGGAGGGGGATGGTAATCGCAGGGGGGGAAAGGCTCTAGAATTAAGGAGGATAGGAAAAGCTTCCTATAGAAGACAGGATATTAGGTGAGACTCAAAAAAAGCTAAGAAAGCCAGGAGGCAGACCTGAAGTGGGGGAGAGTTGAAGGCATGGGTGGGGAGAGCCAACAAAAATACCTGGAGTTGGGAGAGGGGGTGTCATGTCAGAGGAAGAGCAAGAAAGTCAGTGCCACTGGATCAAGGCATATGTGGAAAGGAGCAAGGTATGAGAAGACTGGAAAGGTAGGAATGGGTCAGGTTCTGAAGGGCTTTAAAAGCAAAACAGAGGATTTTATATTTGATCCTCATGCTAATAAAGAGTCACTGGAGTTAATGAAAATGTGAATGGTTGTATATGGGGGGGGGATAGGAACCACAATTATTTTGTTGTTGTTGTTGTAACTTCTTGATGGACTAATCCGCAAATACCTGGTGACCTAATAGTAGAAAGTCCCTAACCCTTATTGAAGGAAAAAAAAATAAACTACACAAAGACGTGTTAAAGTGGATGGTCTCATCCACTGTTATAACTACTACTTTTTGTCTTTGGATAAGAGACCTGCAGTTTAGTCTAAAAGGACTTCTTTTTAATCGTAAAGGTATTTGGTCACATCCCTCGTCTCCTGCTCACGAACAGGGAAAGTTTTCTTACCCCAATAATAAATCCTGCCACTTGCATTCCAAAAATACCCCCCTTTCTCCCTTGGCTGATCCTCCTTTTTCTCTATCCCTCTTCGTCTGTGAAATGCTTAACTAAGTTGCTGCAGAATGATACTAATTGGTTATGTACCCTAAGCAGGCTTGAACAGTTTATAAAAACCAAATCTCTACCCTATTCTAGGAAACCAAAGCTACTATTCAGCTAGTGAATTACTTTGCTTTCAGCTTGGCCTCCTATCTTTGACCCACAGACATCAGCCCCCTAGGGATGGATATACTTCTCCCATCAGGTCCCAATCTTCTTGGTCCAGAGAATTCTCCAACAGGGGTGACGTGGTCAGACCTGATGTTTAGTAAGATCGATTTGCCAGCCAAGTGAAGGATTGACTGGAGGGCAGTAATCACTAATGATCACTCCATGGGTCCGGCCAATCAACCAATTATGAATCCAATCCAACTATCATCTAGCCTACATCTCTTCATCATTTCAGAAAGAACAGCATGACTTAACTTTATCAAAGTCTTTGCTAGAATCCAGGTTAACTCTATCTATAGCTTTCCCTAATCTGTTAGTTTAATAAGTGTCAAAATAGGAAATAAAGTCAGCTGGGCATGAAACCAGGTTGGTTCTTTGTGAGTCTTGCTCCCCTTTGTGGGTGTTCACTCACCATCGCTTCAATAATATATTCTAGAATTCCTCCATGAATCAAAGTCAAGTTCACCAGCCTATAGTTTGCAGACTCCTCTCTTCCCTTTTTTTGCAAATTGAGACATTTGCCCTTCTTTAGGACTTTGGTGTCTCTCTCAGTCTCTAGGATCACTCAAATATCATTGATGGCTTCACAATCACACCTGGCAGTACTTTCAGCAGCAGAAGGCATAGTCCCTCTGGACCAGATGACCTTAACTCAGAGTCAGGGCCAGTGATATAGAATATATACATATATAATATGGTATACAATAAGTGCTTAATGAATGCTTTTTCATTCATTCATCCATCAAGGGTAATTAGGTACTCTTTTATCAGTTCCCTCTTGGCCCCCTTTATTCTGTCCTTTCCAGTACAAAGGCCATTCTCTTTGACAGAGAAAACAGAAACAGAGTAGGCATAGAACAGCTCTACCTTCTCTCTCTGCTCTTGGTTATCATCGTCCCATCTACTCCACCTCTTTTCCTTTCTTTAAACCTTTCTCTTTCCCCCAACTTAGCTTTTTTTTTTTTTAAAGCAAACTTGGCTTTCTTCTTGAGATGAGCAGAATACATAAAATTCACTAGATGGGAGTCAGGAGACATGTAGCCCAGAAAACACACACAATCTCTAAGCTAGAAAGGCTCTCTGAGGCCAGGGCATCCAACCAGCCTCTGAAAACCCACCTTGTTTCCTTTGCAGACAAGTGCTCATCTACTTTTTTTGCGTGAAAGCACTCTGATTAGAAGGAATTTGGTCCTGCCTGAAGTTCCTCATTCCACTTTTGAATAGATCTAATTATTAGAAGGGGCAGCTAGGCGGTGCAGTGGCTAGAGCACTGGGCTGGGAATCGGCAAGACTCATCTTCATGAGTTCCAATCCAGCCTCAGATGCTTACTAGCTGTATGGCACTAGGCAAGTGACTTAGCCCTGTTTGTCTCAGTTTCCGCATCTGTCAAATGAGCAGGAGAAGGAAAGGGCAAACCACTCCAGTATCTTTGCTGAGAAAACCCCAAATGGGGTCACAGAGAGTTGTACATGACTAAAAACAACAAATTTGCATCTTTGCAGCTTCCACCCAACCCAGCTAGCTCCCCACACTGGGGCCAACCAAAGCAAGCCAAAGTCCTCCTCCCCACGAACGCTTTCCTATGAACATGGAAAGGAGTAGAACTTATTCCCACTAGGGAAATCATTTGCGTCTGCTTAGCTTCGGTCAGAACTAATGGCCCTAATGGCTTTGGAAATGGCTGAAATGGGTTTTTGTGTCTGAGTGGGTCCCACCCCCGTGCATCTCCATGAAAACTCCTATGAAACAGCCAGTCCCAATCAGCGTAAGCTCAACTGGATAAATGGTAGGGGGAAGGCCATCAGAGAAAGCTGCAGCAGAAACATAAGCAAAAATAATGGCGTGTAGAGGCAATCCAGAGTCTGTGCAAAGACAGAGCTGACCTGGGCTTTTTACCATTTTTACATGGAGATGATTTCAAATTCATCCATGACCTTTTCCTGGAGAACTCTGAGGATGGCGTCCTCCCCTTGATCAAATACACTCTCCCAAGCCCTGACATTAACATTAACCAAGACAAGCCGGGTGACAATCCCAAGCCCGACTTAAATTGGGTCATTTTGCATCATTAATCCCTATGATGCTATGACATTAAAAAAGAAACCCAGAAGAGAGTAAAGAATTAATTCCATGCTACTGCTGCTAGCCCAGCTGCACACGCTTTTAACAAACTTTTTAATGAGGCACCACTTATACCAGAAGAATTTGGATGCTAAGCAGTAATAAGTGAAAGCCCTCCAAGGAATGGATGTTAACAATTTCAGCCCCAATCCCTTGTTTTTCTGATCATCACTCCAAACAACCTTCTCACCTAATCCCTCCCTACTTGACACCACCAAGAAAGAGAGATAAACCTGGTACCAGGGAATTAATGCCAGGAAAAGAGGATAAACTCCCTCTTAGATTTCACCTGCTCAATTCAATAGCCAGTTCCCAAGGCTGTGGACTAACTGCCAACTGGGAACCAAGGGGAAATTGTTTTGAAACTTGGAACTTGCAGACACCAAAATATTCCTCTAGAAGCACTTCTGGAGATAGGAAAGAACTGGAAACAGAACAGGTGCCCATCAATTGGGGCATGGCTGACCAAGTTGTGGGACGTGGATGCAATGGAATTTTACTGTATGAAGGCTCTGAAGAATTCCACAAGGCACGGGAAGACATGTATGAATTGTTTGGAAGTAAGAGAAACAAAACCAGGAGAACGATATACCCAATGCTACAACAATGTTAGCAGAAAGGGAGGAAGATGAAATTGAATGCTGTAGAAATAGAATGACCAAGCTTGGCTCAGAGAAGAGTTGAGAAAAATATACCCTCCCATGGCGCTACGGCCCATGTTCCATCCGGCTATGGAATATTGCACACATTGTCAAAAACAGTTAACGTACAGGATGTTTTGCTGAATTGTTTTCGTCTTTCATTTTTAATATTTATTACATTATATGGCCCACTGGGCAGGGGCTGGGAATGTAGTCAGCAAGGAAGATGATGTAAAAAAAAAATCAAGAAAAAGAAGAAAAAAAATTTAACTAGTAAAATTGGAAGATGAGAGTGGAGGTGGAGAAAACCCTGAAATATTTCATAAACTCGGTGGCAATCCACATATACACAACTGAGAGAAGCCACTGTTTGGGGATTCCCTTGACAGTAATAAATTCAAATCTCTGATTTGTTGCTTTGAAACAGCTTGGGCAAGTAGAAGGATCTGACAGAAGCAACCTCAATTCTCATCCCTCCTTATCACTCAAGTGTTTGGTCCTGGGATATGTACAAGCCCCAGAAAAAGAAGACCAAGAACTCCTACTTACATCTCTTACCTCACAAACACACAGCACCTTCTGAAAGCTACATCCAAAAAAGAAAGAAGAAGGGGAGAAGGGGAGAGGGGGAGAGGGGAAGAGGGAGAGAGGGGGAGGAAGGAAAAGAAAGTTGTGTTCAAATCTCTACTTTGCTTCCTACCTAAAGTTCAGGAGTTCTCAGTGTGGCCCAGTATCCCTGGGGGTCCCTGACATCCTTTCAAGGGGATTTGCAGGGTCAAAACTATTTTCATGATAATACTAAGACATTATTTACTCATTAAAACACTCCTCCCTTTTTCAATTACTTATCTGCTGTGCAAGGCCAGATTTTCTTCATATACTTCAATCAAAACAGCATATTACAACAGACTGAATGTAGAAGGTGACAGGAGAATCAGCTGCCTTTTATTAAGTTTAATATTAAAGAGATTTGCAAAAAGATTAAAAACAATACTACTGCTCTCATCAAATGTTTTTGTTTTGGAAAATATAGTTTTTTCATAAAAACATTATTTATGTTAACATGAAAGGTTTATTATTTTAAAATTAATATTTTTTAAATTGATCAGTTTTAATTTCTAATATAAGTATCAATAGATATAACCCACATAATCAATAGCTCCTTTGTCCTCAATAATTTATAAGAGTATAAAAGGGTCCTAAATAATTTTTTAAGAATGTAAGACCAAAGAGTTTGAGAACTGCTGTATCAGTAAGGCAAGGTTCATGATTTCGACAATGACCATGAATATCCCTCTATAGTTCAGCATTGCAAAGTATAAGAGATTATCTAGGTAGAAGGCAGAGGAAGTATGACATTTATTTAGACACCGGAGGATCAAACCCCAAGACCAATAACTCCAACCCAACATAGCAACAGTTGTAATCCAAAGCCAGTAAATCCACCTCAATGTAACAAGGAAATTATAACACAGTATGACAGCAAAGAACCAAGTTATCCTGTAACCTTCCCACCAACACTCACCAATCCCAACTGTCTGCTTGCCTGTGTTCTCTGTCCCCGCAGTTCTCAGGGTCTGAGGGCTTTACACCCAATCAGCTAAAGAGTGTAGGCCTGGGGCTTAGCACTTATTAAGTAAAGAATGTGGGCCTGCCTGCCCCTAATCAAGCCTCCCTTAACTAGCCCCACCTGAGGCCTATTGAATGGGTGGGAAAGATCTTTAATCACTGATTGGCATCACAACTGCTCAGATAGTGGATAGAGGGTTGGATCTGGAGTCAATAAGGCCTGGTTTGGAATCCCACCTCAGACATTTACTAGCTGCATGAATTTCCTAAAGTCTACGTCTAACCAAGTCTCCTGCTCAATAAAGGCCACTGACTCCCTATCACCTCTAGGATCCAATATAAATCCCTCTGTCTGGCATTTGCTCTGGCCTCTTCTTACCTTTCCAGCATTGGTATAAAACCCTTGCCTCCATTTACTCTATGATTCAGCTGTTGTACTGGTCTACTTACTGCTTCTCACACACTATATTATACCCCACTGTTGGTGTGTGGGTGTGTGTTTGCATTTTTCGTATGTATGTATATACACATACATACATACACCTCCATATACATGCATGCATGTATATACATATGTATGTGTATATACATACATATATTCATATAGACATACATATCCACATACTTTCATGTACACATACTATATGTATATGCACACATGGGTATATCCATATGCACACATACACATACATCTGCACACATATATGCACATACACATACACATGTACATATGTATATCCTTATACCAATATACTGTTCCATATACATATACATACATGTGCATTTGTATATATACCTAGACATGCATATATCCATATACATATCTACACACACCTCCACATACACATATACATACATATACGCGTATACACATGTGATTATAAATATGTAGATGTATTATACATGTATATATGTATACATATGCACTTATAAACATCTATGTGTATATCTATATGTGTGTATGGACCTCCTTGAAGGCAGGGACTATCTCATTTTCCTCTTTGTGCCCACAACATATGGCACATAGTACAAGGAGCAGGCACTTAATAATTGCTTAATTAGTTACAGCTAGAAAAGAATTTTGAAGTTTTCTGATCACAGAATCTAGATCATAAAGATCCTCAGAAGCCATCTAGTCCAACCCATATCTGAACCTGAATTTCCCTGTACAGTATCAATCAATAAACAAACATTTATTAAGCACCTACTATGTACTAGGCAACTAGGTGGTGTGGTCAATAAGAGTCATAGGTCTGAAGTCAAGAAGACTTCTTTCAAACTGAGCCTCAGACTAGCTGTGTGACCCTAGGCAAGATGTCTGCCTCAGTTTCCTCATCTGTAAAACGGCAATATAGCTGTTTTACATATAGCACCTATCTCCAAGGGTGGTATTAAAAATAATGCAAGATATTTGTAAAGCAGTGTTGCTGCTGCTGCTGCTAATTGGAAATTCTTGATGAGGAAGCTCTCTCTGCCTCCACAGGTCAGCACTTTTTCTGAGATGCATAGCCTTAAGGCAGGGCTTCTTAACCATTTTGGTGTCCTAGACCCCTTTGGCAGTTCAGTGAAACCTATGAACTCCTTCTCAGAGAAATGTTTTTAAATGCGTAGAATAAAATACATAGGATTACAAAGGAAACCAGTTACATTGAAACAAAGTTACCAAAATACTTTTAAATACAAGTACCACAGAGAACCTCCCCCAACTCCTCCCCACCCATTTAGAGAATTGCCTAGAGCTCTGAGAGGTGTAGGACTTGAGCCCAAGACTGTCTAGCTTTGAGGCTAGCTCTCTGGCCATTGGGCCATACTGCCTTTCAAATCAAAGGAAAATGATCAGGTAGTTCAAGGGCAGGCCACTGTTGACGCCTTGCGCTGAGTCTTGGAAAGAAGCTGCAAGTGAGGAAGGAATGCATTCCCGGTATGGGGGAGAGCATGCTCAAAGGCACCAAAATGGCAGATGGAATACCTTGAGTGAACCGTAAGACAGCCCTTTGGGCTAGGCTATAGAGCTGTGAAGAGCAATAACAGGCAGTAAATCTGGAAGGGCATCGGGGAAAGGCTTTGGATTCCAAAAGGGGTCAGGGCTCATCTTTACTTTAGAGCACAGCCCCTCATCCCATCACTATCCCTTGGGCCACCACGCTTTAGGAGGCCCCTCAGACCTCTTCAGGAGGATCACGTCCAAACCGTCTTTTAGCTATTCACCTCCAGAGAGTCTGAAGGAAGATCAAAGCTTTCTATTTTTACTTTATTTTTCTTGGGGGTTTTTGTCTGTTTTCTTTTACAACATGGCTAATATGAAAAAATGTTTTATATGACTGTATAATCTATAGCAATTGTTATCCTTCTCAAGCAGGGGGAGGGGAAGAGGGAGAGAATGTGGAACTCAAAATTTTGGAAAACAAATGTTAAAAATTGTTTTTACATGTAATTGAGAAAAAAAAGAAATGATTTTAAAAGCCATATAGCTCAGTTTTCCTCTAGTGTCTAACTACAGGAACATACGATCTCTTCAAGGCAGCCCACCTGAACCAAGTATGCTTGGCCTTATCACAGGAAGCAGGGGGAGCAGGGAGCTCTGTCCTGGGAGGGATCAGCTGCCCAGCTGGTGTACACTCAGGGGATGTATGCTCCTGCAAATATCAGCCAATGCAAACTGTAATTAGGAAAGCAAACCTGCTGTGGGGCAGGCCGAAGAAATCCTGTTTGTGTTATTGGCTGCCTGGGATTACCCTTCTTGAGCCATTTTTATTTGATTTTTTAAATTTTTTTTCTTTAACATAAATAGATTTATTACAAATTAGGTAAAGACATGAGGGAACATCTGGCAGAGTGGATAGAATCTCCAAGTCAGGGAAACCGGTTATTGTTGTTCGGTCACTTCCGACATTTGAACAACTATGTACAAACAAGATATAGACGGGATAAACAGGAAATAATCAAGAGGGGGAAGGTACTAAATTAAGGGTGACCAAAAAAGACTTCTCACTGATCTTGTGTTTGGCCTTCTAAGTTATCTGACTGAGTCCTCACAAGTATTCTTGTCCTGACCCATTTTACAAATGAGGAAACTGAGGCTTGGGGAAGTTAATTGACTTGGCCAAGATCACACTGTTGATATTCATCAATGGTGGAATTTGAACCCAATTCCTCCTCCTCCTCTAGGGTCAACATCCTTTCCATTGTACCATACTGCCTCCTATTCTATGATTATCTATGATAATCAGATTTAAGCTCCCTCACCATTTGTATTATTAAATCTTTGCTTAATTTGAAGATCTTCCCATCCATTAATAGGCCCATGTGAGCTGCTTAAGTTACATGGAAGCCTAAGTCACATGAGCCTGAGTCACAAGTGTTGTGATGCCCTCTGACTCTGAAGAAGGATAGAGAGAGAGAGAAAGAGAGAGAGAGAGAGAGAGAGAGAGAGAGAGAGAGAGAGAGAGAGAGAGAGAGAGATAATATATGTATACTCGGAGGTTAGCATTTTGCTTTGGGGTTCACTCATGGGAAGAGTGATCATGTGATACAGCCAGATGAGACCTTGGGTAGCCATTAAGAAGAAAGCCTCCTCCCCTTTGAAAAGCCCAGATGTTGGTGCTTCTCTCTCTGGTAACTATGTATGTATTGCTCTTGGTCAGACAGAAGCCCTATCTGTTGATTTGTTATTTGCTCTGTTCATATAATTTCTGTTTGTATTTTGCTCTGAAGTTCAGGGTGCTGACTCTTCCTCTGAACTAAGTGAATTATACACACACACACATAATATATACACATATATATATAATATATATATATATATATGCTTGATTAAAGTAAGATTGTTGACCCCTTTAAAGTTGCTTTCCTTTAGAAAAGCAGATCAAAGAGCCTGTGCTAGCAGCCCTTCTGTGTGCTAGTGTTATTTGTCTTACACCCCCACAGCAGCTGCAAGCAACATTGTTATTACACCATTCTAGGTTCTCTAAATCCACGGTTGTCAGTTTCCACACGGAAATTCAATGTATCCAGATCATTTAGCCTCTCAACCTCGAAGGGTGGGCAATTAAGCTATGTGGCCTCTTTGCTTCCTAAGATTCCAGGCTTCTAGGAGTTAGATATGTAAGTGCACAGACTGTGATGGAAACTGAACAAGGGAAAAAACACCTAAGTGTGAGATCTAAGGGAAGTTTTAAAAACCCCTGTTAACCATCCAACTGAGTGACTGGGACAGCCCAAATAGGAACAAATGAGCCATTAATAGGGCCGTACATTTTTGTTGTATCCAACTTTTCCTAACCCCATTTAGGCTTTTCTTGGTAGATGCTGGAGTGGTCTGCCATTTCCTTCCCCAGCTCATTTGACAGATGAGAAAACTGAGGCAAGCAGGGCTGGGTGACTTGCCCAAGGTCACACAGCTAGGAAATCTAGTTTATAAATCTGAGTAAATCTGAGGCTAGATTTGAATTCATGAAGAAGAGTCTTCCAAACTCCAGGCCCAGCACACCCCACCTCACTGCCCCATAACTGCCCTGTAGCTGTATCTACACATATGCAAATTAAGTACCAATATTGCTTTGTATTAGCCATCAATATGGCTTTGTGGCAGTTATAGAAAGTGCTTGATGTACAAATATTCACTTCAGAGGAGATGTTTTATGTGCAAATTAGGAATTAACACTTTCTTATTCAAATTGTGTGTTAAAGCAGACATGGAAATGAATTATCAATACTGTTTGATATGCAAATTTCATATTAGGCATTATCACTGCTGACTATACAAAGGTGTACATATTCTTTTATATTCAAATTATAGGCTCATGGTTGGTTGGTTGTTGTCCTTTGGAAGAGGACCAAAACGACATCCCCATGCTAGAGTCAAGTTACAGTGCGTTCAACTGTGGCTGATCAGACCAATAGAGCGTGGAATGCTCTATCACAGATTGGGCACAAAGAGTCCATGTGACCATCTGGGGTGGATTCTCTAAATTTGCACATCTTGCATTTCTTTTGAGCTACTTCAATTCTGCTTTGCTCGTAGAGCACAGCATCAACCCCCTCATTTTACAAGATAGGGAAACTGAGGGACAGAGAAGTAAGATGATTTGCTTGAAGTCTAACAAGTAGTAAGTAGCAGAGGCAGGATTTGAACCCAGGTCCTCTCATTCCATATCCAGGGCTCTTTCCAGTCCCCAACTTGGAAAAAGCAGGGTTGGGCATGGCTGATGGGCTCAAACTACCTCCACTGGGACCAAAGTTATCTGTTAGCTTTCTGATAATTCACATGTTGGTCACAGTGGAAGCCCAGATCTCTTTGCTCCATCTGACTTACATTAAATGCCTTTATATAAGGATTCAAGTATACAATTATGGAGTTATGTAAGGCTTGATGGTATTTTTAGATGCTCATAATGGGGTATGAAATGTTGGTGACTTGCCTTTCATTCAGTGCTACTCTACTGTCACCCCATCCACGTGTCAGCAGAAGTCTCAACTTAGCAAGAGGGTCTGAACCATGGAACAGGCAAGGTCTGTGTTGGGGGCCCCCACATTGGCACTAGCTATGCCATCAGGCCAGCACAAGGGCCAGAGGGCCTGACTTGGAGAGCCAGAGAAGGAACTGCAATGATTCGAAGTCCACCTTGTAAATATGGGCTCCCTTCTTCAATCATTCCCCTTGCCCTTGGACGAGGACCAGGGACCCACCCCCAGGAAGCCTTTCCTGCAATATCTGTTTCCTGTTCACCCCATCTCCCCTACCCCCACACATACAGGGGGGAATGACAGGGATCAAGGAGCCAAGAATGGAATTAGCTCTTCCTCGAAGGATGAGATTCCTGTTACTTGTTTCTGTGTAGCAGGGGACCCCTGACTTGTTGGGACCGGGAAACCTCCCATGGAACTGGTACAGAAGCCAGAATATATGCTCATTTCTGCAGGAGGCCAGCAAAATTAAGAACCCTTGATCACCCTACCCCCAGAGATGCCTAGTTTGTGGGGAGGAGGAGTTACTGCAAGCAGAAGCAAGTAGGTGGCTGCCCCTCTCCCTCCTACCAAAATACAGTGTATGTTCTCAAAAGCAGAAAATGCGGCTCAATCTTTCAAAGAGTAAAACAAAAAACAAATTAAAAACCTCACCTCATTAATTTAACCTTTCCAAATAATTTATGTAATGCTTATAAGTTATATAAAAGGAAGTATTTATGTAATGCTTTCAGATTTACAAAGCCCTTTACCACATATTAACTCACTTGATCCACAACCTAGGTGCTACATCATTTTGCAGATGGAAAACTGAGGCAGACAAAAAAGTAAAATGACTTGCCCAGGGTCCCACGGCTAGTAAGCTGTTTGAGGCTGGATTTGAACTTCGGCCTTCCAGACTCCAAGATGGGTGCTCTATCCACTGAGCCACCTAGCTGGATTTGACTGGGGGGATCCTTTGGTCAGTCTGGTGAGAGGCATCTTTGGATGTTTTCTCAGAATCACATTTTTAAATGCATAAAATAAAATGCATAGGGTTATAAAGGAAACCAATTATATTGAAATGCAGTTTTCAAAATATTTTTTCAAAAAACTAAGTTTACAGAACCTAGGTTAAGAACCCCTGGAATCTGAAGTTCCATTAATCTCAATCTATAATCCTATGGTTTTAAACCCCATAATATCCATAATACCCATCACCAGAGGAGGAGAAATGGAGAGTAACATAGGAAAGGTAGATCTCACATACGCACACACGCGCGCTCACACACACACACACACACACACACACACACACACACACACACACACACCTGGATTTGGAGTCTGAAGACCTGAGTTCAAATCCCAATTTTGACCCTTACTATCTAGAAAGTCAGGGGCAGCTAGGTAGTCCGGTGGATAGAGTGCCAGGCCTGGAGTCAGAAAGATCCAAGTTCAAATCCAGCCTCAGACACTTACTTACTATGTGACCCTGGGCAAGTCACTTCACCCTATTTGCCTCAGTTTTCTCATCTGTAAAATGAGCTGGAGTCTACCAAGGAAGTCTCAAAGGGGTCATGGAGAGTCGGATATGATTAAACAACAATTTACAAACTCACTTCTCTGTTCCAGGCCTCAGTTTCCCCTTCTGTAAAACAAAAAGATTAGATAATTCCTAAGGCTTCTTTCAGCTCAAAAGCCTGATGGTCCTAGCCCCAACACAGTCTGGGCTCAGCATCCATGGGGAAGACAGTTGAAGGCTCCCTCAGGCCCATCCAGTCCCTCCTGGGCTGTCACAGTGACTGCATTAGAAGAGGAAGGAGGCTCCTCTAGCACTGTTAAGTTAAGCTGGGAGCTGTTCATGGCTCCCAAACACACCAGGTTTAGCCCACAGTCTTCATCCTTGCCCCCCAAAGGCTTCAGCTTGCCTTAAGAACCCACCTTCCTCTTTGGTGACTTTCCCTGGTTTCTCTTGGGGGTTGGGGCTATCGCTTCATCACCCACTGGCTACAGCTTCAATGCTAGGGGTGGAGGGCAGGCCATCACTCACAGTGTGATCGAAGGTTTAGTCAAGTGAACATGAGCTCTGACATTCCCACCTAAATGCAGAAATCGCTGCCTGAAAAGCTCTGTTTTAAAATGTCACTGTAATAGGAGAGAAAGCCAGAGGGATGGGAAGGCCCCCCCACTCCATGTACCCCTGGGTAGAAGCCTACTCCAACTCCCAGTTGCCATGACAACAATATTCTGCAGCAGGGCCTCATTTTCATATTGAAGGTGACCTGTGGAAAAGGGAGAAGGGCATCTCCTCTAGAAACTTAGTTTGGCAGGGTAACCAAGCTTTCCTTTTCCTGCAGAAAACCATTTTAAAGATTTTTTAAATAAAGGAAACACACCGTGTAATTAAGAGAATAGGCCTTGTGTACAGCACATGTGCACAATGGAATATTATTGTGCTGTAAGAAAAAATGAGGATGATGAAGGCAGAGAAGCACTGAAAGACTTCCACGAACTGATGCTGAGAGAAGCAAGCAGATGCGTTTAGCAGCCACATCCAGGTAGATGGAAAGAATAACCAATACAAACAATTGAAAATAAATGTTGCAAAATTACAAAAAATAAGCTTGGCCCCAAAGGGGAGAGAAGAGAAAAAAGCTATCCCCATTTTTGCAGAGTTTGTGGTGGGGAGCAGGCCATGGGAATGGGACACTGCATATGTTGTCAAATTTTCTTGATGTATTGTTTTTGCTTTTTTTCTTTTTTTCCTCTTTTTTTTCTTTTAAAAATTATTTATTCTATGAGATGGATCTCTGGGAATGAAGAGGAGAAGGACACAGAGGGAAATTTAGGCAGAGTAAAAATGTCAATAAAATGTGTTTTATGTGTGTGTGTGTGTGTGTGTGTGTTTTAAAGAATAGAAACCACCTATTAGGTTGAAGGTCAAATATTGAGTTTTAGTATCAAAGAGACCTTGAGGTCTCATCCTATCTATCCTCCTGCTTCCAGCTAAACCATCCCTGACAATTTCTCTTCCTTCGAACTAGAAAAATCTACATCTAAAGTCAGAAGATATGGCTTCAAATATCTATTATTTTCTACCTGTGTGACCTTAGACTAATTACTTGCTCTCTTGGGTCTTCAGTTGGGTATGTAACCTCTGTATATAACAAGTGGCCTCAAACCAAAGTTCTGTGTTTATGCAAACTAAATCCAATTTTGTAGGCTTCTCAATGAAATCTCTTTGACTCAGTCCCCCACCCAAGGTTTTCCTTTGATAACATCAGAATTTGGCTTATGTATAAGTTGAGAGAGACAGACAGAGACAGAGGGACACAGAGAGTCAGAGAGAAACAGAGATGAAGAGAGAGAGACAGAGACACAGAGAGAAAGAGACAAAGAGACAGAGGGACACAGAGAGACAGAGAAAGAGAGAAAGAGAGAAAGAGAGACAGAGACAGAGAGATAGAGAGAGATGGGGGAGAGGGGAGGGAGGGAGAGGGAGGGAGAGAGAGAGAGAGAGAGAGAGAGAGAGAGAGAGAGAGAGGAAGAGACAGAGAGAGAGGAAGAGACAGAGAGAAACAGATTCAGAAATGTTCAACATGACCAAAGAAAAGAAAAGCGCGGCAATGCAGTCAACACCGCCAAATGTGGCAGAAAGGGCCAAGATTCGGAGGATCCTCCATTTAGAGAGGTCATCTAGTCCCAACCTGTTTTCCATATGAGGATACTGAAGGCCAGCATAGTGCAGTAACTTACACCAAGAGTAAGCATCACAGGCAGGATTTGAAACCAGGTTCTCTGACTTCTTAATTTTAAATCAATGCAATTCCATTAAATGAACATTTTTAAGGCCTAGTATGGGCAGGTCCTTGTGCCAGGCCCAAGGCTACAAAGACAAAAGTGCCCAGATAAATAAATGCAAAGTTATACCAATTAGTTTCAAGCGCTAACTAGCAAGGTGATGAGGGGGCAGGAAGGGAACGATGGGGCCTTGGCATTCGGCTGGGCCTTGAAGGAAGCTAACTGATTACAGGACAGAAGATGTGGTCCCTGGTGACTCCAAGGGAGGAAGTTCTAGCAGAAGTGAGAATGTGACAGGGTGAGTGGGGAGGAAACAGAGGCAGCAGAGAAAGAAATCAAAACAATGAAAGGAAGGAGATTGGTCAGTTGCAAGCAAAGGCAGCAGGCTCCAGGTAGTTCTGCTTGTTTGTTTTATTCCTCTCTGGAGGATCAAGATAAGGGAGACTTGAATGTCTGAAAATCTAAAAAGGAGGAACTCAGAAGAGAAGAGAAAGCGGTGGAAGAAGAGGGCATAAATTTGAAAAACAGATCCTTTGAGAATCAGATAATGGAAGTCTGAAGACCCAAATTCTCACTCTGCCTGTGTGCCTTAGTTTCTCTGTCTGTAAACTGGGATAGGGAGCAGATTTCAGTGAAATGCTATAATTGTAGCCAGTGGTTCCGAGTTCAAAGCCAACTCTGCCACTTGTGTGACTTTGGTCAAGTCATGTCTGGACTCTGGGCCTCAGTTCCCCACTCTGCAAAACAATGTGGGGGAAGGTGTCTTGCTTTAGAGATCCCAAGCTCAGAGGGACCCCAGAGGCCACCTAGCCCAACTGCTCATTTTACAGAGAAGGAAACTAAAGCTAATTAATCAACAAACAATTACTAACTCCTTACCATGTGTCAGACACTGTATTTCCATGTTAGAGATATAAAGACTTAAAAGTAAAAACAGACCCTGTCCTCGAGAGGTTACGGTGTAGCTAGGGGAAATAACATGGACACGTATCATTATATACAAATATATACAAAGTAATGGGGGTGGGGGTACTAGTAGGTGGGGGGATCAGAAAAGGTCTTATGCACAGATGGCGTTTGAGATGAGCCTGGAAAGAAACCAGGGATTGTGGGAGACAGACACGGAGAGGAAGGGCATTCCAGGCATGAGGGACAGCCAGGGCAAAGGCCCAGAAGTGGGAGATATGAAGTGGGCTAGATATGAAGAACAGAAAGAGCCAAGAGGTTAGGCAGACTAGCGTAAGGTCACATGGGATGACTTCCAGCTCTAAATCTAAGCTACTACGAACCTTTCTAGGCTTCAGTTTTCTCCTTTGTTAAAAAAAAAAATGGGGGGAGGGGAAGGAAGGGACTTGATAACTGTATGGTTCTAATACCCACCCTGCCTTTCTCACAGGGTCATGATGCAGATGAAATGATGGGTGTGAAATTTTCTGAGAGCTGACTGCATTGAAATTACCGTTAGCTTAGAGCTAATGGTAATCTTTCCTTGGGTTCTAGACCTACCATTCCTATTAGAGGCAGAGGCAGAGACAGAAAAGAGAGACACAGATACAAGAAAGACTGAGGCAGAGATACAGACACAAGAGATAGAGACAGAGACAAAGAAAGGAGATAGAGGAGAGAGAGATAGAGATATGGACACAGACACAAGAGACAGAGTAACAGAGAGACAAAGACACAGAGAGAAAGAAAGAGGAGACAGACAGAAGAGACAGAGAGGAGAGACAAAGAAACAGGAGAGAGACAGATACAGAAACAAGAGATAGAGATAGACACAGGAGATAGAGATGAAGAAAGACAGAGGAGAGAGACACTGAGAGAGACAAAGAAAGAAGAGACAGGCACAAGAGACAGAGAAGAGACAAAGAAACGGGAGAAAGGCAGAGGAGAGACAGAGATGGAGGAGAGAAGAGAGAAGTGCAGTTAGTCACCACCACCACCCCACCTCACCCCCAGCTCACTCCAGAACAATCCCCAGGTCCTCGGGAAGAGCTAACTCGAGCACCACCGAGTGACTCACTCCCTGCTTCCGCCTGCTGGCCCAGCAGGAGCCCGCCGGTGCCCCGGTGTTAGCCAACAGGGCCCTACGGCAGCTACAAAGAGGGTGCCCGACACCTCCCGAGGGTCTGAGTCCACGTGGGTGTCGGTCTCCCAAGGCCTTTGATTGTACCTGCCTCTGCGGCAGGAAAAGCTGAGCTCCACGGTCAAGGCCTTGATGGAAACCCGGCTCACCAGCCAGATCCCTTGTGCTCAAGGGAATTAAGCAAGCGCCCATTTCCCCCTCTCCAGTGCTCGGCTCCCACTATAGTTCTCTCCCGGGCACCTGCTGTAAGGGCCCCGGATTAAGCCCCTGCCCGTCTCCGAGCCTCAGGTTCCTCCTCTATAAAATGAGGGGGTTGGACCAGCTGGCCCCTGCCCAGTCCAGTTCTAAACGTACCACCTGGTGATCCAGAGAGGCAAAGCCTACATTTTATAGAGAACGAAACAGACTCGTAGTGGGAAGGTGATTTATCATTTTGCAGAGAAGGAAACTGAGGCTCGAAGGTGGAAGGGACCTGCCCAGCGTCACCCATTCTAGTAAGCTTCCCAGGTGTCACGGGTTGGGGGGGGGGGGTGGGAGGCCTGGGCGGGGCACCTCTTCCTCCTGCAACCCTACACCAAGGCAGACGGTTACTAAATATCGCTTGGAAAGGACACAGTGTATCCACAGCCTTAGTGACGGGCACGGACACACACTCCCACGCGCGCACTCGGTCACTCGCGCAGGCAGCGCCGCCTGGTGTCCGCAGCTGTCCAAGGGGCTCGGCCCCAGCCCCGGGTGTCTGCGGGCCCCGCCCTCTCCGGACCACCACCCTCTCCCCGTCCCCCTAGCCCTATCCAGGAGCGGCTAGTAAGCCCGCTGAGCTCCTTCCGAGGGCAGCCCTGCAGAACCCCTGCCCCTCCGGGGAGCGGCCGGTTCTGGGGAGCCTCCATGACCGCTGCGGGCTGGGCTGAGCAGAGTGGGACGGGGCCAGGAAGTTCGGCTCCTGCACCCGGATTCCCGCAGCGTCCACGGCTCGGTCCGGAAAGCGCTCGAGGGCTGCGCTCCAACTCTAAGGCACCCTTGACCCCGCGAACCCACACACCGTCCTTAACAGGCCCCCAACCCCCGACCCCGGCTCCACTCCTGCTCCCCGGCTTCGCCTCTCTCCCACACCCCACCGCGTCCGGTGCGATCCGCATAGGGAACACGCCTGGGCTGGGAGGGGAAGAGGCCAAGTAGGACTTCCCCGCCTTCCCTGAGCTCACCTGGACGTGCGGCGAGCCCAGCCGCACTGACCGCCTTGAGCGCTCTCCGAGTGCCCTCTGGCGGCAGCAGCTGGTAACAGCGTCCTCCTCAGTCAAGCCTCTCCTGACCTGCTTCACCTGGAGGCCGGGATACGCCCGATATCCCCAGCTCCGCAGAGACCCGGAGGCCACGAGAGGCTGGCGAGGGCTCCAACCCCGGGCCAGGCTCATTTTTCTCATCTTTATTAAGGGATACCTTCCTGGGCGGATACCTTCCTGGGGTAGAAGCGCTGCCTTCATCCAAGCTCAGAGTTGGAAGAGACCCCAGAGGCCTTCCGGTCCAATCCATCCTGGAACAAAAATCCCTTCTCCCAAACATATCCCTTAAATGAGGGATCCAGCCGTTGCTCGAAGGCTAGTAACGGTCCCGAGCAGCTCATTCCACTTGGGACGGCCCCTCGTTATTAAGACGCCTAATTTTGTTCCCAGGTCTGTCCTCCGGAGCCAAATGGAACCAGGTGCTTCCCTCTTTGATCCTGCTTGATTTTGCACACCTGTTGCATTGTCAATCAGTCGGGGGACCCTATAATCTATACCCTTCACCAATGAGTAATAAATGGCCAGAATCCAACAGGGTATACCTGCACATGCTCTGTATAAGGTAGATTACACTTATGGAAAGGGTTGTCACATGAAAAATGGATTCCGCTTTTTCTGCTTGGCCTTGCAGAAGAACCAGGAGCAAGGCTGGAAATTTCCAAGAGGCGAATCTAGATTTGATAGAAGGAAACATTTGCCAACAATCAGAACTATCTAAAAATGAAATGGGCTTAGGAATGGAGGTGCTCGAGTGAAGACTAGGGATGGTTACTTTTCTGCTAGAAGAGGGACTTATTTCCTTATGGGCCCTGAGATCCTTCCCAACTCTGAGATCCTGTGCTTACTGCTCCACCAACAAAAAGGCCTCCGGGGCAGGCTTATAGCAAGGAAATTCCAAGGGCTGTATTCCAGGGTAAGACCTGGACTGGAAACAAGGAAAGGCAGCTGGGGACCACACACCCAGAACCTCCCACCCTCACCTGCCTTGGCAGGTGAGAGGCCAAAAGTATGAAAGTGTGCTTAGGTAAAGGTGGGCAGAAAGAGCCCCACCTGGGAAGAAAGGACACTGATCCGGGAAGCTGGGATCTCCCCCACCCATGACCTGTAGCATTTGATTTTTCAAAATGGATTCTTATTAATAGCTTTTGTTCATATATTACCTAGATTTCTCCCTGTATCAGTCCCCTTTTCCCCTCCCAGAAAGCCTATTCCTTATAACATTTTACAAATATTTAGCAAAACTTATCAATATATTGAAAAATTAACATCACGTGCAACGTTATACACCCAGATAATTACTTCCTTAAAGCTGGATATCATCTTATCATTATCTCACTCAAGTGTTTATTTTTAAAAATTGGTGTTGAATATCTCTTTTGTTTTAATATCGCATTCATTTCTGAATATATCCCTCCTTTCTCAGAGAGCCATCCCTTGCAATAAAATTTAAGGAAAAAAAGCAGTTCTGCAAAATTAGCTTTGAAATCAACGAAGTATGAGAGCATGTGCAATGTTCCACTCCTGTAATCCCCCATGTCTGCAAAGAGAGAGGGAGGAAGGGAGGTACATTTTCTCATTCCTTCTTTGGGATCAAGCTTGGCCATTATAAATTATACAGTGTACTGTTTCTTGTTGTTTCTATTTCCATTTCTTTTAAATCTGAGTTTAACAAACACCCAGTAAAATGAGTATTTCCATACACATAGTGAAAAAGAAAGAGAAGCTTGGAAATGAAGCTACCAATATTTGTCATTTCCATGACCATTTAAACAAGCATTTTTGTAAGCACCTACTACATGTCAAGCATTGTGCTAGGACATACAGTTCTCATCTGTAAAATGGGGATAATGATACACCTACTTATAAGGGTTGTTGGGAGAATCAAATGAGATAACATTTTGTAAACATTAAAATGCTACATAAATACTAGTTATTGTTACGTTGTATAGAATGATGACGATGGTGAAGAAACAGACCCTACCCTCAAAGAGCTTATAGCCTCTCCAAAGTAATGTCCTTCTTCTTCCTCATTCTGGTCGAATCTGGTTTTGTCTGCTTTTGGGGATTTGGGGTGGGGCGATATAATTGGGTTGGATTTGGCTTTCCAACAGTAACAGGTCAGGGAAATTATCTACAAGCTGAGAAAAGCCTGAGGAGACAAAATGTACACATGCCCCAGATACCTCCAGCTATGTATGTGGATAATAGTTCCACAAGGAAATTGTGGTACTAACAATATTTTCTTCTGAAATATTTACTATGAAATCATATATAATTCAAAAATGCTTATTATGTGCAGCCATTCATATGCATACAAATAGAATTAATATCCTCTCCTTTGCTCAAGATTTTCCAACCCCCCCTCTTAATCCCAGAGGGTCTTTCATCACAACAGCCTCTTCCCTTCTACCTTTTGCCCCACCCCCACCCTTCAGCTGAGCCTGGATGTGTTGGTTCAAATATAAGCCTCAAAGTACTCTGTAGCTGAATTAATTTGAGAAACTGACTTAAAAACAATAAATCGACAACTGCTTTAAAAAAAACTGCCATGTATGTAAATAGAACCTAAAACATGGAGACACATGGAAATTAGAGAGAACATCATTATAAATTTAGACTTACAAGAGACCTTAGTGGTCAACTAGACCAGCGCTTCTTAAACTGTGGGTCGAAACTGGTCTCGGCCCACAGTTTAAGAAGCACTGAAGGGGTCAAGAGAGCAAAAAGTTTAAGAAGCCCTGATCTAGACCAACTCTCTCATTTTACAGATGAGGAAACTGAGGTATAGAGAGGTTAAGGGGATTGGCCAAGGTCACAAAGTAGTAAGTGGGAGATTTGAACCCAGGTCCTCTGACTCCAAATTCAGTCCAATTTCCACTCCATGACACTGCTCCTGGTTACATCCCAAACCTTCAGAGTCTGCAAATACCTTTATCTAAGTCAACGATGAAAAAAAAACATTTTTAAAGGCACAGAACCAAACCCAGGTTCCTGTGATATTCCACTGGAAATCTCTTTGCAAGTTAATGTCAAACAGTTCATGACTTCACTCTGTGAATCTGTCCATTCAAGCAATTTTGAATCTTTTAGAACCTCCCCACCCCGCCCCCATCTTTTCCACAAGAATAAAGAGAGACACTTTCTCAAGGGCTTTGCTAAAAATCTAGTTAAGTCTGACATAGACCTATTCTTTTAAATTTTTTTCTATCAACAAAAAATTTACTCTCTCTCTCTGTCTCTGTCTCTCTCTCTCTCTCTCTCTGTGTGTCTCTCCTCATTGAGAAAGAAACAAAAGCCAATGTTTGTTTACAAACATGTATAGTTAAGCAAAACAAATCCACGTGCACTGGCCAGGACTTGGCCCATTCCTGATGAAGCCAAGATGGTGAGCTCTCTGGCCCTCTCCTTAATGCTCCGTCCTAGAATTTCCCCAAGAGTGAAAGTCAAGCTCACTGGCCTATAGTTTACAGTAAACAATTCTATTCTCTTTTCTTTGAAAAAGAAATTGGGACATTTGGCCTTCTCCACACCTTTGCCATTTCTTTGTTCTCCTTGATCTTTCAAATATCCTAAGATTCTTGCAAGGCTTGAGGCTGGGGCCAGGTGACAAGATTCAAGACCTGTGAGGTACTCTCCCTCACATACTGTTAGATATTTTTGTTCAGTCATTTCTAATGCCGAGTTAATTTCCCCTCAGCAGAAAGCAGAATAAAGACAAAAATGGAATGACTCAGCCCTTTCTCCCCTGTCATTTATCATCCAACCCCTCAACCACAAGCGGTAACATTATCCTCTCTTTGATCCTTCTCTTTCCCCCAGTAGAACTTGACAAGAAACCCTTCTTGTCCTTCACTTCCCCCACCAGCTCATCCTGAGCTTCCGGCACTGCTGATTTGGACAGATCCATGCAGCACTCATATCCAATCTGCTCTTGCTTCACTTCTGTGATTTCTCTTTAAAATCTAAGTCAGTTGGTGAGTGATGCATCCACATCAGTCTTTTCAGACAAGTCCTAATTTTCCTCCTTCTCCTCCTTTTGCTCCCCTTTGCCACCTACGGGCCAGCCTGGCTGAAAGCAGCCTTGGAGAGACAATGGGCATTATTCAATCCTGTGGTCCTCAGTGACCACACAGCCAAATGGTCAGAGTTCCTGTGTGTTGCTCTTCAGCTTTGTAGACAGAGAAGGGAGATTTCCTGGGCAGTGGGATTCCCAGAAACCAGTCTTCTAGCCATAGCAGGGGGAATGTCCTGGGCAGGGCCAGCAATGGCTGGTGCATGGACATCTCCCTTTCTATAGAGAAGAGACTTTTCGGGGCCTCTTGGAGAAGGCCCAAGGTTTTGATGTGGGAAGGGGATACAGTAAGGAATGAAAGTAATGCTGAGGCAGGGAGAGCAAGGATCTTGACTGCCCACACTCCCCACTTCATATTATAGTGAGTTCTTGAGATGGCATAAGACAGGGGTGGGGACTAATGGGAAGCAGGGTTGTCTGTTTCCCCTTTCCCTTCCACAGTTTTCAGTCTCTCAGAAGGTGGAGTTTTTAGCCTCAAAGTTTTCAACCAAAAGGCTGAATTCCACCCTGGGGGAAGGGAAGAGTAGGAATCACCAAAATGGCAGGAGGTGCCCAGCTCAAATGTTCCTCTCAAAGGAGAATCCAAACAATTGAGAGCTGTGATAAGTCTGGAGGACTTTAGGACCTTGTGGAGAATGAGAGTGGAAGCCACTGGAAAGAGAGTAGAATTTTATTGATTGTTTATGGGGTCCTCTGAGCCCTTGGCATTTTCTTCATTTCCTGTAGAGTGAAATGAAGGTTGACATTGCCTTGTTACCTTGAGTTCTCGTACAAGATCTGGAAGACCCTTTCACCTACCTTTGTGGAGGCCTACACACAAACTATGTTTGGAGATTTTCCCCAGAGTAAACCTTAGGTTGAGGGCATAAAGAATCAAAGATCAAACCTGGCAGGGCTTCAGGGCCTTGGGCCACAGCTTACAGCTGTAAGTCACTGTGATTCCTTCAAAGAGTACAAAGCATGTCAGAAACATTCTCCATGGATCTGACATATGCTTACAGGAAAGGATTCTCTTTCCCAAATGCTAAAGATCCAAGATGTTTGAATAAAAGGTATGGAGAAGGGGTTTCTGGGAGAGGAATGAGAGCTTTTAATAAAGAACAGCCACAAAGAAATGGCAGAGCCCAAGATATCAGCGGCCAGGCAAGTGGCCAGACCCAGATGGGGACCTTCCTTGAGGTCCCCAACACCATTCACGAGACAGTCGCTTTAGCAATGGTGCTGTGAGTTTACAGGCATTGTGAACTCAAGCAATAGGAGGGAGAGATCAATATGCAGGGCTGGGTGTATAATTATTCCCTTGCTCTCTGGGCTTCGATGTAAGTCTGATTTCTATTGTTTACATGGTTTGAAATAAATTTCTTCAGTGCCTCCTGGGAGTTTGTTGCTTCCAACAGGATTCTAACTATCCCTAAGAAAGAACTAGAAATAAACCAGACTCAGATTTGGATGTTCTCAGGGAGTCTTCTGGGTGGGGTAAATACTAGCTTTGCCAAGAGTTATTACAAGGAAGACCCCATGATTTAACCAGCTGGTCTGCCAGCCAATAGGAGACTTGTCCAGGAGCCCTCCTTAACATATGGATCCCCTATAACTGCAGTAATCCCCCAGTATGAGATGTCAGAGCTGTAACCCCAAATTTTGTGTTCTGAGGCAACCACCAATCTGGGACAAGTCCTATGGCAAGGTATCTCAGATATGGGAGGTCAGGGGATCATGGAAGGACAGGGGAGGGGTTCACCCCAACAAAGGCTGGGTAGGGGAGGATCTTACCCCCCCCAATCCATCTCATAGATTCTCATTTTACACAATTATTCTTTGGAACGAGGTGCTAAATTCTTTTGTTTCCACAATGCTGAGGCAGAGAGCTGTTGGAACCCTCTAATTCAGCACCCTGGGGTAAAGTCCAGCCTGTCCCTCTCTAGTTATGGCTTGGTTCAATGTGTATGGGTTCCTGAGGAATGGAGAGCAAAGGGGCAGGAAAACTCCTACTTGTGGCTGAGTCCAGGGAGATTCTGTGGCTGCATCTTAGTTGTGTGTGGGAGATAATTCTTGTGAAGACTTCACAGAGAGAGAAAATCTAAGAATTATTTCTGGAATAAGCAGGGGCAGTGAGAGGATGGAATAGACCTTGGGATTTAACCTTGTAGGAATGTGATTACCTAACTCTCAGGAATTCAGGGCTTGGGAAAATAAGTGGCCAACCCCCCCCACCTCTCTCTCACACACACACACACACACACACACACACACACACACTTCCCCCCCCCTCCCCATCCCCAGCACAGAGTTGTTACCAAATCCAGGAAGACTCCCCCTCTCCTCCCTCATTCTTCCTCCTTACCTTAGATTGCCTGTGCTTGATTTCCTCCTTCTTTGTCTAGATTTTCCATCTAGATTGTAAGCCCACCTCCTAGCCAATGGAGCAGAGGGATAGTGGTGGGCAGGAATCTTTTGCGTTAGGATGTAAATTGGTCTCTTGCCTTTCATAATTTGCCTCCTTCCATTAGTCTGTCCTAGTGGAGGTGATGCCCAAATCTCGTGAGATTTGTCAAATAAAGACTAATTCCTTTTCTGTCCCTACCTGAGAAGCCTCTGTGAATTATTGGGGTACTTGGGTGGTCTCACCACCCCACACAGTTTGGAGCTGCTTTCATGAGATGGATAAGGGAATGGTGAGCAGGATGTGGTACAAAGAGGACTCTTTGCTGTAGCCCTCAAAACCTCCCAGTGAGGTGGTTAAGAGGCAATAGAATCAGTTTCCATTTTAGAGAGAAGGCAGCTGAGCCCAAAGGGGCACCATCATCTGCCTGGCATTAAAGTGCATATGACCCATTGCTGGGCACCGTACAGAGAGACGTCTGAAAAGCAGGCATGATAGAACCATTATCTACCAGGGTTCCTGTTCCCCTGCCACAAAGCCTGGGCCAGTTTTTCCCTGAAAGGTTACAAAGCTGTCCCAGGATGTGACTGGCCCAGGGGTCTAAGGCTCAAGCCACACCTCCCTTGACTGCTGCTTCCTAGTCAGCTGGGGGCCTAACAAGCCACCTCCCCCACCCACCCAGAGGGACAGGCCCTTTGGATGTGACAGGTATCCCAACACCTTACTCTGCTAACTTCTAACCCTAATCAGACCTATTTCTAAACAGAGCAAGAAGGTCACTTCTGCCCAAGCCAGGTGCTCTCATTTCCTTGCTAACTATCTTTTCTTTTTCCCCCTTTCTAAATATCCTTTCCATGTCCTAGCTAAGTAAACTTCCTTCAGTTAGCTGTTGAATGTCTCATTCCATTCTAACACTGAACCTGAACTAACAGGCACATGGCTGAATCAGACCTGGCCCTTACGGCAAGGCCTTGTGCCCTGGAAGATTCTAAGCCTGAAGAGTCCGTGCTGATATGGACCATCATGGGAAGGACAGAGAGAGCAACATAAAAATAGATTTACAAAGCTCAAGAGACCAGGAAAAGAGAAAGGAACAATGTGGCGGGGATCGAGGAGCTCTTGAGACCCAGCCATCCCTCCTGCCTGCAGGCCTGGGCACTCACCATCCCCGAGCATGCTCCTCCTCACCTCCACCTCCCAGAAGCCCTCTTCCTTCAGCCTGTAACTTAATCTCCATTTTCTGCAAGAAGCCTTTCCTGGGCCCCCAACTGCTGGGGCCCACCCTCCCAAGCACCCTTGTGTTTAACTGCTCTGTATACACAAAATGCAGGCTCTCTATCTCTATCTCTACACACGTATATACCCAGCCACACATATCCACATATGTGGATATACACACATACATATACATATATACTTGCACATATACATACATATATGCATACATATACTTATCGACATATACATACAAGCACATGTGTACATATAGGCTTTTCCACTAGATGCTAAGATCCTGGCAAATGGGGATTGTATTATTCGTCATATTTTTCTCTCCAGTGCCTAGTACAGGGTAGGTTCTTAATAATGCTTGTTGATTAATTAACCTCTCTGGGGATTAGACTCCATGTCCTTTCATGTCTTTTCAGGCTTTATGTCTACTCCTCTTTGATTCTATGGTCTACAAGGCCCCGGGGTGAAAGGAGGACTCTTTTTAATGCTGGGGAGCTGCTTCTCTAGAACCCTGAGCTCCTTTCCCTTCTAAGGGAAGTCCAGACCACAGGGTGTTGCTAAAAGTTGGGTGGGCTCTGACTGACGGGGCCCTGGAGTGGACCGAAGGGCTCACCAGAGAGGGAGAACCACATGGATTGGACACTAGAAGGAGCGTCCTCCAAGGCCATCTCCTCTAAGCTCTGTCTCCTATGGAGGAGGAAGTGGGCTTTCCCAAGGTCACACGACCATAAGAGGCAGAGTCAGGACTCACCTCATCCTCTGACTCCAAACCCAGCATTTCTTTTGCATTCTCCCATGTGGGTTTTATCAGCTGTATTTGAGCTGCTGTTGAGGCCTTTGTGGGTATGTTAAGGGGTAAAAATGAAAGCCCTTATGCCAAAGACTGGCAAAGCAGAGTCTCCATACCACCGCATCGGTCATCCATTCCTGGCTCACTGTAACCTTTCACCTGCTACCACCTGGTTACTGAGCAGTCTCTCTCCATAGGGCTTCTTGTCTTCTCCCACCATTGCTTCTCCATCAAAGGGTGACAGGCCCAGCTTTCAAGCTCAACTGACTTTTCCTCTGGGAGGCCCAAGGACAAGGGGAGAGTATGGGTTGGGTTGGTTTTGTTTTCTTTTTTTAATTGAGCTGCCATGTACCTGACAGGTGTTATTTCAATGCCTATATGTTTACGGGAAAGTAAGAACTCTTGGAAACCATACATCTGCCTCTGGGCAAAGCTGAAATATTCATTAGTTTTTCGTGTTTTGTGGGTAGGGAACTAAGAAAATACCCTATAAAGGAACTGGCAAAAAGAAACTGAGAACATCAGGTGAGCGAGACAGGCAACAAGAGACCTGCACTGTGCTGTCTCTCCACTGGGATTTGTCCAAGGGACAAACATCAGCCATCAATTCAGTTCAAATTCAGCAAATTTTTATTAATCATCAGCTACATGCTAGATATTTTGCTAGGGGCTGGGGATACAAAGACAAAAATAATCCCTGCCCTTGGGGAGGTTATATTCTACTAGGAGATACAATGGTTGACCTCAGTTTCCTCACCTGTGAGATCGGGACCATAAAAGCACCTGGTTCCCAGGATTGTGGTTAGGAGCAAATGAGATAATATTTGTAAAGCATTTAGCATAGTATCTGACACATAGTAGGCACTTTAAAATGCTAATTACAAAAGCTAAGTGGCAAAGTAGATAGAGTGCTGGACCTGGAGTCAAATCTAGCCTCAGACATTTACTAGCCATGTGACCCTGGGTAAGTCACTTAACCTGTCTGCCTCAGTTTCCTCATCTATAAAATGGAGATAATTAAAGCACCTACCCTCAGGATTGTTGTGAAAATCAAATGAGATAATATTTTTAAAGTGCTTAGCAGCATGCTTGGCACATGGTAAGGCTATATAAATGCTAGCTATCATTATTATATGTGCACAGAGAAGTAAATACAATGTTGAAAATGATGCTCAGATTCATTAATAATCAAATTAAAAGAATGTCAAGGTATCACCTCAAACTTATCAAATAGCTTACCCCCCAAAAAGAAAAGAAGAGCAAGGAAATTCAGTGTTAGTGAGATTTTAGAGGAACAAGAGCACTCATACATTGAAGGTGGAATTGCAAATATTGCATCTTTTTCACTTGTAGAAAGCGATCTACAAGTACATAGTAAAAGCTACTCAGCCAAATCCTACACTCTGACCTAGTGATGTTATTGTTGCATTGGCTGTCCCCCAGGATGGGAATGAACCCCCCACCTCACTTCTGCCTCTTAAAATCCCTTGTTTCCCTAAGAGCTCTGCTCAAATACCACCTTCAGCATGAAGCTATTTCCAATCCTCCCTGCTGCTTGGCCCTTTACAACCCATAAAAATTTACTTTGTATGTTTCAGGGGGGATATAGTTTGGATATACTGTTTTATGCATATGTGATCTTGCCTGACAAAACAGAAGCTCCCTGCGGGCAGGCACTGTTTCACTTTTGCCTTCCTATCTTCACTCTGCACAGCACCTCGAACGTAATAGGGCTTAATAAACACTTGGGGTTGCTTTACTGATATGCCCTGAAAGCATAAAAAAAAACAAATAAAAAAGGTTATCTATACAAAGAATTTTCATAGTTGGCATTATGTGTAATCACAAACAAATAAGAAACAACTTAAATGCTCAACGAGGAGATTTGGTTAAATAAATTTCAGTACTTTGGTGTAATGGGATACTCAAATGCAATTAACCATGGCAAATATAAGCTATGTGAAGAAATCTGGAAAGACTTTTTTAAACTAATGAAAAGTGAAAAAAAAAAATCAGAACCAGAAGAATGGAATGCACACTAATCATGAGGATATAGGAAGAAAAGTGAATGAAAATAAATAGACAGGCAGTGTCCTAATGAGGTCTTACAGAGAATGAAAAAAATGTTAGGTGCTGAAATCGGTTGTGAGGCTGGGGGGTTAGGGGAGTCCCTGATCAAAATGAGGAGTCCCCCAATCACCCTGATGAGATTGCAAGGGTTTGGGCCACTGATGGGATGTGGGGAACTCACAGTGAGTGGATGACTCCAGCAGTGTAAAGATAAACTGATTACACTCAAGCTCTCAGGTCTCATGGTCTCTAACTCTTCACCTTTTTCCTCCTGCCTTCTTTCCCAGTGCAGTGGGGAGGGGCTTTCTCTCCAACACCCCTGCCAGGAGCAGTAACAGCCACTATGAAAGCAAATGTTTCAGAGCATAGCTTGTACATGGCCTGAAGGGGGCGTCCGAGAACACCCCTCCTGAACCCCAACCTGCTCTGTGGAGGAGAGGGAATCTTGAATTCCCTAGGCAGCATGATGGCTTTCTAAGCTTTCTAGAAAACGATTTCCTGGGCAGCTCCCCCACCCCCACCCTTCAGGAGTTGTCATGTAGATGACCCCAAGGTAAAGAGTTCCAGAGTTTGATCCCTAAGTCTTCTAGAGAGACATTTCCTGATTCTCCCTGCTCCTTTGAGAAAGGTGATTGTCTACATTGGCCCTGCCCAGGATCCTATTTGGAAACCCATGCCTGTGAGTCAATGAAAATGTGCAGATCCAATAAGAAGGGGTTTTGCTCGCTTAAGGAATTGGTCAACAAGCATTTAAGTGCCTACTCTATGCCAAGCAAGAGGCAGTTAGATGGGCTCAGTGGATCAAATCTAGCTTCAGACACTTACTAGCTGTGTGATCCTGGGCAAGTCACTTAACCTCTGTTTGCCTTGGAGGCAGCCAGTTGGTTCAATGGATAGAGAGCTGGGTCTGGATTTAGTTCAAATCCAGTCTCAGACACTTAGTAGTTATGTAACCTTGGGCAAGTCACTTAACCTCTGTTACCTTAATCCAGTAGAGAAGGAAATGGCAAACCACTCCAGTATCTTTGCCAAACACACACACACACACACACCAACCCCATGAACAGTATTGGCATGCTATGTATGGTCCATAGGGTCACAAAGAGTTGGAAAAACTGAACAACGAACAATATGCTAAGCACTGTACATGACACACAGGATCCAAAATAAAAAGTCTCTGCTCTAAAGGATTTTCCATTCCACTGGGGGCAGCAACATGTATATAGATACATACCAGCTACATACAGAGAGGATCAGGAGTTCCCAACATTTTTTGTTCTGTGAACCCCTTTCAACAGCAACCCAAAATATTTGCTGTGAACCTCAGAGTAATTTAATATACCGTTCAAAATATTCCTAAGTAACTATCTGCTGCTTAGGACATCATTAAAGAATTTTCAGTGAGAACTCTTAGACTCTAAGGGGTTCTCAAACCACTGGAGTAGATATAGAAGTCATCTTTAGAGGGGAAGGCACTAGGAAAGGTCTCCTGTAAAAGGTAGCATTTGAGCTGAGTATTAAAGGAAGTCATCCATTCTAAAGCACAAAGGTAAACAGGATAGTGAGCTGATTAGGGAGGTGCAACAGAATTGCCTTCCTGTGGTGAGAGCCCAGTTGAAATTATGTAACATATACTTGCAGTGGAATCAGCACATTTCTCAATTTTTTTCTAGCTCTGTTCAGCAACACATGAATTAAAATGAAATCAACAGATGGTGGGAGTAATCCAAGATTGGGGTTTGGCAGCCTATAATGTGATACATAGTAAGTGCTTAATAAATGCACATTGATTAATATATGTTGCAGCCTGTTTACACCCACCTCCAATGCCTTCTGTGTAAAACATATTTTTCATTCCTTACAGATTATAGTGTTTGTGACTCACCACCATATAATGGTAGAAGCAGAACATTGGAATTCTCCACGTTTGTAATGTTTTTTTAGTACAATAATATTTCTCTTCATTGATACACCAACAGTTTGTTCATCCATTCCTCAACAGAAGTCATTTCAACGTACATTGGGGGAGACCTAGCTGAGAGCTGGGTTGTTCCTTTTTTCAGTTTACCAGTCTCTGTGCTCAGCTGGGGTAAGCAGTCAGGGCTGCCCCTCAGGGCTGCCTCCTCACCAGATTTTGCTGTCCATGCCAGTTATGGGTCATCTGATGACTCTTTAAATGTTTGAAAGGTCTTAACCTGATCTGTTCCCTCTCTGGATATGAAGCCACCTACAGTCAGGAGAGAATAAACACAAGAAACAAAAGCTGCTGAGGTATCCTGTATCTGAGGACACTTGGCAGCCACATGTAAGCACGCCCCCACCTAGAAGCTCACAGTAGTTCTTGCCTCAATTGAGTGAAGGAGAAAAAAGGAGAAAATTCATCCATTCAAACCTTTTTTATGAGCCCACAGTTCCAGATGAGGAGCCTGAGCCAGAAGACTTGCCACCATGAAGTTGTGGGGAAGGTCTTCTCCGTTCTGTGTGCCTGAAAGAAGGCTCCTCGCTGACCTTCACATGGGTCAATGTCAGTCAGGACATAGTACTCTAAGGGCTGAGCCCTCAATGGCCACCCCCCATTACAAAGGCATCTGATACTCCTTTTACAGATGTAATGGCACTCAGAGCAAGAGGTAGAAAGCAGAGTTGGAGAAGGAGGAAGAGGGTAAGTGCACAGCAGGCCCACAGCACAGGTGGAGGCCTTGCGTCTAGGTCAGCCAATAGATTCAGTGGCTCATTTGAACTCAGTCAGTCACCTATCAGCTGGGGTGGGCTCCAAAGGGGGAAGGATTCCCTTCCCTGGGACTGGGAACTATGGACTCCAGAGGTCCAGGTCCAGTATGGAGCTTTCAGCTCTAGGTGGGGCGAAGCAGGACAGTGGTGGCAGACAGATGATAAGGTGGCTGGGATAAGATGTGAAGCATAAGACCACAAAACTTCAAATAATTAGAGCAAAGGACATCAACAGGGAAATGTAGCAGTGAAAAAGATGAGATGGTCCTGTGGCAAGAACAATGGATAGCAAAGGGGCGGCCTGGGTACTCCACTGGTACCCTTCCATGTCAGCACATGGAATGAGAATCTCATGGGATGGGCATGGATGGAGGCCACCTGCACTGATGGAGAGAACATCTCCATTGGTTAAATCCCAACATACTTGAGCAACAAAGAAATAAGGATTTATATGACATGATACAGAACCCCTCAAATAGATTTGAAAGAACACAAATATTAATGATGACCTCCTTTGATGCTTCAATAGACATAAGATAGGAGAGATCTCATTGTCTGGTGTCCTTCCACTGATGCCTATTAGGGTGCAAGTTATGCATACTTATCCATCCTAAAACATGGCTCTTGTCCATAGAAAGTGGGGTCTCTTGTCAATAGTCTTCCATAAATCCATTATTGGAGAGTGCAGAGGTGCACCTAATTTGTTAGGCCCCTTCTTCTGGATTGTTTGGCATTCCCTGGACTCTGATAGAGGCTTCTTTTTTAAGTAAAAAAGTAACCATAATCACCGGAGTCAATGTGTGTCCTTCATGGGCTACAAATACATTTTTAAAAATAGAAACAAACCTTTAAAGAGCCAGAGGGGTATAATGGATAGAGGGAAAATGTTCAAATCTGGAAAAACCTCAGTCACTTAAAGAACAAAATAGTCCTGGCTCTCAAGGAGTTGTCCTTCTGCCAGGGGAAATGCGCACGCGCGCGCGCACGCACACGCACACACAAGCCAGCGTGTATGTGTGTGTAATTAATCAATACAAGACAAATAACTGGGGGGGGCAGGGAGTGATGCGAAACTGGAGAGATAAGGAGGGGGTTCTTGTAAGAAGTAGCACTTGAAGACAATCCTTGAAGAAAACCAGGGATTCCAAGAGGCTCAGGTGAGGACCGAATGCACTCTAGGCTGGGGGGGAGAGGGGGTAGGAAAATCTATGCAAAGATGTGGACATGGGAATGGAATGTGGAATGTTGTGGCCACAACCAATAGATGAATTTGTCTGGGCTGAGTATGTAAAGGGGAATGACAAAGCTAGAAAGATATGTTGGAGCCAGGTTGTAAAGAGCTTGGAGTCAGGAAGCCTTGAGTTCAGATCCTACCAGGCACCACCTACAAACCTTAAATATTTTGTAAATATTAGCTATTATTGTTGTTGGCATTTAAAAGCCAAAGAGAGGAGTTCTCATT